>NW_026068118.1:838890-945600 GCF_014885135.2 Alexandromys fortis | reverse complement strand
ATATGTTGGTTGAGGATTTATCTAAATCACTTTAAAACTCATTCATATTGTGAACTTATTCTGATTTTCTGTGGGTTTGAGTACTTTCCAGGTATATGGCATTGGATGAAACATACTTTTTAAACCTGTTTGAAAAACAAGCACCATGAAATGCACAGCTGGAGAAGACATCCTGCCATTCCGAAGAAGAATGTGAAGTCACATAGTTGGTAGCATGAAAAGCCAAGATTCTATTAAGAAACTCTGTCTGCTGGACTCCACAGAAGCCTCCTGGCATGATCCCATGTGCCAATTAAATATAAAGCAATTATCGCCACCTTACTCCCCACTCAGTGGCCTCAAGGAACTAGTACACTGCTCAAAGAAATATCTCAATGAACAGAATACAACATATTACACTACAAAGGAAGCTGGTTATAATGAATAAACCTTCCCCAAAATGGATACAGGTTTTTAAGCGATGCATAAAATGCTACCATTTCCTGTCTGCATACACTGGCTTAAGTCCAGAAGAAATACAATGTGCTTTCAGATCTAGACTATGGGCCAGACGTAAGGAAAGGAAACCTCACATATACCTACAGTAAAAAGAAGAAAGATGGGTCTAAGAAGATAGCTCAGCCAGAAAAATGCTTGCAAACATGGAGGCCCTTGCTATGGATCTAGAAGCCGTATTAAAGAAACCTGGCTATGTTCATAAGCACTTTTAATTCCAATACTGTAAGTCAAACAGGTGGAAACATATGGGTCCTGTGAGGCCAATGGGCAACCGACATAGCTTAATAGGTAAACTCAGGCCAGATAAAGAAGTCATCACAATAAGCAACGCAGAGACACTTGAGTAATCAGGCTTGGAGTTAACCACTGGCCTTTATATGCATACACACATGCATGCACGAGCTCATGTACCAGCATGCACCCATGCAAACACAGTAACAAAAGAAGCAGAAGGAAGACTGCAGAGCACTGAGGGACAAGGCTGGCCTTTAATTTTATACACACATGCATTTAGGAGCGCATGTACCAGCATGCACACATGCAAACACAGTAACAAAAGAAGCAGAAGGAAGACTGCAGAGCACTGAGGGACAAGGCTGCTTAGGGTCTGGTACTAAGTAAATGTTAAGCACATCATAGAGGTTTAGAGAAAGAAGGCAATGACTCGTGGTTCCTAATTTTCTAGTCCATCAGGCACGATGGAGGAGGGAAAAGCATTGTTAGCAAATAAATGGCAGATCTCTGTGGCCTGTCCCACATTTCAACCAGATCTCCCCCAAACTTGGAGGCAGAGACTAAACAAAATTTCAGGGATCTTTGAGGGGTGTTGTTTTAAAGGCAAACTCGGTTTTCTCTGGTTGGTGTTTGTTTTCTACTCATCCACAAATCCATACATTTTCACCCACAAAAGCTACACACATACGCCAGCCTCCTGCTGATAGAAATGATCCTGAACTTCACTCCTATGCTGCCAAACAGGGATGTACAACACCACATTCCTAAACTTTTTCTCCCCGCATCTTCCCAATTAAAAGCAGAAGTTGAATGGCCACTTTGAAACTTAGTGATTGATACACAGTAGAAACGGATTCTTTTCCAGTACTGGTGTGATAACAAGACACATTTAACAACAGATCTCCAGTTCTGGATCACAGTCTACGAACTGACATTTCTTTTGCTTCTATTGAATGTTGCCAAAAGGGAAGGAATGCTATCAGGGCATCTAAACGATGACATTTATTTAAAAATTACATAGTAAATTTAATAGTGGTTGTAGATACTTGAACCTGGCTTTTATTAGACAAGTCCTAAGCTAATAATGACTTCACTAGCCAAGAATATAACATAATTGCCTTGAAATTTAATCTGATCCACTCACTCCAGGTAAGAATATAACATGTTGCTCAAATGAAATCAACACATATTATACAATCAGGAAGCTATATTGCAAGTCTAAACACTGTGAATTATTTGAAAATAATCTATTTGGACTTCATAGAATGGAAAAACCACAGAAATTTTTGAGGCAATAGAAAATTTTAAAAGAAGAATGTATTCATCATGTAACTAAAACCTGAAAAAAGACCAGTTTTTTTTTTCTCAAATTATGATCCTGACCTCATTACCCTCTTGTCAGAAACCCATTCATGTGTTAACTTAAAAAATGCTCATGAATGTCACTAGATGCCAGGATAGCAAGAGGAATAGAACCAATGTGCTCAAATATCTTTAGTGCAGGGATGCAAACAAGCTATACATAGCCAACAACTTCAAGCTCCACACTGTTACTGAGGACTTGGTTAGCTCTGCTCTCACTGTTTTGGGAAGGTCATTCAATAACCTTTCACATCATTATAGAGCTATTCCTAAACATCTGCCTTCCTACTTCTCCATCAGCATCCAGGCATCTTCTCACTCTGCCTCCAGCCCTACTCTAGGACTCCCAGGTGTATCTGAGACATTAACTGCATGGGTCAGTAAGCTGGTTTCTGGTTCTTGCTCTCAGACAATTTCTTGGACTAGTTTTATTTTTAAGCTAGCTTTTTAAAAGTTGGTGTGGTTGTTTTCTTTTGGGTATCATGAAAACTATAGAGGCTACCTTTAGGCCGATCCATGAAACATCTCCTGTCTCCCCCATGCTCTCTCTCACACATCTTCAAGTGGAAAACTTGAGATGACAAAATCATATATTGGGAGGAAGCCAAGTCCTTGAATTTATTGCTTCAAGCAGAGTCCCTTAACTAGTAATAGGAGCATCGGGACTTTTGCGAATAAGAATTGCACCTTAGTTGTACTATGATTGAAAATTAAGGCTGTTATAGTTAAGTCCCTTAGTCTAATACTACTGGGTGCAGTATAGAACGATAGGAAAGGGGAGCAGTTGATGAAGGATGCCATTCATTGTGGAAGGGAACAGAGTGAATAAATCTGCAACTCCATCGCAGGAAGAATCAACGGTTCTATATTTTCCCTGAAGACTCAATTCTTTCTTAAGCTTTTTTTTTTCTTTTTCCCATGACTTCTCTGAATGTCATACAGAGTCAGTGATGCTAAGGGCCAGGCACCTTCCTTAGGATTCTATGTTTGACTCAGTCTGTATGAATCCATGCCAAATTAATACATATTTGGCATAATACATTGATACCAGATATTTTATTAGCGAGAAAATGTGATTTTACCTTTTTCCTCTGCAGAAAGAGGCTCTGATGAATGAACAGGGCTGAGCAGCAGCTGATTCCTTTGCATAGGGCCTGGGCTTTGGCTTGTATCTTTATTTTTTTTAACATTTTCTTCAAATAGTGCCCACCTCTCTCTATAGCCTCAATCCATACTAGCTCCTGAAGACATTTGGGTGGATAACCCTTCATCACACCCCTGAGCCCTGAGGTTCTAGGCTCATGCGTTGAACTCATATTTATTTGATTAGCTATAGTCATCTTGATCCAATATTTTTTTTTACTAAAATAACATTATTGTCTTTGTTTAGGGTATGTTTAGGAACATCTCAGCTGTTATCCTGGAAACCTTTGGGAGACTAAGAAAATGTGGCCCTTCTAGGCAATACAATGAAGAACAACTACTTTGTTTGCACCCTGCCCGCCCAAAAAAAATCTGTCTCGGAAAGGGTATTTTCATTTTGAGAATATGCTGAAGTTACTTATGATTAGCAAAAAATAACTCAGGAAAACTTTCTTAGTGAATCAAATTAGGGTCCCCTTTTAATTGCCAAAGAACACACATGTAGAATTGCTGTGACGGCTGACGACAGCAAATTCTGAATCTCTCCATTCCTTTTGATTTATCCCAAGAGGCACGAATGTATTCTGAAGCCCTGGGACATTACTATCTTTCATATGCTCAAATCAAAGGAAGAATTCCACAGAGTGCCTTTACAAATTGAGAAAGGAAGGTGGGGAGAGAAAAAAATTGTGCAAACCACACTGAATTCTTCAATTAAATAAACCAAGTTTGTTTCCAGGTTGAGAATAATGACACATTGCCAACATAATGGTCTTTCAATTTATACCATTCCTTGCGAATACACATGTTCCTGGAGTTTTACAAGTCACACCAGGAAAAGCATAGGAATGTCTAACCTGGTCCTTGGCAGTTAGCATGTCCCCAACACGGCACTGGTGTATCTTTCCCTCCATTTCAGGTGCTGAGGGACTGAGTGAATGAGCAAATGCATGCACCAAGAGTAAACTTTATGGAGTAAAATAATACCGCACAGCCTCGGATGTCTAGTTTCTCCTCACAGCAAATGAGGAAGTAAATCATCTTTAAAAAAAAAAAAAAAAAAAAAAAACCTGAAGAGACACCTAGGGAAACACAGATCATGTCTCCAAATTATAAATAATGTTACTTTGCTCTGACTGCCAGAAAAGATAAATTTCAGTGCTCATTGATGCAAATGACTTTCTCCTCATTATGGGCTAATGAGCCTAGATTAGGGAAACCAAATCCAGGGTCTTCTGCCTCAGCAAAGTCAGTTAGGCTCCCCACGCTAACCTTGCTCGACTGTTTCCTGACTTATATTGCTCCATATATCCCCAACAACTCCCCTCTCAAGCCAAATGAAAATGCAAGACACAGTCACCGCTCCTGATATTGGTGGTTGGAGCTAGCGTAGCACTGACTGACAGCTTCATTGTTCCAACCAACCATTAGAGTCATTTCCCCCCACATACACCCCCACTCCTCATCATGATGGAAAGGGGGCACAGGAAGAAAGAAGGATGCTGAAACAAAACAGAGAAGCGGCAGCAAAGATGAGATGAAGGCTTTTTTAGACCACTGCCATATAAAGTCTGCTGTTGACTAACCAGAGTGTCCAGTTGAAACTTTGTATTCCACTCAGCTCTCCAGGAGCACAGATGTGAAGAATCTCCTTCTCCAGGGGGGACATATAAAACCTTCAACTTTGTAATAAGTTATTTTTTCATGGAGATAATTTGACTTTCAAGGAAAGGAAATGTAGCTCCAACAGAGTGCTCACTAGGTTTCAGAAATCAACCTCCAGGGAGGTGCACAGTCTTCCTGAAGGACACAATTAACTGCAAACACAGAGGCTTATCATTTCCAAGACGATGTGCATTCAGCTCACGTTGCTGTGCTCCAGGAAGCATTGTGTCAGACAAGCAAATCCACGGAGTGGACTTCGTGAGATGTATGTACACAAATATGAAACAACCAGAAGAGGAGCCTTGAAGATAAATATTTGCACGGAAAAGCATGTCTAGGCAGTGCTACAAAAACAGAAACCAGCTAGAGTAATCCCAAGCCAGTCATGCAAAACAGCATAGTTGTTCTAACTGGCCACCTGAGAACTAGAAAAGAGGTGTATACCACAGCGAGAAGAGAGAGCACACTTTATAGCCTACATTGCTTATTAGTTGAGCCACATGGGTGGACCTACAACTACAAGGCTCTACTGTTAGCTGTCAACTGCAGTTCAGTAGTTCCACGTTCAAGGAGCAGTATCAACTCAAAGTAATAAGCACTCCTAGTCCCAACTCCTGAGAGTTAGTCTATAAATTAACGGGCATTATTTGGGAGAAAATATTCATTGTGATGTTACACATAATTGTACATAATTAATATAGTGCAAAGGCACCATTAAAAAATGAATAATGTTTTCAACAAAATTAATAGAATTACCATTATAGATGCTGTCTGCTTTGTAATGTTTATTTAATAATAGCCATGCACAGTCATTAATGCAGCCACCATTCCAGGAGATTATGTGATGTTCTAAAGACTAATGCACAGTATTTCTTTATTCATATATTATATTTGAACTCTATCAGCAAGGTGGCTTAATGAATAAATTATTCTGAAAGCTAAGGATGTGGAATTTTAATATGTATGTATGTATGTATATATATATATACATATATAGATATGCATGCAACATATCTTTCTTCCCTGGAGAATTGTCTATTAAGTTCATTAGCCCATTTATTAATTGAAGATTTCATTTTCTGGTAATTAGTTTCTGCAGTTCTTTATATACCCTAGATGTTAACACACTGTCTGGTGTGTGGTTATTGGGAAATACTTTATTCCATTCTGTGGATTTTCTCTTACTCTGTTGAACACTTCTGCTACTGTGCAAAAGCTTTTCATCTTACATGCAGCTCTTGTCATCATTTTATGCACTAGGGTAGAAAAATATTTTGCAAACAAATGCTTAACATCATGTATAACTCTTAGAGTTACTTTAGCTACTTTCTCTTTCTCAAAAAACAGTGCCAACATTTAGAAATGTATAGGGAAGTTTTCTTTTGTTCCGTGGGAACAATGGAGAAGAGGGTGTTCACTGGAGAGGTGGTGACAATACACAGCTGAACTTTGTAAGAATAAACTATACAATCAGACACTTAAAAGAGAGCAAGACAGTCGACTGCAGTGCTCCACTTTCCTGATGCTGTGACCCTTTAGTATAGTTCCTCATGTTGTGGTGACTGCCAACTATACAATTACTTTGTTGCTATTTTATAGCTGTAATATTGCTACTGTCAAGAATCATAATGCAAATATATGATAGGCAAAGTATCTGCTACACTATCTCTGTGAAAGATCATTTGACCCTTGAAAGGATTGTGACCCACACGTTGAGAACCACTTCTCTACTGGCTCAGTTTCTCCTCTGCACATGTAGCTGAGGAAATACAAACAGAGTGTGTATATGTGTATGGCACAGTTGAATTACCAGGGTCTGAATTTAGACACTTCAGTGTCAGCCCTTGAGGACTTGCTAGAAGTCTGTAATTTCTTAGTACCATGTGCACACACACACACACACACACACACACACACACTTGGAAACGATTGACTAATTTTTTAAGAATACAAAAATTGGACAAAGACAATCTAAGATACTGGTCATGGTAGCAGGGTAGGCACAATTTGCAACAGAAAACACACAGCAATGGACTATTATGAAGCATTACATTGGGGCTGTGCTTACAGAGGGCATATGTTTTGAATGGAAAATCAGACAATGCTTCCTGATAGGCGTCAGGGTATGCATTTAGCTGGAGGTAAAAAAAAAAAAAGGTTTTGGTGTATCCAGCAGCCTATACAAAGGCTCACTGTAATGGTTATATACCATGTGTTTGAATTACTACACATTCTTCCTAATTCATACAGCTACAAATAATAAAGACTGATTCACTTCTAATAGCTTAGAATTTTCTGTGATGTTAATTTTTACTTCTTCAAAATTTACCAAATAGTAACTTAAGTTCTATACCATAATTTGTCTGGATATGCAGACATCATAATCAGTGTGAGATATACGCTACCTAAAGTTGGACTTGCTTAATTGGGCTGATCAATAAGTAGATTTAAAAAAAAAGTACATTCAGCCTCACTGAATTCAACAGAGTCATTTAGATTTTTTAACAGACTGTTATGGACTGAATTGTGCTGAACTCAAAATCCGTTTCTTAAAACCTTAAGCCCCAGGATGCCAGAATATACCCCTAAGCACATTTGAAAATAGGACATTAAAACATAATTAAATTAAGTGAAGCTACCAGTAGATGGATCCTAATCCAATACAATCTGTTTTATGAGAGGATTTGTACATGCAGAGACGTAACAGGGGGCAGAATGAATAGAGGGACAGCTATGTAGAGATTGCCAAAAAGTGTCCACATAGACATCAAGAAAAGAGTCCTCAGAGGAAAAAAGGCCTGCTTTGATAAAAGTATAAAAGTAAAGAACTATCATTTGAGCCATCTGGCATTTGGCATTTTGTTACAGTATTTTTTTTTTCAAAACAACACACTTTTCAAGTTTGGGAATCATTGCATTGTCTAATAAAGCTCAAACGAAGAAAAATCAGTCTTGAAAAGGGGGTATCTGAGTAGAGAATCTCAAGACTGAGGAATGAGAGCAGCTCATGGCAGCTGGGAATTTATAAAAGTCAAGTGCAGACACAAACACTCCCTTTGGAAGGGGAGAGGCCACTGATTCTAAGCAGCTTATTTCTAGACAATACAGGGTATTTCACATTATTCACAAAAATATAGGTTTGTGTCTTAGTTCAGGTTTTTATTGCTGTGAAAAGACACCATGACCGTGGCAACTCTTAGAAGGAAAACATTTAGTTGGGGTGCCTTTCTTACATTTTTAGAGGTTCAGTCCATTATCATCACAGCAGGGAGCATGGCAGCATGCAGGCATATGTGGTACTGGCTATCCTGGCTTGCAGGGAAAAAAGGAGTCGACTGAAATACTAAGTGGTATCCTGAGTATAGGGAACCTCAAAGCCCACCCCACAGTGATACACTTCCTCCAAGGCCATATCCACTCCAACAAAGCCACACCTCCAAATAGTGTAATTCCCTATGAGATTATGGGGGCCAATTACATTCAAACTATTACTTTCCCCTCCCTGCCACCAATAAGCCTGTGATGATATCACAATGCAAAATTTAGTCCAACTTCAAAAGTCCCCAGAGTCTATAACAGTCTCACCAATTTTTTAAAAGTACAATGTCTCTTCTGAGATTCATGTAATCTCTTAACTGCTGTCACTTGTAAAAATCAAAATCAAAAAGTAGATCCCATACTTCCAACATATAAAGGATATACATTACCATTCCAAAACATAGGGAAGGGATCATATTAAGGAAATACGGGACTAAAGACCTAAAACCAACTGGGCAAACTCCAATCTCTACAGTTCCATGTCTGATACCAAAACACTCCTCAGCTCTCCTACACGGTTCAGTTTTGTTGATCACAACATACTTCTTTCTCTTGGACTGCTTCTACTCCCTGTTACCAGCTCTCCTCAGCAGGTATCCCACAACTTGGGCATTTCTACCATGCTGGGTTCTCCAAGGCAATTCAGGCTTTATCTTCACAGCTTCATACAGTGGCCTCTCTACTAGGCCTCCATTCAGGCACATGCCTGACACATGCCTGGGCTCGGCAGCTTTATTTAGGCATGGAAGTAAATTCCATAACCTGTTTCTTCTATCCTTTATCCTAAAACAGGAACCACATGCCTGAATCTGCCAAGTTCTGCTGCTCACTTGGACTTAAACATGGCCCACTCAGTAAATTACATATTCACCAGTTTTCTGTCCTTCACTGCCAAAGCTGGGTTGTCCTGAAACTTACTCTGTAGACCAGGCTAGCCTCAAACTCATTGATCTGTGAGCCTCTGTCTTCCCAGTGCTAGTATTAATGGTGTGCCCCACCACACTCTGCTCTAAGCCTTTTTGTTTGTTTGCTTCTTTCTTTCTTTCTTTCTTTCTTTCTTTCTTTCTTTCTTTCTTTCTTTCTTCCTTCCTTCCTTCCTTCCTTCCTTCCTTCCTTCCTTCCTTCCTTCCTTCCTTCCTTTCTTTCTTTCTTGTTGGAAACTTAGCTGGATGGGATCTTGCTCTGAAATCACAACTCCCTTTATTTTATTTCTTTATCTCCTTGAACAGTGTTTAGCTCCATTTGACTTCCAAGTATTCCTTTTCTCCTCAAAATTTACTCTATAAATTATAAAATTTACCCTGCACAGCTTGCTCCTTTTCATTATAAACCTTCATTAGAGGTACCACTGATATCTACATGACAGAGTGTATACTAGGCCATTGTGAGATTTCTTCTGCCAGTGGAATTAATCCGAAACTCTTCACTTTAGCCTCGGGCAGACTCTTTGGACAGGGGCAAATGCAGCCACTTTCTTCACCAAAATATCACAAGAATAATCACTCTCTAGGCAACATACTAATGTTCTTCTTCTCTGAAACTTCTTGAGTCAGTGAGCCCCTGACAGTTCAAATAACTCTTAACACTTCTGTCTTCCATAATCCTACTAGTATGGCTTATTACACAGTATTTAAAGCATTCCACTGCTTTCATACCCCAAAGTACTACAGTACTATTCCTCCAAATAGAAAGATAGTTATACATCTCAGCAATACCCCAGTTTCCTGTACCAACTTCTGTCTCAGTTTGGGTTCTGATAGCTGTGACGAGACACCATGGCCACAGCAACTCTTACAAAGTAAAACATTTAACTAGGGTGGCTTGCTTATAGTTTTAGAGGTTCAGCCCATTATCATCATGGCAAGGAGCATGGTGGCACGTAGGTGGACATGGTACTGGATACATATTGACTTGCAGGGAACAGGAAGTCGACTGGAACACTGGGTGGTATCCTGAGCATAGGCAACCTCAAATTTGCCCCCACAGTGACACACTTCCTCCAGCCAGGCCATACTCACTCCAACAAAGTCACACCTCTTAATAGTGTCACTCTATATGAGATTATGCAGGGCAAATACATTCAAACTATCTCAAATTGTTTAATACATCAATTAAAAATACCACAATCAACTGTGCAGTGGTAGTTCATCCCTTAAATTATAGCTCACAGGAGGCAGAGATAAGTGGAATAGAGGTTGCATGTAAGGTCTTGTGTGGAATGAGAATGTTCTGTATTTATTTTGTAGTGGAAGTTACCCCCATGCAAGCATATAGTGAGAGTTACTGAACTGAACAATTGAATACTCAAATTTTTGTGCTTTTTTGTTCATTTGTATTATTTTTAATAAATACTTTATTAATATTATATATTTCTTTTCTTCATTTTTTTAAGTTTCTAGGGACAGGGTTTTTTAACCATCCTGACTGTCCTGGAACTCACTCTGTAGAGCAGGGCTGGTTATATCAGGAGGATCCCAAATTTGAGGCCAGCCTGGGATGCATAGTGATTTTGGGGATTGCTTGGGAGTCACAGAGATCCTATTTCACAAAAGAAAACTTGACAACAAAAGTGGTATGTATTACTAAGATTAATTTAGACAGGCATGGTAGAGGCATCGCACCCTGTAGTCAAGGAGTACCTGCCTGAAACAGTTCCCACAAGATGATGTGATGTCCAGAAAAGGAAAGAGAAAAATTTCAGATCTGACAATATAATACCTTGACGCCATGCAGTCTTTGGCGAAGGCATCCCCACTACATACCTTATAGGCCAACTGAAGGAAGACAGGCACTTCTGCATCACTCTCCCATTGTTCTTCCCTAGATGGAATTGTATTCCTGCCGTTTCCAGTGGCGTGAATTGTGTCAGAAATCTCACAACCCTGATGCAAAATGTGAATCAGAACTTCCTGTTTCCGTGTGTGGCTATGAACCACATGAGAAAATCCAAGCCAACAGGATATGATGAGACTGGAGAACAAGCAATGTAACGGAGGACCCAATTCTACCTTTAACCTTTATAGTCTTAAAAATAGCTTCAGCTCTGATAATGCCATGACAGCTGTTGTTTGTTCCCTTCTTCAAAAGTAACTGACTCAGAGAAGCAAGTGAGAAAGCCAGAGGAAAGATTCTGGCTGCTATTGATTGTGTTCATCCCAGTCTTTCCAGAACAAGGAAGAAGCACGTAGGGGTGGATTGATTTGTTTATTTAGCAGCAAATGTCACATTCATTAGTGGAACCTTGAGCATCCAGTCAGGCAGATGCTTGGAAAGACAGAAAAATGCAAAATTCAACCTCGAAGCTTCTGCCAGGATATGATATGATGATTCAGTAGGGATGAGTGAGCTAGAGACAGGCTGTCGATAGGTTCTCTGGTGTGTGACCACAGAGCAGTAACTTGGTATTTTTCAATTTCCACACTGCAGGTACTGTGGTTTAAAACAAACACATATGAACACACACACTGACACTGTTTAGCTGTCCCTCTTCACTTTTTCCTAACAGACACAGAGAGGGGCAAGGTCAAGGAAAGTGATTAGACCAGTAGAGAATCGCCCTTCCAAAACAGTCAAGGGTTATCTTGATAGTCAAACAGCACACACACACACACACACACACACACACACACAAAACATGGAAAAAATATATCACATGTAATTCTCTCTGCCTAGAATTTTACTTTAAAATTTCTTCTATTTCAATTCCAAAATGACAGATTCCAAGTGATCATGGATTTCATAAATTGTCAAATATCCAGGTCTATATGACTAAGCCTCTTTTAAATATTCTGAGAATTAAACAATCAGCTAGGTGGTGAATGTTTAATCCCAGCATTCAAGAGAAAAACAGAGGCAGGTTGATCTCCATGAGTTCAAGGACAGCCTGGTCTACAGAGTGAGTTACAGGACAGCCAGGGCTACACACACACACACACACACACACACACACAAAAAACCTATCTTGAAAGTGTCCCCTCCAATTAAACATTCAAAGCACTGTGACTATAAAATGAAGCCATGTTTTAGGATGATTATCAATAGCTCCTAAGTTCATTCTAAAAGTTTCTGATGAGTGGTTTTTATTATCGTATATTTTATTTTTTTAAAAATTCCTTGCCAGATTACATTAATTAGAAATGATCTTACATTATAAATAAATTATGTTGTCATAAATGAAAATATAGATATGAAGAAAATTTATAGAAAGAATTTAGGGTATTAAAAGGTGACATCATTCTTGTGTACAACTAGAATAATTTTTCTTTTCATTTAATTATACTGGATTTAATCATCTAAAATTATGCTGCTTAAACCCAAAATCTAAAAATCAGGTATACATGATTTCAAAAATTAAATATATGTGCTTATTTTTCAGCGATGAATTAACACATGGTGATAAGTTGTGATCCACTCACAACTGAACTTACAAAATAACCTACTGCTGGTAAGGAAGTAGACAGGAATTAGGTGTTTTATAAAGTAAAGAAAAAGACCTTGTAACTAAACTATGCATCACGACAACTACTGGTTAGAAAGATAAAAGTATTGAAGAGAGAATTCACAGGATGCCATCAACTTTATGAACGAGAAAAAGAGGAACACCCAAGCTATGGTAGAATTCCTTAAGAATGTTTCAATTAAAAATATTCATCTATGCTACTATCAAGGGAAAAGTGAGCTCTGTATGTTTGAGGTCGGACCATTGCACCAACTGTACTTAGACCCAGTTATCCAGCCTTGACCCTTGACTTCCCTTTAAAGATTACTTGCCAAAAAATTTAATTAAGACTAAGATTGAAATTCAGAGAGTTTTCAGAATTCTCCTTAATAGAATGGATTTGATATGGGTCAAAAGCAATGTGAGAAATTACTGGGCATTGGTTTCGGGAGACTGTGAGTACTCTACACTAAGACCTTCCCTGAACCTGTCAAAGGGGCTTAGAGTCTGTCTCCGCCCTGTTCGCAGCACCTACCACAGTGATGCACTGGTAACAACAGGTTTAGGTTAGCCTTGCTATCACCTCTTTATCAATGCAGGCCTGTTTAGCAGGGGTTCAACAGTAAAAACTAAGGAAGAATATACTATTTGAAAAAAAAAGTACTCAAAAAATTAACTATATATCTAACAATGCCTGCTATGCAGTCTTGGCTGACTCTTTTCAAACTGAGATCTACTCACTTATCAAAAATTAATTTAAAATTTGAACTTATAAGTGTACCTAAGAGTGATATCAACATACATGTGCACATACACACACACACATCTCCAGAATAAGGCATAAACATGTGTGTATGTATGTACATGTAAAACATAATAAACATTAAATTTTTAATTTAGCATAAAACATTCATTTGAATTTCTGTTCATTTTGACTTCCTTTCATGTCAATTAAAATATTAAAGATGCCTCATTTATGACATATAAAACATTCCAGACAATTTCCCTAGGGATTAGTTAAAATATTATCACATTGTCTGTAAGTCACACACATGACAGTGCTTACTCTCGTAATTGTGAACTGCATTTTAGAGACAGCTGTATTGATAGCTTGCTAATATATTGCTGACATAAAATGTCCTCAAATATTAAGCATTGAAATCTTTTTTAAGATAATCACTGCACCAAAATTGGACAGTTATATGAAGTTAAGTTTAATTTTTCCCATCATTAAACCCCAACATTCATTTTGCAATTTATTGGCTTAGCCCAGATTTCTTGCTTTCACTGACCCACAGCGTGATCTGATTTTCTATAGTGTGGTCCTCCATGGTGCAGGACTTCCATGTTTTTTTTTTTTCTTTAATCTCTGTCTCCAATGCTGTGCTAATAAGGGTTTCACAATAACTGCAAAGTTAGTCTCATTTTACCTTTTAACTGACATCTTTAGGTATATTCCCAGGCTCTTACCACTGACCTGTGAGACCATAATTACCTTAGGCATTTTTAAAGGATAAAAATGTTAATTCAAATAGCTTTAAGATTCATTTCTGAAAATTTTAAATCGGGTTCATCTATTCATTTTTTATTCACTTACTTATTTTCATTTAGAAAGAATATAATAAGCATTCACTTAGAAAGAATATGGTGCCATGAATTTAGCTAGATCCTGAGTACACATAGGTGGACAAGGACCCCTAGCCAAGTGCTCAGGGAGCTTTGGGGTTCAGTGTTTAAAGAAAACATGCCAAAAAAAAGCACATCATTGTCAATTGTGGAAAAGCATGCAGGATGTCAGAACTATACACCAATAAAGAATAACATGGAGAAACAGGAGTACATATTTCACTTTAGGGAGTTTCACAGAAAAGATCTCTGGATACCTGACTCTTTCAGCTGTGACCTCAAGTCAAACAGCTAATCTTGAAACAGAAGGAAAAAGGGTGGGGGGGGTCACAAAGACTGGAGATGCAGGAGAGACTCCAGCACTTCAGGAAGCAACTTGTAAAGATGTCAATGCTACAAAGAGCCAATAAATGTTTGTTAAAGTCAAAGCGACTACAGGAAGTGATACCAAGTGAAAGAGGGAAGGAAGGAGAGTGGTAGTCAGGGAGACATGGAGAGGAAAAATGGGTGAGGGTGAACAAACGTAAGACAGAAAGACTGAGGGAGTGATGGAGGGAAGCAGAGAGACCAAAAGGGAAAGTTGGCGGCAAAGATGGAGAGCAGGAGGTGGTCAAAGGACAGGGGTAAGAGAAATGTTAGGCAGGAATTAAAGGAGGGGGGAAGACAAGAGCAGGGAGAGGCGATGAGGTGGATTTGCTTGGATCTCCCTCTTCTACCATTTTATCTCTTTCTATTGATCTCCTCTTGCTATTAGGAGTCAAGCCTTTAGTAAGTCCTATTACACACTACACACTTGGGTGATTTTGCTTCCTTGATTGAACCCTGAAAGATACAGATATAATACCCCAAAGAAAGGAATCTTAATTTTATTTTCAACTCAGAAATTCACAGACAAAACCTGGCTTGCTCACATATTAGCCGGAGAAGAGTTGAGTTCGACACAAATCTTATGAAAAAAAACTTATCTGTAATTCTGCTGACAGAAACTGCTTTTAATTATCATCTGGTTAGGGAAGCAACCTGGCTATATTCTGTAAGCTGTTTTCTTTGGAGCAGGAATATGGAACTAAGCAGCATATGGAACAATCTTAACTCCAGTATTTCAGAAAAAGACACAAATAAGGAACAATGTTCACTGACACATTTATGTCTTTTGTTAAGGAGGCAGAACTTTCTGAGAGAAGTGCATTGTTTGGATAACGTATTTTCCAGGTCATCTGTGGCTACTGTCAATAATGCATTTTGTGATCCTGTTAAGAGTGCAAAGGACACCTTTCTGTTTCAATTTCATGCCATAGAGACAACTGTGCTGCATTGTTATAGATTTTTCCACTTTTTTCTTATATAAAACTAAATAATACATTTGTTCATCAAATATCACCGAACCATCTGAGAGGTGTTTTTATTCTATTCTCTACAAGGTTGGTGTGTTGTGCCCTTGCGATAGTACTTCCTTCAGAGAAAATGTTGGTGCTTTGACCCAGAGCACAGGTAAGTCAATCACAAGAACCCTCCAGAAGCTGAGAGACCAAGCATGGAAACGCTCAGGTTAATCTCATCTCAGAACTTCTCCTTGCCCTTAAGTGACTCAGCACCTGCCCTCATACCTTTCCTTACACCTGATATCAAACTACGGATTTCTACTCTCCACTGAGTTGAAAAAGGCAGAACCGATTCCATTGTATCATGCCACAAAAATCCTTACGTTCTGTCTTCCTGAGGTGATTTTCAGTTGTGGTGAACTCGGCACCAAGTTTACTACGGTGATCATTATCAGGTGTGCAGGCTGTTGTTGCTATGCACCAACTCTGCTGTGTCAGGGTCACAGTTATGCATCCTTACAATCCTTTCAGCTTCCTAAACCCAAACAGTAACTCCCATCCTCCTCTTGGCAAAGTGCTTGAAACTCGCCACATTTTCACTTTGGCCTCTAAAAGTCTGACCAGTCCAGAAGACTCATTAGAGAAGTCATTCAATGTTTATCCTTCTAGACTCGGTGTCACAGAATGTCATATATCCAAGGGTCAGTCTTATTGTAGAATTTACCACGATTTTATTTATCATGACTAAAAATATTCAAATGTATGACGCTGCCACATCTTTTTATCCTTTCATCTGCTGCTCAAATTCAGAAAAGAGCTGATTTCGGCATATGACCACTCCATTCGCACATCTGATAGACCATATGGGCACACATATACCCAGCCAGGCACATCCAGCAGGTAGACAAAGAAAGGCCTTTGATTGACTGCTTTGGCAACACAACAGGTTCTTCGCAAATCTTTGGTTCACACACATATTCAAACTGGCCGGAAAGAACTTCCCAGAACCTCCAGTAATCGGCTACTTTACGTTGTGGGTAGGAGGAAATGTTCCTCATAGGAACCCAGACTGAACACTCTTTGGATTTTCACTTTTCAGTTGAGTGTCTGTCTTATTAGGGCCATATTCTCACTCACGAAAGGTTGCACCATGACTGAATCATATCCAGAAGGTCCCACCAAATACCATCACACTTAATCATGTGCATTTGGAGAGAACTAAATATTCAGTCTACATGTATGAAATTCAGGGATATTTATTACTTTGCAGTTTTCCAACCATGCAGGTTTTAGTACTTTCTTCAGTCCAGAGATTCTAGATTATCCTCCTAGTAATACACTCCAACACATAGCTGCTTGCAAGAAGCCACTCTTCAGCTTCAGATATCTCCCGTGACTGTTTCTCAGAACTGGAGTATTACAGTGTGTCATCTTTAATTTGGTTTAGTGGACTATTAGCAACTTATCCACAGGGTAATATACATCCAGAATTTGTTCCTACTCACTGTGTGTACAGCCAGTCATTTGGATTGTTTCCAATTCAGATCTGTTACTTTGATTTTTTTAATTTGGTTAAAATCGTGTATAATTCTTAATTTTGAACCTCAAATTTTAGACTGTTTCCTACAATAATAGTCTCTTTTTGTTGGGTTTGAGCACGAATATCCTGCTGACTGCTTTAATGGAAGTTGAAAAATCTACATGTTTTTCAGTATTTTGTAACACTTTAATAAAATAGTCTGGGAGTGATTTTGAAAAAAAGAAGTAACTGCATAGATTGTGTATAACTGTTATGTTTGGGGGGGGGTATTCCTTTTTTCTGTTTTTTCAAAATAGGGTTTAACAGTACTAATTGTCCTGGAAATAGCTCTTGTAGACGAGGCTGGTCTCGAACTCACTGAGATCCACCTGTTCTGCCTCCTGAGTGCTGGAATTAAAAGCATGTGCCACCACCGCCTGGCTTAGGAAAAAAATATTTGTAAATACTAGTTTATTTTATTATAATAAGACCACTTAGATACAACAGTTCTAAATCCCAACCAACAATTTTAGCTAGTACAAGATATCTTGGGGGTTTGTTTATTGTAGCTATATTTTCACATTTAACGGCAGTAAGATTTTTTTTTTTGCCATGGTTGACTTATACTCTTTAAATTTCCATTCTTATTTTTTTTATTACTCTGTATAGATTTTTTACTATTTTCAAACAGTGTAATTTCATATGCAAATGATCTTGCATTTTCTAGGTAGCTTTTTGTTGAAAATTAATTTATACTTATTCTTACTTTGTACTAGGTTTGCATTTTCATGTTTTGTAGCCTTTACAGTTAGCTATGTTATTAGTGTTCAATATTTATGCAGACTTGAGATTTCCCTTTGTAAATTATCTAAGAATTTCAGTATGCATTGATTTTATGATTTAATTTTATATGCTTAATTTTTAAATTATTGTTTTTTTTGATTCACCAACTATACACTTTTGATAATAACATGATTTACTTTTTTTTATTACCATCAATTTCACTATGTATTTTATTAAATTTATTTATTTCTCTTGGTCACTAGAATACAAATATCCAAAAGAGATATATTTTTGCCTATGTAATATCCACAGCACATAACAACTCAGTAAGTCTTGATAAACAATGGTTAACTCATAATTGGAATACCTATATTGAGATTACTGAATTGCCTACAGTAAGAGTTTGGCTAGCTTTTTCTGTAAAAGACTACATAGCAAATATTTTAGGTTCTATTTACAGGTAAAGCATCCTCACATACTCTCCATGATGTCTTTTTTTAATTGGAGGGATATTTCAAAATAAGCCTTGACCTGGACTCAGTCTACTAGTCATAGTTTGCTGACCACTGGCTTAGGATGTAGTCAACAACTACAGGTGTTAAATGAGTACCAGAACATAACAGTCCCTAAATTTGACGATCAGAGAGATCGTGTGTGTGTGTGTGTGTGTGTGTGTGTGTGTGTGGTGTGTCTGGAATGGTATACACTGAGGATCAAATGCAGGACCTTATACACATTAGGCAACATTCTCCAATGCATCATTAATATATTAGTACACACACACACACATTAATTTTTTTTTCTTAGATGTATTCTTTAAGTAGTAAGAATGCTATTTCTAAATTTCTTACTTCAACAGTAAGTTCAATAGCTTTTCCTTATAATAACTGAGTCATATAGCTTAATTGTGTGACAGCACTACAGTCTTTCACTAATATTTTGTTTTCCTTATTCTGCTGGTAAATACAGACAAATCTACCACTCTTTTCCTTAGACCATCCGATCTATTAGCAACTATCTTAACTGACAAGGTTTTTAAAATCATTATTGTGAAAACTGGAGCAGCTAAATCTACTTTAATTACCTTTCTGTCCCACAATTATTTTGCCTCTTCTCGTCATATGTCTTTCTGTCTCTCGTCGACAGTTCTTGAATGTTACTGACTCTGTTCTTTTCAAGTTAAATATAAACTTCAACTCATTTTATTCAGTGCTGAGTTTTACTCCTCAGTAACAGAGGGTTTGAAATGGTTTCATTTTCTCATGTCTTTAGTTTTATGTTGTTTCTTCATTTGTTTTTATCTCATTTAATGCTGAAAATACATTGTTTAACAATCTTATTTTAATAAAAATTTTAGCATATTTTATTTTGAGAATTCTATGTGTGAGTACTATATTTCCATCACTTCTACTCATTTCTCTAACTCCTCCCATGTTCCCTATTTCCTCTTGAATTAATGTTCTCTTCTCCTACTATTATTTTTACACACACATATATACATATATATATACACACACACAAACATACACACAACCTACTAAATTCATCTGAGTCTATCATTGTAGCTCATATGTACACATGTTTAAGGCTGAGCACTTGGCTACCTGGGAGTAGATAACCTCTATTAGACTTGTCTCTGGAAAACACTGATTCTTCTCTCAATAGTCAGTTATTGTCTACGACTCTTCATTTAGGGATGTGGTCTGACATCTGCCTGAGGAGATTCTCCAAAATATTTCTGCAATGCATGAGCTAAATGCAGCAATCAGTATTCTAGAAGAAAGCTGAACCACAGTTATAAGGAAGTATATCCACACATGGCCAATTAGAAAACCTCTTGGTGATCACAGAGGCTAATACTGGATCATTAGAATGCTATAGAAATGAGATCCTGAGCAACTTACATTTAGCCGATGAAATCTGGGCTTTGTCTTTTATATAATGTAGTAGCGCCCTAACCAGGAGGGAGGGAGGGAGAGAGAGAGAGAGAGAGAGAGAGAGAGAGAGAGAGAGAGAGAGGAAGAAGAAGAAGAATCCCCAGGGATGTCTTTCTCCAGGGGCATTTAAGTTGCTTCTGTCAAGAGCCAGAGAAAACTTACAAGAGGTGAATCAGTTTTATTTGTATGCAATACTTTTGGATCACAATGCCAATACAATAATATAAAGCTATAAATTCTCATCATTTCAGTAATACTTTATTTTCCATTGAAGATGAGATAGAGATTTTCATCTGATGTGGGATTCCCTCTGTATGCTGTGATTACCATTAATGGATAAAATAAACTGTCTTGGCCTGTGATATGGCAAAAGAACAGAGCTAGGTGGGGCAGGGGGGGGGAGAGCTAAACTGAATTCTGGGTGGAAGAAGGTGGAGTCAAAAAGAAGGCATGTAACCTCGCCAGAGATAGATGCCAGAACTTTTCCTGGTAGCTTCGTGGCGATACACTGATTAATGGAGATGGGTTAAATTAAGATGTAAGAGTTAGCCAATAAGAAGCTAGAGCTAATGGGCCAAGCAGTGATTTAAATAATATAGTTTCTGTGTGATTATTTTGGGGATGAGCTTCTGGGCAATCAGGAACAAACAAGAGGCCCTCCCTGCAACATTCATCTTTTAGGACACCCCCTTATTTGGCAGGTGGAGTTCATTCTGGTAGACCAGATTCTTGTTAGCATTCAACTTCGTGTTTCACTACAGATTTTAAGTTGCCTTCGTGCAGGTTGATGTTTCAGCTGCCATTCCCATACATGTCTATTAGTTCTCAATGTACCCTGAAGTCACCGTGAGCATCAGTTTTCATAATTTCTGTCTATGGTCATGATCTTCTCTTTATTTCAGAGGTCTAAGGGTCTCCCATCCTTCGTGCAAGCTTTGCACTTCATTTTGCTGTAGAACATCTGCTTCCAGTTCCATGATTCTCAAAATATTTAGTCCCTCACGCTGCTACATTAATAACCTCTGCTTCATCCATAAATTGTTTTTTTAGTTAGTCTTGTTAAACCATTTCAACACCACACAATTATATCAACAGACCGATTTTAAGCTTTTGAACAGCTGGTAAAAGTGAATCCTTCAACTCACATTTTGTGTGAAACTTCAAACTGCAGTGAGAGATAACTCTTGTAAAAACTTTTATTTTTATTTTGACTTTGTTTTTGCTGAATGCTGAAAGACTAATTATCTGCTCTGGTGGAAAGGTGATGAGAAAACCACATTTCACCGTCGAAAGCAGAAATTAAGTAGAACTGACAGGCTCCAGAGATAAGCACTCTAAACAGAATTTTTAAAAGAAATCATGAATTTTCTTCCTTATAAACATACCTTTGCCTGGTGAGCAAGAAAATATAAATTAATG
Source organism: Alexandromys fortis (assembly GCF_014885135.2). NCBI lineage: Eukaryota > Metazoa > Chordata > Mammalia > Rodentia > Cricetidae > Alexandromys > Alexandromys fortis. The sequence continues at coordinate 924,336 of NW_026068118.1, read as the reverse complement.
AGATGATGCAGCTGAACCAATATCCAGATGGTAGATATTTAGAGAAAATGGTAATTTATTGGACTGTCTTCTGTTATGCCAAACCATATGCTTTTCTTTTCGTGTTTACTAATAGCCCATTTAGAAGTGCAATGCATATGGATCACATTAAATTTCTTTTGGTTCAGTTCTGAAGAAATACATGAAAACATTACCTTTTAACCTGAGGACAGTGAATAATAATTTATTACTTAGATTGTATTAGGTTATTATAATTTGTGTCCTCTTAATAGCACAAAGTCTTATGCTCAATATATACTAACCAAATACTTTCTGCATACATTTGCATATATATACATATATATGTATGTATATATATATATATATAATTTGTTCATTGTACAACCAAATAAGATGTGCTGTTATATAACTCGTCTCAGAATACACATGACAAAATAAAGTCACAGTCCATATGACAAATAAGTGTCAAGACCAAGATTTGTAAGAAAGAGATGAAAGAGATGACCTGTGAAGTCTTCTGGTCCTCACATTTTATCACACATTCCTCAACTGTGTAACAGTATGTGTGGATTTGTCTTGGGTACATAAATATAAGTCTGTATTCCTTTAAATCCTCTGCTCTGACCAACATTGACTTCTTGCAACATCTCATCTCCATGGTAAGAAGAGGGAGAACTATTTAACAAAGATATATTCCCCTATTCAGATTATTCATACATAATTAGTTATTATCCAAAACTGTGACAGATCAGAAAATGGGAACTAGCAAAGTAGCTGAGCAAAGCCTGAATCCATTTCAATTGCCTATGAAATATCTTCTGATAAAGGAAAAAGGGTGGGTTGAATCCATTATTTGAGTAAGCTTTCGGTTTAAACCAAAAATACCTAAGTGGGTTTGGGGAGGTGTAGGGGGATTGGAAAATGAAATCATGCCCATGATTCCATGCTTCTGAGTTCATTTTTTTTTAAGAAATAAATGACTTACAGATTTAATTCTGAATGACAAATTATAGAGCAAATGTGGGTAGTATCTCTTCAGCGCTATTAGTGATATTCTTCAAATAAATAAAATTGTTAGAAACTATGTAATATTCAGCACAATGATTCAAATGTTCCCAGGAAGATTGTTAGCATGAACAGGACTCTTCCAAAAAGTTGGTCCTTCATGCCTTCTGAACTGGCATCTATCCTTGGTTTGCAGCCTAAGCCCTATTCCAAAATTATGGAACTGAGGGACCAAGGTCCAAACACTGGATGCACTTAGACTCACACACCTTAATTTAGTCAGATCCCAATTTTACTGAACAACAACAACTTCTGTTTTCACCCTGTAAGAGTAATATTTAGAGCAAGAAGTAATAAATAAATAAATTTCATAGCAGCCATATTGTGGCTATATCTTCAATGACAGAAACATCTTGCTTTCCAGCTTGGATCTAAAGAAAGGAGTTTCGAAAAGTCCCACAGCTGTAGGCAAACGTAGATGAGATGCTAGAAGCAGGAATTGGGCAGCATCCTGAGTTTCCCATCCATGACACAATAAGAAACATTTTGTCTCTGCCCAGTTCCTGATTCGGAGTTCCTAAAATGTTTGTAATGTTCAAAGTGACAAAGGTACTTGGACTATTTTTCCTCCTAATTTTTAAATCTTTGACTCTGGTTTCTGATTCCTAAGCCCCCATACCTTTGTGAATTCCTGAGTGCTGGGAGAAACAAGAGTTTCCTACAGAGCTCAGAAGACCATGGGAACCTTGGTGACAGAAGCACTTTTGCTTCAAGTCAGGCAGCTTTTAGTGAACTGATCACCCCCACCCCATCCTCAGGAGAAAACAGGAACTGCAACTGAATTAATAAACTTGTCAAATGCACGTGATAAAATCTCTACACTATGGTGTTTGAAGGTGTTTTGGATTGGTATGGTTATCCCAGTGTTGGAAGGACAACATACCCCCAAATCCTCAGTGACAGATGTGGCACTTGGAACCCTATAGACATGTCCTGGGTGAACATCTGCACTCTTTGTAATACTCTTTGTAATAGCCCAGCAAAGTAAGTTGAGCCATCATTTGTGTCCCCTGACTTGTTTTAGTAAAGTATCAAATGACAAGGAAGGAGATGTGGGTGGCCCTCATCTGTATGTAGGCAATGTGAAGCATGGGAAATTCATGGGTTTGTGACCAGCCTCACAAACAGAAGAGCATTGCAGGACTCAGCCACCAACTTGTAGGGCCTGCAGTAATTCTGGAAAGTAAATGTGAGAATTCAAGTCATCTGTAGGCTACCTGATTGAAGATATGCTTGATAGGAATACTACACACCAATATCAGAAAGGATTTTTTAAAAAGATATTAAGCCATTAAACATACTAATGAGAGAACATGTCAGCTGATGAATGAAGAAAGGCAGATTCCTTTCCCCTGTATTTTTCATTTCTCTCTTAATCTTACCCATCAGAGTGTGTTAGCAGCACAGAGATCATCCTGTAAAACCAGCATACACCACAGATATGTTTTCCTTCTAAAATCTGAGTCCTAGGCTAAGGCTAAAACAAATCAAGCCTCCAAATGTCAGAGATTTTAAACAGTTGACTCCTCGTGGAAAGCCTTACCAACTCTGAGAAGTTCAGAGGGGCATGGGATGGATTGAAAGGGTGTTGGATTTTGCCAAAGGCATTTTCAGCATCTAATGAGATGATCATGTTTTTTTTCTTTTAGTATATTTATATTGTGGGTTACATTGACAGATTTTTCATATATAGACCCATCCCTGCATTGCTAGGATGAAGCCAATTTGATCATGTTAGATAATTTTTAATGTGTTCTTAGATTTGGTTTGCCGGTATTTTATTGAGAATTTTTCATCAATACAAGGAACATATCTAAACAAAATAGAATCAACATACAGAAAGCCAACAGAACTGTTGTAAGAAAGCTTTTTCTTTTTTCTTTCAGTCTCCGAGTCAAACACCAAAGTATATGACTAATTTGAATACTAAGAATGCTCAGTGAAAATATTTTTTGGATTACTTCTGTCAGCATCCCTTAAACTCCATTGGTTAAAAATAGGGCTTCTTCAAGTGGTTAGCAATGGGAAGCAAGGAAGAAGCCCTGTCAGGAGCCAAGGCCACCAGGAAACGGTCACTAAGCCTATAAAGTCTTCCCTGCCAATGCTGAGTCTAACCACGGTAGTGTCAATTAGGAATGGATAAACCTATACTCATTCCATTGGCAATCCCTCAAAATGTCCCAGTGGCTAGACATAGCTTGATAACCTGAGCACTATAAAAATTAATTATACCCAGCCCTGATTTCTATTAATAATTGAGGGTTTCCTGCCAGTGTGACATCTGGCAGGGATTAGCCATCTCCATCAGAAGCAGTGGGCAGGGCAGGTGGAAGACCTCTGTGAGCCACTTGTTTGTGTGTGCTAAATAATTAGGAAGAAAAAGACATTCTGGTGGGCCCCACTGGTTAGCAGGTGGCATGTCGGACATCTCAAGGCAATAGTTCTCTTGACAGCTGGAACTCTAGGTTTTCTATAATAACCAATTAGAGACAGTAACCAACTTGTTTTGAAATTGCTTTTAAAGAACAATTGCGTGGTGTAATGTTCATCGTGTCTGCTCTGAGGGGGTCGAGAAGGGATGCACACTTCCTCCACACTCCTGTGCCACCATTACTACCTTAGGGCCTTTTTACGTCAAAAACAATCACTGTGTCATAATACAAAGATCTTAACTAATTTCCAGGGTCCAAATCTAATAGAATTTTATACTGAATGATGAAAGTTGAATTAATATCAAGGTTTTAATGGGTCATCAACCACATGCCTAGATGTAGTTGCATATGTTTGATGTGTGTTTATTGTATTGGACTATGTTTTTTTTCCTTATAAAATAAATATCTAGAATTGTATAAGGCTCTTGGAAAATCCAAAATCTCTTAGGATAGAGGCTTGAATTTGGATGTCTCAACATAGTGAGATGCACATAGGAAAACATTCCTAGCCTCGTCGCACAGACTACTTAACTTACCCTGTCATCCCTTGATGCTATTTCTATTCCCTGATGAAACCTCCTGTGGACCCAGCTGCTCTGACTGCATGGAGTACTTATCTTTTATCACCATAGTTCACTAAATCCTATGTGTTGCTTTCATTGGTTGAATAAAGAAACTGCCTTGGCCTTTTGATAGGGCAGAACTTAGACAGGCAGGGAAGACAGAATGGAGTGCTCGTAAGAAGCACAGTGTGGCAAATGCCCTGGTTCTCCTGCCTAAGACAGATGCTGGTTAGACTCATGCCGGTAAGCCACAGTCGAGTGGCAATACACATCAATGGAGATGGGTTAAAATAATATGTGACAGTTAGCCAATAAGGGGCTAGAGATAATGGGCCAGGCAGTAATTTAATTAATACAATTTCTGTGTGGTTATTTCAGGGATTAAGCTAGCAGGGCAGCCGGGACAACAAGCAGCCCGCCACTCCTTGCACTACAAAGATACACACATGTGTACGTATGTGTGTGTGTTCCCTCAGACTCTGAGCAAGGGGATGCGATGAAGTAGTGCCTTGTACAGCAGAAAAAAAAAAAACACTCTCCCTTATCAATCAACCATCCAACCAATTGATATCCTTATATAATTAAACCTTTTGAAGAAGAGGACTGTCTCCTTCTTCATTTGGTATTCCCCCAAATCAAAAGTATTGATTACAATCTCCTCATTATCTTCCAAACGAGCCAAATTAAAAATTAACCCTTAATCCTATTCTCTCTGTAATAGGATACTTCAATCATATTTCTCTAGCAACTCAGGAAGTTGTATACGTTTAAAACCTAGATTTAATATCCTAAAAGTCCTTGCCAAGTTCTTATCTTTACAAACTCTTCTGAGGCATGAATTACAACATGGATAGACAAGAGAAAGCAATCGAGAGGTGGGGGCTGTTTCCCTAAGGATCGGGTTTGCATTATGGAACACAAGGTAATTTTTACATGGCTCTGTCTTTTTGTTTTATGAAAACAAAGGTGGTAATTGAAAGGACTAATTCTTGTTAGATTCTATGATAGGGATTCAAGTATACTAAAAAGGATACTTTTCCAATACAGTTCAAAGATCATGCTTAACTTCTATACATTCGCACATAAAAAGGAAAGGGACATTTCCTTTCACACTTGGTGCGTGGAAACAGAATGTGTTACAAATAGAGCTTTAAGCATTTGAGGGCAAGAGTAGCTTAGATTAGCACAGAGAGATAAGAGGGAAAAAAGAACTCATGGTCAACATGCTCTGATTTCCTGTTGAGAAATGTGAATTAAATACACCACTCCTTGTCGGCCTGTAAGGGAGCACTCTGAGCCTCTGCATCACTTTATATTCCATTAGATCTGCTTTGCAGTCTGCTCAACAAGTGAATGATCATATCGTAGGGTTGCAGAATTCCAGACTGAAGTCAACAGAGAAGTCAGCAGCTGGTCTTTAGGAAAATGAACGAATGCTGCAGGAGCCAAGGATGGGGTTTCCATTTGCTTTGCAAACACATGACCCACAAACAAGGACATGTATGAAAATGAATTTAGCGTGAAAGCAAATTGAAGGTAATATTGTTGACCTCCTCCTCTCTCTGTTTTCAAAACCACATTTGCTTTGTGAGGCAGAGTTAGAAGATTTGTACTTGGAAGATTCTGAGTTTACTCTGCCTTTTACTAAGCTTAAGGTTTATGAGTTCATAACTTTGTGGAACTCAATTTCCCCTCTGACATGCAAAGGATTCCTAAGGTGTGTGTACGCACATGCACACACACATATACACACACACACTACTTTTAGTGGTATTATTTTCATAATTATATTACAATTTTAATAATCAGGAAATATTCCTGTTTGAAAATTTTAGAAGGAAAATTTATGAATGTTCATTTCACACATTTCAAAATCATGCTCAGATTAATTTGAGGACATTTCTACAAAGGTGGATAGCACTCTCTATCTGGTGTCATCGTTCAGACAGACAGGGAGATTTAAAGCAAAGGATGGAGCATCTGCATTCACACCAAAGCTGGAGTCACACATGGTAGCACACATGTAGCAGCGGTGGTTCTGGAAGAAGAAGCTGCTATGTCTCAAAATATAGCTAAAAATGTTTAATGGCAGAACACTTTTCAAAGGTATGGAAAAAAAAGTGTTCTCAAAGATTTCTTTGGAGAGTGCACAGCTCTTGCGACCTTTAGAACGGAAGAAACAAGAGAAGCAAATAGTTACTGAAAGCCAGCGAACACTATAGAATGGGGAGGGAACTGCTTCTGTAGAAGAACACAGACACTGGCAACTTTATTTGCTGACACAATAGCAAACACCATAACTTCTTCCTTGTCTTATATCTAGATCCACCAGTCCCCACCACCGGATGACATAATCTCAGGTGACATAGTCCACAGGGTCCACGACAAAAGCCTGAAGGTTGTCATCATTCTTACATTAAGCAACTAATCAGAACATCCACTTGCATTAAAAAAGAAGTCACTGCTAACCACAAAGGGTGACGACGTTTTAAAACTTTAGTTCTGACTGAATATTTGTGTTCCTCTTACTTCATATGTAGAACTCCTATCCACCAATAAGACGATATTCAGAAGTGGGGCTTTGCGAGATAATTAGAGTTATATTAGATATGAGGCTATTGCTGTCGCATCTCTTCTCTTTTTTTCTTTTCTTCCCTCTCTCCATCAACATGCAGCGAAGAAAGAACCCAGGAATACAGTGAGAAGGCAATCAACTACAAAGAGTCAGAAGACCCTCACCAGATACCTACACTGTGACTTTACATTTCCCAACTTCAAGTTCTGAGAAATAAAAGACTGTTGTTTAAGATACACATGTCTCTGGTGTTTACTGAGGAAAGCAACCTTGAAGACAGTGAGGGCAAGAGATAACTAATAGACTAGGGAACTGAAACATATTCCTTTAGTTTAGGGCGGTAATTACAGAAAAGAGACTGCATGATAAAACTAATTTGGTAGCAGATTTAGTAAGAAAACTTGTTATTTTATTATTTTTCAATTCAACTTCTCTACAAGGGGAGAAATTATTTATATGAACAGATTATCTCATGTTGCTTCTGAGTCAATTCTTGACTTCCTGGAAGTCTGCGAAGAGAAAGGCATGGGGAGGGAGAACAAAGCAAAGAAAGACATTTCTTTTTTAACAAAAGCTCTTAAATATCCCTCATCTCTCCTGGTACTCTTGATTTCACCTCCTAGAAGGGATGAGTTTGGTGAGATGACTCACCCACGCCAGTCATGGTAGTGCTAGAAATTCTATAGAGAATAGACTTATACATGGAATCTGGTAGAAAGGGGCTGCCCATGAAATGGACTCAAGGGGTAAAGGATTAAATATTATGTCAGCATCTCAAATTTGTGTATCTCAAGGGGATACATGTTACCAAATCATGAGTTCATGGAGACCAATGTTTCCTATGAAGGAAACTAAAAAGAAATAAGGAAAAGCACTAAGGAAATTAACTCTAGTATTACTAAGAATGTGATTTTTTATTTTTTAGTTCTTTTTTGAGTCACCAATGACTCCATTCACAGTTAAATGGGACAATGAGTAAGGGATGATTCCAATAGCTCATCTTCGAAATGGAGGCTTAGAAATTGGTCCTCCAACATACAATACCTCTTATCTAATACTCCATATTTTATCCATCGTTTCCTCAAATCATATTTCAAGACAAAAGCCAAAAGTGTGGAAACTTCAGACATAAAAGGGAAATAAGGAAAACACTTTGGACTTTATTCTACCTGTGTGAATTGTATCATATACTCAGGACATCCCGTCTAAGCTCGAAATGCCACCTCTCACCACCTTAGAGTAAGAAAGTGCATACCTCAGATCCGCATGCTAGGATGACTGACTTTGCACTGCTGATCACTTGCAATAACTCATGAAAGCAAGGCACATGCTTGTAAAATTCAAAGTAGAATATGCTAAAAAAAAAAACAACTAAAATCCATTGAGTTTTTGTTTTGTTTTTACTACTATTCATATTTTAACTGAGGTGTTGGATACTAACATGGAGACACTTCTAAGGGAGATTACTCTGTATGTTTAAAGATACCACCATGTATCTTCTCACAGATTCATTCATCCATTCAGAAAATTAATGTCAATAATTGATTTAGGCATTTGGAACTATCAGATAATAAACTCTTATTCCCTATACTCAGAGAGATCCTAGTATAAGAAGAGGAGAAACACCCGAAGTCTTGCTGTTCAGAACTACTGGATCCCAGAAAGTCCATGGTCAGGAGGAAGAGTCACTGAGTTTTTAAAGAAGCCTATGTCCATGTGACACAGGAAAATATGTATCTAAATTCCTGAAGGAAATGATGAAGGAAAGAAATAAAGCATCCCAGGGAGACAGACCAGGGTGGGAAGCTCAGGTAGAAGGGATAGGCTAAAATAAAGTCATGGATAATCAGAGTGTGTACTAGGGATGCCCCATGCCTGGGTAAACCTGTTTAGTATGAACCACAAGAGAATAGTCAGGCCAGTGAAAGGGCTCAGCACATAAAGTACTTGTTCCGCAACTTGAAGACATGTCTTCTATCTCCTGAACCCATGTAAACGGTGCAAACAGCAGAAATACTTCATAGGATAGATAGTGAGTTGTAGCAACAGGGAGGTCAGACCCACACTGTAACAGGCTGTATTGGAGCATCCACTGCAGCCCACAGAAAGAGCAAGTTAGAAGAACTTTATCTATTGATAAAAAAGCAGTGAAATAATGGATTCATTTGGCCAACTCCATTCACCAGGCTTCGTGTGTTGACTTCCTACTGGGAATAAAGGACTCTACACACTGTGCTGAGTTTTGAGAAGTTAGTATTTCTGCTGTCGCTCTAAACAAGCAGCAGCTGTTATAGCTCTGTTAGCTACTGCTATTTTTTCTTTCGTTTATTTAATTGATCTAAATTGAAGAAATAGAACGTAACCTTTCCGTCCATTTGGCCTGGATTTGAGTCATGATGTGTACCTGGGGAAAGTGTCTAAAGATTTCATTTCCTTTCACTGCTGGACTATCCTGACTCACCCACTCAAGTTAACCTTCTCTCTGAAGATTTCGAAGAATGGGGAACTCTTTGCTTTTGGTAGAACAAAAAAGAGTCGGTGGTAGGCTCTACCCACACCCATATGCTGAATATTTTAACTACCTGTGAACATCTGGGAGTGGCTAATCCACATCTGGTTAGGTAGCCTTTATTGATGGAATCAAGGCTTTTATAAAGCAATCCCAAAGAGATTTCTAATCCTCTATTTATCATGTATCTGACTCTCATAAAACCCCCAACTTCTTGCCACACAGATGGACTGTGCTGGACCAGGTTTCCTGAAACAATTGCTGGTCTACTCTGCTGTGCTTGCCTCATTCATTCTACATCATGCTTGCAATAGGGGCTACACTGTCATATGCTATTGCTTTGTAAATTTATACCTTGTTACTTATCAAGGCAGTTACAGAGATGGGGGCATGGCCATAGTGTGTGTCCATTTTTATTGCATTCAGAACCATTGAAAGGACTTGTGTCACCATTGGACATGGATTTCCTGAAATCTTTCAACCTTTTTGTAACTTGGCAAAAATAATATAATTTTCAGGAGAAAGGGCGTAGTAAATTATGGGCGGGATTGCTAGATAGAATCCAGAGGGATAATGCCTATCCATTTTTAATCAAACAAAGACACTAGATAAGAAGGTATTAGATGCTGAATCTGTTTTAGATACACACACAGACACACACACTTTCCTTTATGTGGAAATAATGTGTTTCCCCATATATCAAAGTCTGAACTTTCAATCAAACCCAGTCTATAACTGAGAGATAAGGAAAATTATGCAATAGCAATTTTGCGCTCACTCTCTGTCATTTCAAGATGACAGCATCAGTTGAAAGCAAGAGGAAAGTGCCATGAATTAAAATTCTGGAGCACAGGCATTTGATTCATCTTGACGATGCCATTTGGAGCCACTGGCCTCCAGGGCTGAGTTCACTTCCTTCCACTCTGATTTACAGCTTGTCCTCCTAGGGGATGCTCCGATTTCAAGGGCATTAAGATATGATTTATTTATATAAGGCCATCTGAGGGTTATCATGCTCTCAAAAATTAGGTACCAGCATTACTTCATAAATGGAATAAAAAATGTTAATCATATTAAAACTCCGTTCATAATGACTAAAACAGTGAGATTAAAAACCAGAATGTCAGGCATGATGACAAACCAGAAACAAATTGATGCCCTAAAGAGCAAATGGTGATCTCTCTCTCTCTCTTCCTGTCTTTTCAAAGATGAATTAATAAATGGTGTCTCAGTACACCGCATCTTGGTCTTCCACGATATCAAAATAAAAGATAAATGCCTTTCCCGTTCTCTCTTCTTACCCAGAAACTTATTTTTCATTAAAGAAAATTCAGGGGTATAGGTGAACTTTATTATACAAAAGATGGATGAAGAAAAGAGGTGCACAAATGAGAAAACAAATAAGAAGAAAACAACCCACAAAGAATTTTATGCAGTTTATTTCTTTTATTATAGCATGGTAATGTCAACACGATATGGAAGACAGAGAGGCTACTTACTCATGCCCCACTTAAATTGTGCCACTCTAGATCTTCCCTTCCGGTAAACTGAACATCAAATCACTTAGTTTTGTGTTACTTCACTGATAAGTAACTAATTTATTTATTTGTTGTCTCTATACCTGAGAAGGCATGAATTAAAGGAAAGCAGAACAAAACCACTGGGCCTTCTTTCTCATTTTAATACCAAAGTAAGTAAGGCTTGGGAGACAGGGCATTGATTTCGGTTGAACAAATGTTACAAGTATTGGTAAGACTGAAGAAAATTTTGTTGTGTATTATCATAGCATTTCACTTTTCCTGAGGAAAAATGAAAAAAAAATAAAAGTAAATCTCTCAAGGGAAAGGATAAATAAAGCATATAAAATATTTATGTAGAAGGTATTATTGACTTAGATAAATTAAAGATCACTTTTCAATTTGCCAAATGTATCAAAGATGTATTCTGAAAGCTTTGAGGAAGACTATAAGTTAATCATTTAAAATCACATTTTGTGTGCTCAGTCACTCCCTTGCAGATAAGTACATATGCAGCACACTTCAGACGTTATCAAGTATATCCATGTATGAAACCTATGATGGGGCCAATTCTCATTCTCACCCCTTGAGATCAACTGCATGGCACAGATGAAGATGCCATCCTTTAGATAAATGTTTAGAGTACTGAATGCAAATCTGCATAAGATAAAAAGTATCTTTAAATGTTTTGTGGACTCACAGTCAAGCTGCTATGCCATTCGAACATTTTAATCAAATTTAGACATCATTGTTTTGTTTACTTTGCGATGTTTCAAACTTCCCCTTTGGCTTACTGCTTTCCTTACTCTTCGTGAGAAGTAAGTTAGAGAAGTCTATTCAGAAGGTTATTATTGTCAAGAATGCTGTAAAATCTTTGAGGTTTATTTACAGATCTTTGGGTGTCTCTTAAATGAAATATTTTGACCCAGAAGATGTGCTTAGGTTCTTCAAAATACCAAATATATTACTGAGGGTGTATATCAAGCGAGAATGGTCTTTGTTTCTGTTTTATGAAAACATGTCTTTTCACAGAAATACAGAATCCTGTGGTGACCTTTTCATCCACCAGCTGGTGAACTTCAGTTTGGAAAAGAAGGGACTCATCCCAGAAACCCAGAGAGCAAACTGCAAAGATTTTCACCAGTGGCTGCAAGTTTTGGGTGACTTCTTTCAACACCGAATATCAGGAGCAAAGTGCTGACTGCCACGTTTTGCCTGGGAACACAGCAGGGTTGGATTGCCCTGTGGGAACCGATGCCTGGGCTCTGTTAGTCCTCACCCCAAGGTATTTTTCCAGGCTGTAACTCAGAATCCCAAATAACCATCAAAGAATATTCTTTATTTTCAGAATTTGGATCATCAATATCAAGTAGGACCAATAATTTTGTCCCTCTCCCTCATAGGTCTATAAAAATGCTAAAGTCAACTCTATAATGGATGCTCTATATTAACATATACACACACACACACACACACACACACACACACACACACACACATTACATTAACACACCTGCCATTCTATTCTGGGATATAATTGCTTTCCAACAATATACGTAGGATCCAGCCATCTCCCTTTGGCTCAGTTCATAATGATAACAGAGTTCATTATGCTTTCTCTCTGAACATAAATTTTGTCATTTAACTTTTGGGCTAGTTTTATAACCATCTTAGCCATAGTGCGACATTTACATGATTATTTTTTTCTTAAATAAAGGGAGTGAAAGTTGAGTTATGTCTCTGTGATTTTGATTATTCCCCCTTTCTTTTCAACAAAAAATGTATTAATTTTGATGAGCAAAGTACTACTTTACAGAGAAACTTAATTGGTTCAACCAAAAGGTCATTGTGTCTTGTCTGAATGCTGCTAGGTACCTTCAAATGCTCTATGTCACATCATGACACATTTATTATGATTGGATGAGGGGTAAAAAGCATTAAATTAAATTAAAACTAATTAACATCATATTTTATATTTTTAAAGTCTTTTGTAGTGATGAATGAAATTATCACAGAGGTCCAGGATAAATGGGCACATTCTACATCTCCACTAAATTGTGTTTGCCGCTGTATTTTCATGATAACTGTAAAACAGCAATGTCTATATGCTTAGCACAAAATTTATACATTAGAACATTTTTTGAGTTGATGATCTATTTATTATGAGTAAACAATAAGATTCACCTAAATTCACACACTATTAACAAAATAGAGAGATTAACACATACCAATAATCAGAACATATTTAGAAAACTACATGTTTTGGGGTTATCTAAACCTTTAAATGAGCACTGGCTGAGATGACACAAGGAGTGTGGCCTTTGCGATATATATGTAGCCTTGAAAAAAAATGTAACAGAAATAAGCATAGCACAAGAGAATTAAATAGGTAAAATCCTATGAAAGCCATATTCATCTTATACTTAAAAATTTTAATGCCTGTAAATGAACATACTTTCCCTTCTAAACCATTAGGTAATTCTTGAACAGAATACATGAATCTCACTTTAAAAATCAAGCAGCAGTCATCCTTAGAAATATTTTAAAAGATAGAAGGGCTTGAAAGATAGAAAAGAAAGAGGATAGTAACATAATATAATCCTTTAGCTTAATATTAATTTTGTACTGATTTGAGTTATAGTTATCATGTCTTTTTAAAGATGTTGTAGTAGATGCTAGAAGTGCCACAAAAAATAAAAAGACAAAGCCATCTTCTAGGAATTTATGATCAGCACACATTATAGAAGTCTATCTGGCTCCCTATTGATTGCTACTGATAAAATACTATACTCAAATTAAAGCATCAATATGCTTTTAGAAAATAAAAAATGCTTTTGATGTTGTAGGAGGCTACTCTTTTGTTTCCCAGCCACCCAGACTCCTAAAATAATCACACAGAAACTTTATTAATTATAACACTACTTGGCCTATTAGCTTATGCATATTTCCAGCTCATTCTTATCTTTTAAATTAACCTATTTCTATTATTTTATATTTTACTACAAGGCTTATGGCTTACTGGCAAGGTTCCAGCGTATCTGTCTCTGGCTGTGGCTCCATGGCTTTTCTTTGACTCCACCTTCTTTCTCCCAGCATTCAGTTTAGTTTTTCCCATCTACCTGTAGTCTGTCCTGCACAGGCCCAAGATCGTTTTCTTTATTAGCCAATGGCATTCGCAGAATACAAATATGAACCCCACATCACTTTTGATGATGAACAAGCATTCATGGGAAAAGGATGAAGAAGTCATGAAACTTGCGTAGCATATGTTACAAATGGCTTGCCTGGAAGAGATGTCACACAGGAAAGCAAGAAATTCAGGGAAAGAGTAGACTATTACTTGAGTGTCATGCTGTGAAGTGTCAATTTCTCAATAAAAGAAGATCTAACATTGTTGGTTGAGAAATGAAAATGCAAATATCAGACCTGTGATTTAGGAAACTCATTCAAAAGGCAGAGAAAAAAAGTTGTTTTTTTTTCTGAAGAAGCAAAAATAAGGGAAAAAATCATATAGCTACCAAATTATTTTTCAAGAATTTAAGAAAGATTAATTCATATACATGTTTGGTGTGGGACAAATGTCTATATTCTGTCAATTATATTTTAAATAAATGCTGATTGGCCAGTAGCCAGGCAGGAAGTATAGGCAAGACAATCAGACAGGAAGTAGAGGTGGGTCAATGAGACCAGAGTTCTGGGAAGAGGAAAGCCCATTCCCCTGCAGTCCTGATCCATCCACAGAAGAAGCAAGATTTGACTGCCTTGCTGAAAAAGGTACTGAGCTATGTGGCTAACATAAACAAGAATAATGGGCTAATATAAGAGTTAATAAGAAGCTTGAGCTAATGGGCCAATCAGTTTATAGTTAATGTAGACCTCTTTGTGATTTCTTTGGAACTAAATGGCTGGGGGGACTGGGTGGGACAGAAACTTCAGTCAACACATGTTGAGGAAGAATATATACATATTCTGAGACCACTTGAAATACAACTCAAAGAATAACCGGAAATTTGAAAACCAGGAAAGTTTCTCTCTTCTTTTCAGCCTTAAACTAAAAACAAGAGAGGAGATAAGTTGGAAGTAAATAATGATGGGAGTTACAATATGGTCACTGGATCTTAAAGACCATATTCTGTATGTGTGTATATATATATATATATATATATATATATATATATATATATCAGAGTATCATCTTATATACACATATATGCATATAAATAAAGTTTCTTAACACTTAACTATTATCTTAATTACTTTTCTATTACCGTGATAAGAAACCATGACATCAGCAACTTAAAGAAGAAAGAGTTCTGCTGTTGTTCTGTTCTGTTAGTTCTTACAGTTTCAGAGGGGCAGAGTTCATAACCATCACTGTGATGAGCACAGAAGGCAGTTACACATGGTGCTGCAGTAGTAGTTGAGAATTCTTATCTTGAGATGAAACCAAAGGTGAATCAAAAACAGAGAGACACTGAATGGAACAGGTATGAATACCTCAAAGTCCAACCTCAATGTCATGCCTCCTCCAGTATGTACATGCCTCTTAATCCTTCCTAAAGAGTTCTATCAACTGGGGAACAAGTATTCAAACATAAGAGCCTATGGGGGTCATTCTTATTCAAACCATCACAGGTATGGCCAAAGGAATATATGATTAGGAAATTTTGTCAGTCTTTTAATATACTACAGTACCATGTAGATGGCTTAGGCTACTACAACCTATATTTTATGATACAAATTGTTGTTTCTAGGATGCAAACCTATACAGATTAACGTAGTGAACATTGCAGAAAATTGTAATGTAATGACTATCTTTCCATATTTATGTTAACTATAGTAGGTGCTTGAATTTTTTTCAGCTGAATCTTATGAGATGACCAATATGGAACATGACTAATTGAAGATCATTATGCAATACATGGCCATTTGTATATATGAATGAAAATAAAACATGATTGGTAAGGATTGTTATGAACTTTATGACTTACCTGGTTACAAAGTTGGTAAGAATGGTACGTACTGTGTCTAAAACCTAGTTCACAAAATATAATCCTAGCAGCCAACTACTGTTAGTATGGGTTTTTACAACTGATTAATAAGGGAAGTTGAAACCAGTATCAGATTTGATTAAGTGTGATGTATTGCGATGTCCCTAAATCGAGACCCTGGAGGGAACCGTGTTACTCTTCAAAATAACAGATTTCTGTTCAGCAGCAACTGGCCTCACCTTTTTTGACCTCATCTGTTTCTTCCTCCGTTGTCCATGTTCCAACCATTCCCAACTCAGCATAACTTCTGAACAGAGAACATCATGGTCATCGAAAATATTTTACTATAGGTATTAGTGCAGAGGAGTAAAATTTATTGAATAATAAGTAAACTAATGATCTCGTAAAATTAATGAGCCTCCCCAAAGTATATCAAGTCCTCCCAGATAAAACACTACATTATTCAGGAAATATGCTTGCTGTCTCCTAGCCAATAACGATTTCTGGTCTATGTACTGTGACATTATACTGTACCTTGGTGAGTTAGGAAAAAGGAAAGGAAATTTTTGAATATTTTGATGTGAGTAGTGAGTAAGATTTTTGAAGACTCGACAGACAGGATTTATTCAAAGTCTTCCCCTCTGAAGGGAAAAAGGGTCATTCTCACTGATACAGGGATAATTGTTATGGTAGAATAGAATATGGGTAGCATAACAGAGATTCTATAGAGGAAAGAATGGGTCAGGGAAATAGAAAAAAAAACCCAGGCTTGGATAACCGGAGGCAAATTATATTTCTACATATATATGTATGTATGAGTAAGATTCCATTCCTGTTATTTATATATAATATACAATCATGTGTGGTTACCTATAGTTACTTCCTACACTATTATGGTCCATGATCATCCCAGCACTTATTTTGTTGAGCAACTGCATCCCTGAACTTGTTACTAAGTAAGAAAAGAGTAAATTGTAAGGATTAATATTTCAATGAAAATACCCAGCATGAAACATTTTGGTGTTTTTCTTATGAGGGGAAGGGGTTTCTTTGTAAATAGACAAATATTTTATTTGAAAGTGGTATCAGTATCTCCCCGAAGCAAATCCCTGGGAACTAAAAGGTAAGTTGCAACTAGGTCAAGAGATATTCACGTCCTCAACAGGTAGCTAGGGACAGTTGTCCTGCACCATTGCGAGGCTCCTTGGAACTTCCCCGGCCTCTGATTTACGAAGGTATCTTGACACAACTGCGTAGTCAGTGTCCCAAGCCCTGTCCTGCTAGGTCCTGACAGAAGGCACTGTTGACTTCAAAGGCAGGTTTTAATGCTTGTTACTGCTGGGCAAATCCTTGTGACTTTTTTTTCCCCTCACAGCAGAGATAGCTTGCAAGCTCATCCCAAGGTAGCAGCCAGGCTAGTGAGAGAGACATATGTTGATGGTAATAAAGCAGTTGCCTGCATTCGCTATCTGTTTGGAAGATTAACTGTCTACCACATTGCGGTATTTAAGCATGAGGCCATTTCCGATTTAGTACACATTCCCCAGCCCCCCTTTCCATCATAAAACATTGTCTAGGAAAAAATACAATTTACATAACTTACAACCAGAGGATTTCCCTAATATAAACAATTCTGCTGCATAACAGTTGGTACCCAAAAGACAATTTATATACTCCCCGTTCTTTCCTGCTACCAAATCCGGGGTGACATATTCATTGTTTTCCTCATAAAACCTGCAATTGCTTCTGCAAGAGCAAGAACACGGGCTTATTTTTTATTTCACGTTTCTCAGCATGGATGAGCAGATGAAATTCAGAGGGACCAAAGAAATACTAAGCTCCAGCCTGCCCGATTCTCAAATGGCAGAGGCATTCTGCCTTCTCCTCCTAGAAGCGAATAGAGTCAGTAGAACCCTGTCAAGCTTGAGAGGACATTTCAAGCACAGAGGGGACGTCTGCCAGTTCCTTTGGCGATTGAGCTAAGCTTAAAGACTTCCCTAAAATACTCCCCTGTTCAAAGCCATGGGAATAATCATTAGTACTTGAGTGAATGCAAACAGACAAACAAATAAAAGGACCCCAGGTAACTGAGTTGTCACTGTGGTTCTTCTATATTAAGATCCGAATGACTCACACCCATTCACTCATAATTCCCAAGACAATAATTTTTAATCATTGAATATGATTTATGCAAATTATGTCAAGTACCTACAACCCCAATACCACATTAGGCATAAAATAAACAGAGTGAAGCCAAGCTCAGAGCAATTCCTCATATGCTACATAACGAAATAGAATAAGTTGAGATCTGAAAGGATTTCTCTTGAAGCCTGAATTATTTGAGAGAAAATGAATGATTTCTTCAAAAAGAAAATCTTTTAGTCTGATTTAAGCAAATAACACTCTTGTAAAGATTAAGGTTTCTATAGCGCAAGCAACTCAGAATATTCATTTGCTCTAGCTTCTACTCTTTGAATTTTACCCTGGAGGCCTGAAGAAGAATAACTTTGACCTGTAATAGTCCATTACCAAGTGTTTCACATGCATTAAATTCTCAGTATTTCATAAATACTGTAACTAGGAAAAAAAATCATTCATGGCTTACATTTGGAAAATGGACCCTTGTGGAATATTGCCTTTTCAACCTCAGCAAACGTAAGTTAAATATTTATAAAACAAAATATATTGAAACTATTTCGACTCTTGTGGGAGTAGGAGAGACACTTTAAAAGGATCAGTCTGAACTTAGTGGTCTTATGTGCATTAATAGTGAATCTGCATATTCAACAACTCTTTAGAAATATTGAAGCTGAGAACATTTCTAAATTTGCAGCTCACACCGAAACATAAGGATATGGGCTCCAGTGAATTTTGGCACAAATACTCTACTCAGGGATTAAATTTTCAATACAGATTAGTTCTGATATTTAATACTTAGAGAAGAAAACCACAAACTAGTACTGCTTAGAAAATCTTTTCTGTAAATGCCATATCTCAAAGATTTAAACAATACAGAGGGGAGAAATGAAAGGAGAGGTGCCCCCACTCAACCAACCTATAGCATTTCCCAACATTTTATCTTTGTGTCTTTCCCTTTCAAAATATTTATGAAGATATACACCAAATATACATCAAAACGTACATTTTTATTTTTAGCTTATACTCCTATTTACTTGAGCCATTTCCCTTTCTATTAAACTGGTTACTTCTAAGGGCCTTTCAGGAGCTGGTGGAATGGTTCAGTGGACAAAGCCTAATGACCCAAGTTTAATACCTAGAACTAAAAAGGTAGAGGAGAGAACCAACTTCTGAAAGTTTTCCTCTGACTTCCACATGCACACCTATACATAATGAAAGTATGGTCAGCCCTTGACTGACCAACCAACCAATGGCTTATAGTTGCTTCTGGGGTGGGACACATAAATAAATGTATAATAAATATTTTGCATGTATGCAGATATACCTCCATTAATATGTGCACAGGGTGCTATCTATGATATCTATGATATCCATGCTTCAACTACTGATGTACATCTTCAAGTCTCTGAAGATGGGGAGACTTTACAGCCCTTTATCATTTGCGTAGGAGTTACGTTTTCTTTCATAAAATAACAAGAGTTTTAAGATCTCTGTGTGTGTGTGTGTGTGTGTGTGTGTGTGTGTGTGTGTGTGTGTGCGTATGTGATTTCTTGGCTCTCCTTCTGAATGAGATTAAGAAATTACTTTGTGTGCGATACTCTATCTCTTGCTCTTCCCTCCCTCTTACTTCTCTCCTTCCCCTGCCCTCTCCCTCTCACCCTCCCTCTGTCTCTGCAGGTTTGTTTGACCTGATACTCTCTATACATTCCAGGATGGCCTTGAACTTGTAATAATCCTCCAGTCTCGGAAATTTGAGAACCATAATTACAAGTACATGCCACCATACACAGTGTTCGTATATTTTTCTTAACAAATTCATTATTCATATATTTTGTTTCTACTTAAGCTTTCCATCCATAGGATACCTAAAAATTAAGAAATCATCT
Source organism: Alexandromys fortis (assembly GCF_014885135.2). Lineage (NCBI taxonomy): Eukaryota > Metazoa > Chordata > Mammalia > Rodentia > Cricetidae > Alexandromys > Alexandromys fortis. Next base: position 904,659 of record NW_026068118.1, on the reverse strand, counting down.
TAATTTATCTTCTTCTGATACTTTTCTCTAATTTATCCTTTAATCTTGTCTTCTCTTCTATCAGGTAAAGTTTTTGTTTCTGACTTGTGGCATGTTGTAAGGTGTGTCATCTTTCCTGTATAAATTCTAAACACTGTGCTCTTTGCTTATATCTTCAATTATAAATAAGGTTTTTCATTGTTTTGATTTTTATTCTTTTGAAATGCTATTTAACCATAAGGATTTATGTAAGTATATTTCAATTTTAAAATTACAATTTTTACCATATGTTAAAAATCTTCACCTTGATCATCTTTTATTTTGAATTTAGTATGAAATTAATATTATAAATTTCATTTTATTTTGTTAGAGGCTGATTAGTTACATTTCTATAACAATGAGAAAACACCATGACCAAGGCAACTAAAAAAGAAAGCATTTAATTGAGTACAGTTGTAGAAGATGAGTCCATGACCATAATGGTGGGGATAATGGCAGCAGGCAGGTAGACATGGTAGTGGAGCAGTAGCTGAGAGTTAACATTTGACCCAGGCACAGCTAAAAAGAGAGAGCTAACCAGGATGTCATGAGCTTTGGAAACCTCTAAGCCAATCCTTATGACATACTTCCTCCAACAAGCCCACAAACAACTCCCAATCCATGCCAAATAGTTCTACCAACTGGAGATCAAGTGTTCAAATACATGCACCCATAGGAGAATTCTTATTCAAAACACCACTCTGTCTACTTGTATCATTTTCCATTCTTTTACATTAAGCTATGACTAATATTTTAGAATTCTCTCATATACATATGAGGCACTTCATACAGAACTATACATGACTCTTGTTTTCATTCATTTTATTTATTTTTATTACTTTACTTGTGTGGGTGTTTGGCCTGCATGCATGTCTGTGTATCATGTTGAGTGTGGTGCCCATGGAATTGTGAATAGGGCATCAGATCCCTTAAAATTGGAGGTCCAGATGACTGTGAGCCACTGTGTGAGTTTGGGAACCAAATCCATGTACTCTGAAAGAGCAGCCAGCGCTCTTCATGTTGAGACACTGCTCTATCACATCTCATTTATATTTTAGTTTTTATTTTTTGGTTGCCTCTCACAGGAACTGGCTTTGTAGACCCAGATAGCCTTGAAACCAGAGAGCGCTGTGTGTCACTGCCCCAAGCGCTGGGATCAAATGCATGCACCGTTATGCCCAGTCCTTCTCATTTAATTTATATATTCCATTATATTAGCAGGTAGATTTTAATTTGCACTCATTGATATAACAAATGTAATGGTCTGATATTGTCTCACCATAACACTTCTTATGTTCTGAGCTTCTCCATGGATCACTATTCTGCTGTGTATACTTTGAATGTGGTAGCTGCTTGTGTTCCGTGATCTAGTATCACTTTCTTCCAAGGTCATCTGAGAGTTTGGTAGTTTGATTTCAGCCATCCTGTTCTACATATGCTGATAAATCAATTTTTAACAAGAGAGCTGGGGAATTTACATCCCGCTTCCAAGGATTTTCTAATCTTTTTAAAGATAATTCTGTATTTAAATGCTGTTTTCTAGAATCTTCAGTCCCATGACTGTTTACTTCCCTTTGTAGTTAAATAACATTAATGCTGGGTCCCACCATGCACACCACAAAGTCCCATTCTAAACCAATGTTTTGAGCTTTTAGGGGTTCATTTTTGCCAGTTTGTTGGGTGACATGAATTTTTCTCACTAAACCCTGAAAATAAGTGTCTTTAACTTGAAACTTAATCACGTGACAGAGGGGTGCGTCAGTGTTAGCCCTTTCACTTGCTTTTTTTTTCTGAAACAGTGTGTCTTTGTTTTTACAAAGGTCCTTTTTTAAGCTCCTTGCTAAGTCCTACATCTTTTGCTTAGTCCTCATGCTAATAGACCCACTTCAGCCATGATGAACTAAGGCTTGTGAATCTTGAATTTTTATTCTCATAATAATACTGCATCAAAACTCTTTGATTTTTTTTTGAGATCTACTCAGTACATACTAATATAAAGTTTATCTGCTTACACATGAGGCTAAATGGGAAGGAACAGTTTTGTGGCGCTCTAGTGGATCTTGGTTAGCATTTGGGGGCTTTGCTGTCTCCTCTCCAGTCCGGCTAATTACTTTACTCGAAGGTCTGCCCTGCTTTATTGGGAATCAATCTAATGTCATGTCACCTGCCTGATTCCTTTTTATTCCGGCCAGGGACTGAGCCTCCACTTCTTCCAGAAGTGCTTCAACAGGGTCCTGGGACCAATTAGCTTCATCTTTTCTGTAGTCATCTTTCCTTCTTTCTCAGAGGTAAGAAATTATGGCAGCAGACACAGCATCCATTTTCCATTACTGTTTAAGCATGCCTGACCCAAGTGTCCGAAGTTCAAAATGCTGTAAATGTAAAACCTTATGGGAAATACATGATGCCACAAGTGGAAATCCTACACCTAATCTCAAATGAATAGTTATAGTGAAGATACAATAATATTCTATCAAATTATTATATATACACATACATAGTATACTCAAAACATGAATTTTCTCATTCACAATATTTCTCATATGTACATGCAAAGATTCCCAAATTATGAAAGCCTCAAATCAGAGACATTTCTAATCCCAAGACTTTTAGATAGGAGATAATTAAGCTTCAACTGTTTAACTAAATTCTTTGATAACTATAACCTTGTTTATTCCTGAAAATAACTGTGCCTAATGTGGGATCTTGTGTTTTGCTATGTTGTTGTTTATTCAATTGATTGGCAGGTTTTGATTGGATTGTCTTTCCTCCCTTCCTCCTTCCTTATCTTCTTTTTCCCTTCCTTCCTTCCTTCCTTCCTTCCTTCCTTCCTTCCTTCCTTCCTTCCTTCCTTCCTTCCTTCCTTCTTCCTTTTCCCTCTCCATCCTTCCTTCCCCCTGCCCCCCCTCTCTCTCAGGAGTTGCAGTCATCTCTCAAGTTTTGAAACTTTCTTCCTTGGTGTCTCTGTAGGCATGGCAGTAGAAAATTTAAAACAGAAAAAGAATGAGCAAAACTGTGTTTGCACCTAGAATTCCCATTTTGAGGATGGTTTGGCAGGAAGATATGTTAAGTTTGTGGCAGAGGGAAGGAGGGAGGGAGGGAGGGAGANGAGAGAGAGAGAGAGAGAGAGAGAGAGAGAGAGAGAGAGAGAGAGAGAGAACATTCGATGTGTGTGGGCATGTGTGCCACAGCACATGTGCAGTCAAAGGACAACTATGTCTAGTCAGTTCTCTCCGGGCTCTGGGGATCAAACTGAGCTCACCAGGCTTGCTCACACGGACCATTATCCATTGATACATCATACTATCCCTAGATAAATTAAATTAAATCATATGGTTTTCATAGAATAAAAATGAAACTGGAAGTGGGTGAGTAAGGGATATAGTCATGGAACAGAATGGTGTGACTGTCCTGAGAACATCTGACTCCTAGTGCTTTCTGCTTCTGTTCTCATCACAAAATTTAACCCTATGGACTGTCTCCCTGGGTAACACGCTGTAGTCTACGTTGCTGTGATGAACACTGGGCACCTTGGAAAGGAAAGGCTTTATTCTGCTTTATAGGTTACAGCCAATCATCAAGGCAAACCAGGGATGAAAGTCAAGCAGGACCTTGCAGGCAGGAACTGGAGCAGAAACCATGGAGAGGGGCCGATTAGTGGCTTACTCTTTATGGTGTGCTCAGCCTGCTTTCATATGAAACCCTGAACCACCTGCCCAGGGGTGGCATCACCCACAGTGATATATGCCTCCCTACATTAATCATTAATCAAGAATATGTCCCACACAGCCGGGCGGTGGTGGTGCATGCCTTTAATCCCAGCACTCGGGAGGCAGAGGCAGGTGGATCTCTGTGAGTTCTAGGCCAGCCTGGTCTACAAGAGCTAGTGCCAGGACAGGCTCCAAAGCTACAGAGAAACCCTGTCTCGAAGAACTAAAAATAATAAATAAATAAATAAATAAATAATAAAAAAAATAAAGAATATGTCCCACAAACATGCACACAGGCCAGTCTAGAAGACATGGCTCCTCAGTTGAAGTTTTCTCGTCCCAGGTGGCACCAGTTTGTGTCACGTTGACACAAACTAACCAGCACATGTTGTATCCTAGGTACCCACGAGAAGGCAATAACCGCCCTTATTTTTGAGGAAGTAAAGATGAAAAGCCACTGATGAAAAGCCAGAGCCTGTTTCATCAGCTTACTCTTGCTTTCATACACTGAGAGACTGCTTTCTGTGAATTAAAGTTATAAAGCAAAGCACAAACCACCATCCCCAGTTACAGTAAGGGGCCAGGACTGACACCCAGCTAAGTCTGCTCCGGGATTCGCTCTCCATCGAAGTCCTCTGTGATGGTAAATAAAACTTGAATTTGGTTTTAAACAACTATCACATAAAAATCAATATATTTCTTTAGAAATTAAGCTATTTGGTGTATTTAATGCAGAAATTTAGGATTTGTGAATCAGAATAAAAACAGAAAAGTAGCATACAATTTTCAAGAATTTCTCTACTGTGCTGTGTCAACATGTCAAAGTAAATCTGAGCATGTTATTAGAGCGAGAGGCAAAGGAATGTTCTGGTCTTTCTATCAGTTAATGATTATGAAAATTCAGTAATTCAAAACTAATCCCTTAGGAACTAAAAGAACTATCCAAGAGCAACCAAAAAAGGAATTAGGAATCCAATTATTTCTCCTCCATCTTTTCTTTCCTTTTGTTTATTAATTTATTTTGACAAATATCTTCCTACACATCCCAGACTGTGTTTTAATTTCATGATTGGTCAACTGATGGGGTATTGGGATTATATCAACCAATCCTTATAACTGGGTATTTCTAAAAACTATAAGGATACTACAAAGACATATGTGCCTTTACATGTTTCGATTTCCTTCATTGGATAGGTTCAATATAGATTTTTAGCTTAAAAAATAGTTTTCACATCTTCCCGTAGTAAGAATGGCTGTGTCATCAAGAAACAAATGACAACAAAAGCTGGTGAGGGTGTAGGGAAAAGGTGTAGGGAAACACTTCCCACTGCTTTGGGGCATGCGCCTTGGTCCAACCACCATGAAAATCATTTTAGAGGTTTCTCAAAAAAAGCTAAAACTAGGCCACCATATTATCTAGCTATACAATCTTTAGATAAATTCCCAAAGGCCTTCACATCCTACCACAGAGGAAGGTGGGGACAGTTATACATAATATCACTGAGGGAAAGAAAGAACGCACACACTAGAATGCTGCTTTGTAGACACAGACTCACTATTTCACTTATTAACTCACCAGACCCGATTATTTACACAAGACCTACAAAATATTGTCAGAGGAGGGTCTCGGGACGATCTGCTTCTACAGAATGATTTAAGGGACTCTTCACTAGTACTACCCAGAGGGATTGATGACGCCCCCACTCTTCTCTGGGTTGCTGCATCTGCACACTAATGGCCTCTAATCGCTGCTAGCACTGAGAGTGCTACCTCACCCTCATTTCCTCAGCTGATGAAGAAAAGTGTATCAGTTTCTTTACAGGTGTAACCACGGAAACACTGTTCGTGCGCTGGTAAATAGAGCTGCCTGTGCAAAAAAACCATAATTATAGTTCACACCTGCAGTAAAGACATGGAAGTAGGAGGTGCTTGTTGAGAAGAACGGGTGGTGGTTTCTGGAGGAGAGTGAGGGAACATAAGAGATGACGGTAAGTATGAAACAATTAAAATCCACTATATGCTGGCGTGAAACTGTCAAAGAAATAGAAGAAAAAATTTAAGAATTACAAAATAAATTATGTATATTTATAAACTAGTTTATCTAACCATTTTTCCTATTGAAATCATAAATGCATAGTTTAGTTTCTGATGCCTGTGTCTTTAAGAATGTCAAAACATAAGAGGAAAAAAATAATTTTGCTTGGAGAGAAGAGTATGTGTTATTTAGTCTTCCAAGATCCTAATTCTCCAAGCTGTCAAGAAAAAGGCATAAAAATATACATAAATTATTTATGGTAGGACTGATTTTATTGTGTGATGTGTCTGATGAAGTACTTTTCAATGAGATGGGCAATCAAAAAGTAGATGATAAATTCATAAACTCCAGATATAAATTGACCATCTTTCAAATACTGAAGAGGATAAAGAACTACACATTTAGAATAATGCATAGGTAAATCTATAATAATATTAGCACAGGGGATAAAATCCAAACGATTCTGTGGCATCTGTGCACACTCACTTTTCAGAATCAAATTCAAGGCTAAATTTCCTTTGGAATGATTACTTTTGAAAGTAAATTATATTACATAGGATTTCTACCTAAAACCCAAACCCATTAGCAATCACACTTAGAATTACTACATTGGATATCTATCTACAGAAAGAAAACAGCTTGATCCTACCAGAGAATGTTAAAATAGAATCTCTTTTCCTTCATAATGTTGGCTCCTAGGTGTTTGAATAATAGGAAGGAAGCGCACAACCAGTGAAGATACTGAAGGACATAGAATAAAATTTAATTATCAAAGTCATGAAAACAATGCATATTTCAGTCTTCTCTGTGTTGTGGAAAGAATGTTCTAGTCCTATCCTCTACAAAAGATATGGTAAGTAGCAACTCTAATTATTACGCAGTCCCAAACTTAGTCTGTGTACAATAATACTCAAAGACCTTAATGATTAACCTAGATATTTAGTAAGATAGCAAGATGAAAAAATTCTAGAGTGAGTGAGGTTTTCTCAGGAATGATCTCCTAAACAGCCGAATCACTGCCAGATCAGGGAGGTTTTTCTGTGTGATGTTCAGGGTCCAGGATGATCATACACGTGTGTCCTCCTTTCACATATGTTGGGTGTGAGATGGTAACATAATAAGGTGGAAGGACATGTAAGAAATATCACAGAAAACACTACAGCATCAGTATTGGTTATTCCCTGGCTGCCTCCCTCACCATCACCTTAGAAATACTCCAGTTACTGCATTGTGAGTAGACTCAAGGAAATGCCCATGTGGAAAAAAGCTGAAGCCTCAAGTCAATAATCATACAAGTAAGTTGGAACCAGATGCACCTACAGCCCTGCCCTGGCCTCCAGCCTGGAAGCAAAGTCAGCAGGGAAGTTTTTCAGACATAATCTCTTAGCGAAGTCATCCCAAATTTTGCACAGCTAAATGCTCTACGGGATAAAAAACAAAACAACAACAACAAAAAACAATAACAACAAAAAAAACAAACATTTATTGTTATCCAAACAACAGAGTTAGGGAATAGTTTGCTTATAAAGTAACACATACCAAATACAGTTGGCTTCCTAGAACAGTTTCTGCACAGCCTTTTCCATATCACTCCTCTCATGAATTCGATTGACATTCAAATTGTTTATGATGTAAGCTCAGCATTCTCTTAAGTACCTTTTTTTGCAACAATTGTCCCCTCTACAGTGCTCTGAGAAAGGCTTGGTAATGATTTTTGGTTGAAGAATTATTTTGGTTGAATGGAAGCCAAATCAGAATTGCCTTCTTCCTTGCCAAGATGTTCCTATGTAAAATATTAAGTTTGGAAACAGAGAAATATTCAGAACTAATGTATAGCAGCAATAAGCCAAAAAGCAGCAGGAGTGCCCTGGTCCTTGGGGCGCATAATAAGAGAATTAATAAACTTAAAAAATTAAGAGGGAATCATAAACTGAACAAAACTAGCCTGCTTTTATAAACACCACTTATGTGTTTTAACACTAAACAGTATCAGAATCAAAAAACTCTTCCTTAAAATCTTTTTTTTTATTTAACTCCTAAGTAATTGTAGCAATTACTAGACTTTGAGTCTACTTTAAACAATTACACTATAATTTTGTAAGTTAATTCACAAAAGTCCAAATTGTCTAAAAGGACTCAATCATAGGAGCACTGAACTATGTTTACTTGCTGCAGAAATTTGGGATTCTTTATAATCATCCAAGCTTGTTACAGGCCCTTTTGTGTCTTCATATTACTATGATTCTCTATCATCTTTTAAATTAAAGAGTATTTGTAAAGAGCAATAGCATACAGGTACCAGTCACCCTTTTTCCTGGCAGAAATGACACCAAACTTTCTTCTGGCTGAGACGGAGTTGACTACCTATGACAACTGACTGGCAACTGGGAAAAATAAATGCATGATTGAAGGCACGGATTGCCCAAGGTATCCAGTTAGTTCTACAGTGTCTTTCTTGGTATCTAGTCTTGGCGGGGGGAAGGGAACTACAGTTTACAGATAACACTTTATGGCATAGCTTTTGTACTTATGTAGAAAAATTTGTACAAAAGTTTGCTTTGTAGGAAAAAAATACCTTGTTTCAAATCTAATTTTTAATATAATAATGATATTGATGCTCATAACTTGCAAGGGAGAGTGAGAGCTTTTTCAGAGAAGAATCTACCATAGTGCACACAGCCAACAAAAACTTAGTATGAAGTCCAAGGTCAATATCGCCACACTCAACCATTTGACTAAAAAGCGTCTATCATCAGAATTAGGAAGATTTCACAAAAGCTGTTTTACAGTTGTAGGTTGAAAAGCATTAATTTAGCTAAATAATTTCTTCTTCACCCACAGAATCACCTGCTCATCTCTTGACTAATGGTGACTGGATCACTAACTGGCTTATTCTAACTCCCCCAGAAAGCTGGGGATAACATCACTACCACAATGCACTTGGTATTTTAGATAGCATCACCACTGTTTTATCCAATTACTCATAATCAGGAAAACAAAATCTACACAGGATGTTCCTCCATGAGAAAGAAGCAGCTCTTCAGTATAGAGAAATCAGTGAGAGAAACAACCGAGGCTCAGGAGGAAAACAGAGTTCCAATTCAGATTGCTGTTTTGAAGTATTAATTAATAAAAAAAATGTGAGTAAAACTGTATGGAATACTAGGAATTTAATCTTCAATTATCACTGTTGTGGAAAGATAAAAGTGGCTATATCTTAATAGTTTCCTTAAAATAATTATATAAAGCAAGAATGGCAATTGGAGAGAAAGATTCAGCTTGCTATTATCTGCTTTCCTGTCTGTAGATGGATCTGATGAGGGAAAAAAAATTTATTTTATTTCAATGGCGCTATGCAGGTTCTCTTCATCTCTATGGATTTTGTAAGAACAGAAGACCTAACTAAAACTGATCATGAATGACTTTTAATCCTATCTTAAAGCTTATAATTTATATTTGCTTTCTTTGTAAAAAGAAATTATATAAAAGTTCAAATAAAACTCACTAATAACTTTCCATAGTAGAAAACTGAGTAGTCTAACATCTTGAACACCAAACATCTGTTTGGTGTGAATAGCTTTAACTCTGAAGTGCTGGTTGGTAGAGAATGACAAATGGGGAGAGAAGAAAAGTCTAAGACAGGAGACAGCAACCCAAGGAAACAGTTTATAATCCACACATAAACAAAACAAACTGAAACTACTCACTAAAATCTACATACTCATAAAAACTTAAAATTTATAAATATTTTTGGAGCGGAGAAAGTAAAACTAGCCTGAATCTTATCATGTAGATTAGACTACACTTGGGGTTGACCCTGCATCAACTGCCCAAATGTTATGTGTGTGTGTGTTTATCCCTGAAGAATTTGGTCATTTTTTTCAGGTCAGAAATCTAAGGGCTAGGATGGTGAAATACAGAGTGAACACCTCAGATGGGTAGTTAGGAATAGAAAAGCACTATTTGTGTGTGTGTGTGTGTATAAAACATAGCACATTTGTGGGTCCACACAACAGGTGGGTCAAAATTTGGCTGTGTCATGTTATAATCTATGAGGTAGAAACTCACCTTCACCCTAGTTAATTGCTCAACAAACACATCCCAAGGGTGATTTGTAACTCAGAGACAGGAGAGAAAAACTGAGTTTCATCTTTCCAAAGCCAGGAGCCTGCACTGTGGTCTGGGTTAGCAAGGGAGGAAAGAACTGCCTAGTGCCAGAAGACTGAGAAAGTGTGCTATATGCAGAGCCCTACAATAAGAAAAGTGGATAGGAACTGGAATAAAATAGCGTGCATCATGGGCACCATAAGCTTTGGCTAACTGAAAGGATATACTAGAAGAAAAAAAAAACCAAACAAAATGTTTATTCTTAACCTATGACACTGTATATTTCCCCCCCCCCCAAGTGTAGCATATCACTCTTATGACTTCCTGGCCAATAGGCAGACTAAAACATCAAGGCAAGAAGCGTTTTTGATAAGCTTGCCACAGTGGGTGTGCCCCTAAGTAACTGTTCATGCACTGCAGCAGAGAAGACAGCTGACTTCACCCCCAGAGCTCTCCCGGGGTCGTCCATCACTGTGCCAGCGACCAATGATGGAGGAGCGTGCCTTTAAACAGCAATAAATTCAGATACCGGAGCAAATTGCCTTCCAGAACCTAATGTCTGTGAAGCAATAACCATTTCAATTCATTTTAATGCCAGACCTAGAAAGAAGCTTATGACACTTAGGGAAGGAGAGAACCAGCTTTAAAAATACAAGTTTTCAGTAACTTTTTTTTTAATTTTTATTTATTTATTAAAGATTTCTGTCTCTTCCCCACCACTGCCTCCCCTTTCCCTCCCTCTCCCCCATCAAGTCCCCCTCCCTCATCAGCCCAAAGAGCAATCAGGGTTCTCTGCCCTGTGGGAAGTCCAAGGACCACCCTCCTCCATCCAGGTCTAGTAAGGTGAGCATCCAAACTGCCTAGGCTCCCACAAAGCCAATAGGTGCAGTAGGATCAAAAACCCATTGCCAATGTTCTTGAGTTCTCAGTAGTCCTCATTGTCCGCTATGTTCAGCAAGACTGGTTTTGACCCAGGCTTTTTCAGACCCAGGCCAGCTGGCCTTGGTGAGTTCCTGATAGAACATCCCCATTGTCTCATTGTGTGGGTGCACCCCTTGCAGTCCTGAGTTCCTTGCTCGTGCTCTCTCTCCTTCTGCTCCTAATTTGGACCTTGAGATTTCAGTCCGGTGCTCCAATGTGGGTCTCTGTCTCTGTCTCTGTCTCCTTTTTTACTTATTTTGGCTTAATGAAAACTCCAACACTTTGCCTACACATGTATGATGGAGTACCTGGATTCAAACTATAATATTCTTGAGATATTTTCCTCCTGCATATGAATTTCTCTCTCAATAAGGAAAACTTTACTGATAGCATGCAACACAACCTAAGTTTAGCTCAATTAGAAAATACTTATTTGAAGCTATTTTAATTAGAAAATGTCATAATTTTGAACCCTCATCTCTTTTATTTCACAAGAAAAACCAAATACTTTTCAGTTTTCTCTGACTCTCAGAATGGCTTAGAAGACTTTCGCACTGGCATAAACAAGGGAAGCATTTTCAAGTGTGTAATGGGATAAATAAAAGGAGGCCGTGATGAGAACTTCAGGAGATAATAGATGCCGAACACCGAAGAAAACTTAGATCAGACGCACACTAATCTCCAAGTGCTGCCATATGCTACCTCAGATAGTTCACCCAGCATGTTCTTTAAATTTAAGCAACATTAATCTTTACAGAATATTTGCATCATAGAGGAAGAACGAGGAGGGAGGGAGAGTAGAAAAGGAGGAATAGGCAAGAACATCATAGGCAGATAACTAGACCAGAGGAAAGAAAGGCCTACATCAGCAGTCCAGACATTAACTCATGCTTTTTGCAGGCATGATAGAAATGTGTGCTGTAGGTTGACAGTAAACAAAGTGTGGTGGTTTGAATGAAAGTAGTTACTATAGGCCCATAGGGAATGTCACTATTAGGGGGTGTGGCCTGTTGGAGTAGGTGTGGCGTTGTTGGAGGACGTGTGTCACTGGGGATGGGCTCAGATGCTTAAACCAGGCCCCATATCTCACTGCCTGCTGATCTGGCTGTGGAACTCTCGGCTGCTGCATCATGTCTGCCTGCATGCTGCCATGCCTCCCACCACGACAATGGCAGACTAAAGCTCTGACTCTGCAAGCCAGTCTCGGTTCAATGCTTTCCTTACTAAGAGGTGCCACAGTCATGATGTCTGTGCCTTCTCAGCACTAGGAACCCTAACTATGACACAGGGTAAAGCTCTGACAAATGCTATAGCTGTGGAAGAAGCCATGACCTGAAGAAAGTGCCTGAAGGGACTCATCAAGTCGCCAATGAGGTTTACTATCTTAGAGAATTTTTTATAAGTAAAGGAATGAAGAGAGGACATCGAGCACAAGTCTCTCTCTCTGGGTGATCAGCGCAGAACAGACAGGAAGACACAGAATGACAAACAGACACTACTAAAAAAAAGAATAAACATGCAAGAATGGGTTGAATGTTTTAAACTCATACTTTCAATATCATTTTTGTGTAGAGTCAAAGGGAATAAGCCCAGCCTATTAGAAACCAGTTGAGTATGGCATTACTTAGTAGGGAATGAAGGAGTGCCCCGGGGAGCAAGCTTCAGTGAGTAGGGTACATCGGGCAAGATAATTCAGGGTGAATCTGATAGTTAATCTTGATTATCAATTTGATGAGCTTCAGAGTCACTATGCAAACAAATCCTGGATCCTCTGTGATGGATAAGCTATAGTCTTCTAATTGAGGTAGGAAGACCACCTTAAATATGGGCAGCACCATTTAGATGGGTGAGAGTTCCAGAGTCAATAGAAAGCAAAGAGGAATGGGAGTGCAGAAAAAATGTTGTGAGCAGGTGCCTAAAGTCCCTGTCACCGTGACTTGTCTTCCATGATCAACTGTACCCTCAAACTGTGAAACAAAGCAAACTCTTCTTTGCTATGTTACTGATGTTGGATATTTTGTCTCAGCAATAAGTGGCTAATGACTCTTGCAGCACATTTAATTTACATAAAATAGTGCCTGAAAATATGCGCTCAAGTAGGAGAGCATGCCTGCATGCATTGGCCATTGTTTTTTCTCATGAAATTCTCAAATAAACTTCAAACTGCACTGTATCGAAAACGCTCACAAAAGCAAATAGCATTTTGTGCACATGCACACTCCCTTCGGAGAGTCAATCTCTACAAAGTTAGACTGTGTAGATGACAGAGATAGAGTGTTCTATCCTCTGCACTGACTGGTGACATCTGTAATAATGTTCATATCTTTTCTCTCCTTGCTGAGCTCTGGAAACGACCAAAGCATTCTTGGTTAATTTAGGAAATGTCTGTCATGAAGACAGATCTCAAATGCAAGCAACAGCAACTTTATTAGCACTTACTGATCCCAGGGGTGATAAATACATTTGTTTACTCACACGTGGAAGCAAAACTGTTGGCAAAGAAGTAACTGATCGGACTGCTAAGTAGATAAAATTCAGATTCAATACAAACTCACAGTATAAACTGAGTGATCATCAGAATCTGAACCAGCAATGGTCACCTTCTCCAGCACCACAACTACACTGTCAATGCCGGAGAGGCCTCAAGGTCACTGGTAATTTTCATTCATTTGCATATATTAGCATATGCTTTTCATCCCCGTACTTTAGAACTTCAGTTTCTTGAACATTAACTTAGTGCTCTGTGTCATTCTCTTTCATTTCCTTAGCTCATTGGAGCACAGTTTTCCTTCTTAGAACATGCTGTGTATCTGAAGAATCCCTGCACCAAACACTAGGCAGACCTGGTAGAATGGCATTCCAAGACGCTGCCCTGTGAGAAGCAAGCTGAAGGCTTTAACCTTTAATCTCTCCTCTTTCTATTCCTTCTTACAGGGTGCACTTTAGCCAGGTGTTTGTGATGGAAGAAAGGTGAAATCTTTGCAATCTCTGCCCCTTGGGATGCTGAGTCATCCTCACTGTTGTCTATTGACACGACTATGTCTAAAGATCACAGCTCTGTCTGCACCTCTGTACAACAGCAGAGCCAGCTGGGGTGTGGATGTGCACGCTACATAAATAGACTTTCTGGTGTGGGAAGATGGGTTTTTGACAATAGAAAAGAAAAAGATAGGCACAGAGCAAAAGAGCCTGCTAAAACCTTTAACCCAGGAAAAGATATGAGATAAAAGATAATGGGTTAGGGAATGCTGGAAGCAGCCAGCCAGAACTTGCAAAATATATGCTGGCAAGGAACCCTTTTTCCTGATGTGCTGAACCCTGCATGCCAAAAAAATGCTTTCCAAATGGTATAAAGGGTGAAACATCCCGGGTCTTGAGATTGTCATAAGCAATAGGAAAGATTAATTTTCACAGTTCCTAAGGATTTTAAACACTGGCACCCTATCAGATAGGATATTGTTTGATACACAAACACAGATATTTCACATCAAATCTGATTTACATTTCATGCCCAGAATAAAAATGCAGACATTCTCTCAAGTCTGCATATTCCTGCATTTCCTGGGGGGAAAAATAGCCCAAATAAATAATGACATTCTCCTGTCTCCTAAAATGCAATGCAATGACTGCGTTTCCAAAAAAAAAAAAAAAAAAAAAAAAAAAAAAAAAAAAAAAAAAAAAGTCCTGAAGGAGGTTTAAAGCCAAGAGGAAATTAATTTTATAAAGGAAAGGTTTGTCAACAGACTTGGAGAAAGGTCAACATGAAGTGTTAGTGCATTCCCAATACGACTGAGTCACCCTTTGCCTTCCACCCTCCTACACTAATCAGAGTGTCTGAGGGTGGGAAAAGACTCTGTGCAGGACAAAGAGAACCTTGCATCCCCTCTTCCCCCTCAGCACTGAGGAGAGGCACATGCTTCAGGAGAGTTCCAACTGGCTTCAGTGATTTACAAAAAAGAACAAGAAAACTGTAGTCAATAATAGTTCTTGTTACCAGTTAACTTTGAATGTTTATCTTGGCCTTAAAAATGGGTTTAATATAACAGGTTTTTTTTTTTTTTTTTTTGCACAGTGATTTTAGAAAAAACGAATAGGCCTTGGGCTACTATATTTTCACTTTATGTAAATAAAACATGTGTCCTATCACTTCCTGAAAAGGTGTGAGCATCTGTGCGTGGTTTCACGTTACTCTTTAGAGTTTTATTGAGGGGAAAAAAGTGATTGGTTCTTTGCCAAGGTTTCATTCTGAGGGTCAACGATTTGGGGGTGAAATAGGAACAGAGTTAAAAAGTAACAATTTAATATTTTCAAACATGAGGTTGTCCCTTCTATTAATGTTACTTAGGAAATTGGTTCTAGGCAGCCAGTTCATAAGAGATGGGGGTCAAAGCACTGGGGGAATTACCACTACTGTTCAAATGCAGACAACCAATGTGTTGATGATCTATCTATTTCTGTACTTGTTGGATCCTTAATATTTCCATCAGTCGTAGGGTTCAAATGCTTATTCACTTCTATCACATTACTGTGTGTGTGTGTGCATGTATATACATACATATGCATGTATTTATGTGTAAAAATGAGTGCATGCCTCCTCATCCATGTGGACATTATACAATAACTTGTGAGGGTTGGCCTCTTCTTTATATCCACCATGTGAGGTCTTGGGTATTGAATTGATGTCATCTGCTTTGGCTTCAAATGGCTTATCCTCCTAAGCTATCTTTCCAGGCCCACAAATGCCAGATTTTATGACTATCTTTATCTTGGGACAGACTGCTGAAGATGCCCGAAGGATACTGGCAAAGGGTCAAGGAGATTCTCCAGCCACTTTCAGGAAACATATTTTGACTTCGGAAAAGTACTGTACTTCACTGGGATAGTTCATTTTCTTAATTACAAAATTTGTGACAATCTTCAAACATGTTATAAACTGGTAAGGCATCTGCTTAAAGATGGTAGGGGTTGACAGTTGGGGTCACAGTGGGTGGCCCACAGTCCATGCTCAAATCCCCATTGGCAAAAGTACAATAGAGAACCATCAGACAGAGAAACTAAGAATTGTCGGTGAGCTCTTAGATTGATTTCACTTTAATCTACTCTAGGATGTGTGCGAAGGAGAGAGAAATCTTGTAAAACACCATGTTCAGTTTCATGTTCCAAAGGAAGTATTAGAAAAACATCAGCTCATTTCTAATAGCAATTTCAAAACAAAACTTCAACTATGGTTTTGTAATAGGAAATCTGACAACGTGGAATGCCATAATGCAGCTGAAACTGGCCCTAGAGACATGTTAAAAACCAAGGAAAGTTTTTTTAAAAAATCGATGTCTTGCTGAACTAAGGGAGATCATTTCTATGTTTTCTCTCTACCCCTCTCTTTCCTGTTATCCATTCTAGCTCACAGACAGGAATCCCATTGCAAACTTGTTCTTAAATGAAAGTGTTAGCATGGTTTATATTTTCTGAAGTCTCTCTAAAGCCTCAACATAGGGCTTGTTAGGAAATATATCATGGTCATCCTTAGGACTATAGAGAAGAAAGAATGTTCCCCAAGTGCCAATTCAACAAATTAAGAGAAAAACAAAAACCAAACACTTTTCTAAGATCGACATGGTATCATAAATGTTGTAAGAAACATATTAACATTTTCATTTTAATATATTTTGTACTTTTTAATTTTTATCTGCCATTAAAAATTACAAACAAGGAAAAATTCAGACCAGTCTCCTAAAATCTTTAACCGTGAGGAACAAGGACCCACATAGTGAGTTCTAAATAAAAAATAAAAAATAAAAATTTTAGTAGAATTGCAACTCTAATTTTTATTCTTATTTTTCATTGTGTTTTAACTTCCTTTAAGACTCCTACTTTCTTTCTGATGCTTTGGGCCAGGACACACACATCTTCACCACTTGGTCTTGAAGATCAAGAAAATGATCATTTCTGGGCTGGAGAGATGGCTCAGAGGTTAAGAGCATTGCCTGCTCTTCCAAAGGTCCTGAGTTCAATTCCCAGCAACCACATGGTGGCTTACAACCATCTGTAATGGAGTCTGGTGCCCTCTTCTGGTCTTCAGGCATATACACAGACAGAATATTGTATACATAATAAATAAATATTTTTAAAAAAGGAAAGAAAATGATTATTTCTGACTGATCTTTACTTCCTTCGAAAAAGCAACTGCTGGGGACTGTGCTGTGTCCTTTCTTTTCCACGTTCAAAATATGTTTTCATCTCGCATACAGTATGCAGCTTGTGACTTATCCTTGGTGAGTATTTTCTTTGAGACCTCCGCAAATCTGTGGTCCTGATGAAAGTTAAGACAATAACTCGACAAATCCCATGGATTGTTTCTAATCCTTTGTGAAAATCCTATCATTTTAATTATCAGACTTCATTTTAAAGCATTGGGTACTTTGGGGAAAATATCATCAGGAGAAATTAGTCTTCTAGAAAGAAGACTGTAGAGTAACCCAGAGAGACAAACGAATTTGAGTTCTCTGAGGACAGCTAAGAGCGGGAGAGGAATTTATTTCAAGGATCTAACTCGACTCCCGAAATGAAATAACAAGGTGAGAGATGGGGGTGGCAGAGAAAAGAGGCAAGAACTATGTAGAGCTTGCAGCAAGAGAATTTCCGGGCAAGCACAGTGGGATGCATCTGCTCCAAACAGGTCTGATTCTGTCATTCTTCTCAGGGCTGAGATTCCTGTGGAGAAACACCTTTAGCGCCGCTGGGATCATGAGAATCACCATAAGCTATGGAAAAAAGGGCATGATGGGTGGTATCTGTATTAAATTCATATATTCCTAAATGATTAGAAATATAATAGAAACATGGAAAAAACAAGTGGGGGAGGAAGGAAAAATGAAGATTTGCCTAGATGTATTCATTGCCCATTTCTTGGTGACAAATGACACAAATTAAGACATTTAGGAAAACGGGTTATATCCCAGTTTCCACATGTCAAAGATTTGGACATGGCTTATCTTGGTCATCTGCTCAGAATGTCAAATAGATGATAATCAAGGTATTTGCCAAGGTGTGTTCCTCTTCAGAGCATAGACATTACTTTAAAGCACGCGGAGATAGAAGTTAATCCTCTATGGTTGCATGATAGGCTAATGGCCTCCTTTTCTTACTGGCTCTCAAAGAACATTGCTCTCACCTCCCGGGGATGCCCTTCCATGACCATGCATTTCTGTGGCATCGTCTCCCACAGCAAGACAACTTCAAGACCAGCAGAAGAATCTCTCAATGAGTCAGGGAGAGGAGAATGCTATGATGTGACCCAATCCCCTGGGTAAAAGGCCATCAGCTTTGCCACAGTCCATGCGCTTAGCATCAAGTCACAGTGTCACACTCACATGGGAGTACACGAGGATCTATTTCACAGGGACATGGTAGGGGATATCTGACAAATGCTAGCTGGTAAATATAACTCAGAATTCAAATGTTATAATCAGACAAAAAAAAATAAACACCCTCATGTACCTCTTGAGTACCAATATGACAGCTGGGACCACAAGCTGTGACTACAGAGAGGTCTGCAAGGCTTTAGAAAAGAATGGATTACATTTTCAGGCCTGAAGCGAGAGGAAAGATTTCCAAACATCATCATATTGCCCATCTTGCCCATAGAAGGAAAAATAGCTACTCTGAATTAATTCAAAGTATATTCTCATCGCCTAACACACACACACACACACACACACACACACACACACACACAGACTCACCTCAAGACCAGACACCAAACAACCCAGAACCTCTTCAGATTTTTACTTCTATTCCCAGTGAGCCTCTGAATGTGAGGAACAAGTAAAACCCACCAAGTAAAGCTGAATAAATGCAAAAGTGTTTTCTTTGGCTTCCTCAACCTGGATCAGATCAGACATTGGACCCCTAATGGCCATACCCTATCATGATGCACTGTGTGGTGCTACACACAGGAAACAAGCATTTGATCTTTCCAGAGGTCCAGATACTAAATCCGGATATGCCATTTCTTTTGACCCTTTAAAACTACTATGATTTCATTATATTTACATTTTGCTGAAAATTTACACATACCCCTTTATTTTACCACTCCCATCTTTGGGGGGAAGCACTGGATGTGTATTATTTGTAAAACATCATAGTCCATGACATAGTTGGAGAAATTTGGAAGACTTTGGAGTAGTAGGTTGAAGAAAGCTTGAAATGTTGTAAGTGGAATTTATTAGGCTATTGTGGAAGTTGTTCCAGAGACTAGAATGCCAAGCAAAAATGTTAGATAAAGTGATGCTGACGCAGTTGCAGAAGGACTTATGGGACTGTATTTTACCTATGTTCTGGTACTTTGGGAGGGTTGAACATAAAGCTAATGAACTTGTTTATTCCCCAGATATTTCAAGATAGCACAATACCATAGACATGATACAGACATTACTGGAAATTCCACATTTACCATGAGAATCAGATGCAAAGAGGTGAGCGTGCGAGGGAGGGGAGGATGAAGAAATTATAAGTTAGCCAGAAAAAGTGTGTCTATGTAAAGATGCATCCAAGGAGCATAGAACCATGCACAGTGGTGAAAGAATCATTTTATGAGGCTGCAGGAAAGATGTTTTGAGAGTATTTTAGAAGATAACCACCAAAGACTCAGAGATGCAGAGATGTCCATTTGTTTCAAAGACTTTCTAGAGTAGAATCTTTACAGAATAGATTCTATGGGTGTCCTGCATGTGCTAAACCACTAGAGATTCACGTTCCCACATTCCATTCAAAGAGTAACCAGAAGCCACTGAAGCTGGGATTCCCATGGGTGCACATGCAACTCACACAGAGAACTGACAACGGCATCATTCACATGGTACTAATTTTTCCAAGCATGTCGGTTGGAGGAGTTGTAGTGTCAAGGTTGCATCCCCTGAGATTTTAGAGGAACGCCTGTGAGGCCAAGGAGTCAACGTTCCTCTAAGCAGCTACTGACAAAGTTATGCATAGAAACTGCAAAGCAGAGCCTGGGAGGATACGGTCCCAGCAGTGTGCCTGTGGAGGGAAGCTGGAGACAGCCAAACCTGCTTGGGAGAAAGTCCACGTGAGTTTGACCAGCAAGACTCTGAGAGGCCACCTCCTCTCATAGCATTCCCCTGCTTCCAGACACCAACTCAAAAGTAAGTTGGACTTACTGTGAGCTAATATTCCCTTATTGTTTTCCTCTTCCTCCTTTATGGACCATAAAAGTTTACTTTGTCTCTGCTCCACCATTATGCATCAGGATAATTGTAGTTCTGTGACATTTCCACAAGGACTCAATTGATTTCACATATTGAAAGGGAATTTAGATCGATTCTTGAATCACATGGCATAGTACAGAACTAGAGGATTTTGAGTAAGAATGAACACTTTTTTTTTCACTGCAAAATGGACATAAAACTTTGGGATCCAGCAGCAAAATGCTATAATTTGAATTCTGCGTGTCTCCTAAGGCACATATTAGTCCCAAGGGTCCCAAGGGTGGCACTGCTAAAAAGAGGAAGAAGCTTTATGAGGTGGGATGATGGAAGAGACTGTGTGAGACTGTCTCTTCCTTTCTCTCAATTTTGCCTCCTGTCTCCAGAGTTGAAGAGTTTTCATTTCCATAGTGATGTGCTTCTTCAGCAAAGGCAAAGCAACTGGACTGTCAAACAGTGCTTCCAAACTAATTCCTTTTTTCTTATTAAGCTAATTATCTCTGGTAGTTCATTACAGTACTGAAAAACAGACCAACATGGAGAATAGTGTTTAACGGATACCCAGTTTGTTTGGGATGGTAGATTAGTTCTAAAGATGAGACTCGTGGTGTGAGTTATCCTGAACATGAATGTTCTTGATGCCATATAATTCTCCACTTGAAATTGGCTACAATGGAAATTTTATTACCTAAACACACATATATGAGTGCATAAAACATATTTTATATATGGGTAAAAACATCTACTCCCTTTTTAAAGATATACAATCAGAGCTTGTGCTCAAATGAACTAAATTCTAGTCTGTGTTTTTCAACTTCTCAGTACTATGATCTCGATAACCTTTTTTCCTCCTAACTAAAAAAACAAGTAGCTAATTAGCCTTCATCATCATGGAGTAAAAAAAAATCAAAATCTTTACTTTTAAATATCATTAAGACAATCAAAGATGAGATCCCGTTTAATGGTAAACACTGTCAGAGCCTGTATATATCCCAGTACTGTGACTCTAACATATAAAATATCTATTCTTTGAAACTCTTTTAAATCTGCAACTCCCTATTTGCTTATATTTTTTATTACTTCTCCTATTTTTTTAGATGCACTGTTTAAACTAGAACTTTTGCATCTCACCTAGCCCTCATGAGGATCCCTTCTTCTCTGAAGTACTTTTATCTTCTAGCTGGTCTATTCAGAGCAGACGTGGCTTAATAAATCCTTAATACCTTATGTCTAAGCCTGGTTATCTACTTTTACATTTCTGAATTTATTGTATAGCCACTAGATGGTAATGAAGAAGATAAAGTTTTTCAGTTCACAGACAAGAGAATTCTATCATCATAGCTCCAACAACAATAAACCAGAAAAGTCAACATAACAAAATCTCTCAGGCATATCCCAGATTTCAGTGACGCTAACTGATAATCATAGAACAAAGAAGGGTTGGGAATGTTATCTGTGAGGTTTAAATGGCATCTAATACAGGCACTGTGTGATGTACGGTATGTTTTAATCTTTCTTTTAAATTCTGTTAAGTACAGCAAATAAATATTGATTATAAAAAAAAGAAGCTATCCTTTGAGGTTTCAATAGCTCTACTTATATGGGCTGTGGTGGTTTGAAAGAGAATGGTCCTTATAGGTTCATATGTTTAAATTCTTTGTCCACAGTTAGTGGAACTATTTGGGAAGGATTAGGAGGTATAACCTTACTAAAGTATGTGTTTCACTGGAGGTGGACTTTGAGGTTTCAAAAGCCCACTCCAGGTCCAGTGTCTCTCTATCTCTCTCTTTTTTTTTTCTGCTGCCTATGGGTCAGTATGTAAAGTACTTGGCTACTGTTCCAGTGCTATGCCTGTCTACTTTCCACCATGATGATGGACAGGGCAAAACCCCCTGAAACTTGAATCAAGTGACAACATAAATCCTTTCTTTTAAAAGAGTCATGGTTTCTCTTCACAAAAATAGAACAGTAACTAAAATACAGGGACTGAGTAGAGTTCATCTGATAACCGGCATTTAATAATACACAGACTTTTGGAGCTAGGCAGGACACTGTTTTATGGGGTCCAGCTTTTTCTTACTAACAAAGATGTGTTCTTTGTCTATGGTCATTGAAGACGATATTAGTGTTCCTCCTAAAAATAAACCTTGCAGAGAGAACAATGATATTGGCATGTGATGATAGCCACCTAATTTCCAGAGCCTCCCCAAAGTACAGAGAATGGGAATGTACAAAATACAGGGAATGGAAATGAAAGGCTGGAAGGACAAACAAGACTTCCTGACTTAATGATTTAATATTCCAACATTTGACAGCTGTAGCCATTCATAGTTATTAAATATTTGCATTTTGTCATTGAATTCCCTTATTAAGTTGTAAAACAACATATAAACAAAAATGTCCAGGAGGTGTACCACAGGCTCTCAAGGTGAAATTTACCTGTGATATGGGAGACTGAGGTGGCATAGATGTATGCAGAAGGCAAATGATTTTGACAAACTTAATCTGTGACAAGTTCTCAAAATTGCACAATTGATATACCTCATGGAATCACTGTGGATCAAGTGAATGAGGAATGTAGGGTTGAGCACAGTTCCTAATATATCAGAAGCCCTTATTAAGTGATGACTAGTAGTAAAACAATGTCAATAACTCCTAAAGTCAATGGAGTTTGAATATTGGCCCCATTCATAAAACTGGCTTTCATCTTTAAGGAGATAAAAAAATCCCACTCAAAGACAGCTGAAAGCTATGAGAACAAGCATGAGGCTGTTCTTTTACCTGCACATACTTTGTGAGCAAAGAAGATGAGGATACTCATCATCTATTTATATTTCCTTCTGCTGCATGCACCAGGGACAAAATTATGCTACTGCACTGCTGCTTGTTTTTAATTTAATATGTAGATATAGTTTATCAGAGACAAGAAACTTACTGTTAGGATGGTGGCGTCTGCTCATGTAACTTTGGATCTTTGCCCTACACCGTCATACTTTTCTACATCGTCTCTTAGCTTTATCCCAGTAAGTGGCCTGGGCACAGTCTCGTGTGTTAGTTGTAACTCATCAAACTGAAGGGTAATATGTCCTTTTTGGCATTTTCTTCCTTTTACAAGACTTTATTCAAGTTGATATCTAAACTTCTACCAGAGGACACCCAATAGGGTCTTAACAAAAGTTAGCTAAGCTGTGAGAAGAGGAAGAAAGAAGGAAAACCCACAGATCTGTCATTGATTCCTGTAGAATAACCCACAGATCTCCTTCAGGTCTTTTCTGTTCCCTCTGGTCACTGCTAATCAGGCTTTTGAGCAATAAAGTCCCAATCATACAGTTGATTCTCTGGAAGAAAATGAAGTGACAGCATCTGGAAGCCTTGCTTATTTTCTCAGGGTACTAGGATGCCATTTTGTCATTTCCCATGCTTGTAGTTCTTTGGAAGGACAACTCCACACCAATACAATGCTGAGCAAGTCACATCTTCTTGGCATACTGTCAACACAATTTCTTTAATTGCTTGGCCAATGCATCACCACGACCTATGACTCTGCCTCAGTTGTACAGTCTTGCAAATTTAAAACATTTTTCTCAACAAATTGAGTTTGCTTTTGTGAAAAGTATTGTTCATGTTAAAGTCTTTGGAGAATTTTGAAATATTTAATTTAAATAACTGGTCAATTTTCCTGAATGATTTAATTTGCCAATGTTTCCAAAAAAAGTAGGTCAACTTCAAACTTTCTGGTGCGCATTTAGCAGGCAACTGTGGACATATTTATGCAAATATCCAGTCATTTTGGGCTCATAGCATTTTTCACTAAGCTCTTCTTAAAATTCATTTTCTTTGTTCAGCTGCTTTCCTTAATCCCCCACCTTAGCATTGTGAATTCCGCCATTTATTTCACAGTCTCTGCCCCTACAAATGACATATCCCATTTTGTTTGCAGTGTGTATTTTTTTTTTCGTTGAGCATAACCAGGTAGAGAGAGCCAGCTCTGTTCTCTCTCCAGCTTCCCCCATCTTCTATGTTAATTGCTGTCAGTAACTCTTCAAAAGTGACTGATGGGACAATCTGCATCCTGTCCAGCTGTTTTAACAGCAGATAGCTAGGTAATTAAAGCCCTGTCTCTGGAGCCACAGTGTGTCCAGGTATTCCTTCTTTTGAGTGACTATTGTAGTCGTGAAACCAATCTTCTCTCCACCTTCATTAAAATGGCAGAAGACTGGCCACAGAAGTCCTCACTAGGAACATCCTAGAATCCATCATTTCTGCTTTTTAAAATCTGAGTGTGATTTACAACAGATGCCAGTAAGCTTTCGCTGTGAAGGGCAAGATAATAAATATTTTAGACTTTGTGAGCCAGATGGTGTCTGTCACAAGTACTCAGTTCTTCTGTTCTAGGATGCAAACAGCGATAGATAATATGTAAATGAACGAGTGGTGTGATTTCGTGGGCAAAGCAGGCACTGAGATGAATGTGGCTCATAGGCACCAGTTGACTGATCACTGATCTATCTAACCACCTTGCTGATCCCAACTGTGGAGCAGATGACTCTGAGGTTCGGGTTCTGTTGCTCACTACACGAATGTAGTTGTTCGCTACCCCTAACATCTGGTTTGCATGACCAATCTTGACATACATCGCAGAGATAGAAAAACACCAGAGCATCGTTTTGTTCAAGAATGTGAGAGGCTTGTTGTAAAGGTTTTACTTAGAGGGTTTCAACAGCTTTTCATAGCATTTCCCTCATTCAAATATAAATAAAAGAGTGACTGTGGTCATTGTGAGAAGAGACATCCAACAGAATGAGCTGGTATAAAATGTAAAAGTAAGAGCTTCCACTAGTATCTAAAACAATAGCAGTAAGGTGAAGTGTGGACTAAAGCGCTGCCATTAGACACAGAGCAAGGACATCTACTTGAGCTGAGGCATTGCAGCACACACATAAGCAATTATAAGAAAGGCATGCACGTTGACGCCTACCTGAGAAAACGACACTTAGTGGAATCTTGAGTGCCAGACTAGCCTGGGATAGATAGCAAGATGTTAGAGAGAGGGGCGGCACAGTGCTTTTAAATAAAAACAAATGGAAGCAGTAGGATATGTTGCATATCAAAATATCTCATAAGTTATTGAAGTTCATGCAGAAATTCTTTCTTACCCTACTGCTGCTTGTCAAAGTAGATGAAAAGGATGTAACAACAAAGAAAATGACAACAGGAGCCCAGCATCAGTCACCATTGCACCCAGGATTGCTGTATTCAATCCATATCTCAGTTCTAAGAGCTTAGAGATGTCACCATCAGGCTATAGGTAGATAGAAGATTACAGCAAAGTGACACACCAAAGGATCACACAGCTAAGAGATAGGGTGGGGATGAGCTTAAACACCACGGTTCATTTATTTGGGTGTAAAGCCTGGCCTCTCAATTCCCAGCCTCTCTTGCCTTCTAGTATGTAACTAGTGCATGGCTACTGAAAAGTCATTTATTACCTGTTGAACTTTGTTCTGGACTATCCTAATATTAAAAAAGCAAAATCTCCATGTTTTATAACATTAAGGAAAAAAAAACAGATTTCTTTTCAGTGGGAGGAAAACTGAGATTAATTTGATTCAGTGTTTCATCAGACCAAAGAGTGGAAACCAGCATGTAAGAATGCCTGGGAAGTTTCCATTATTGCCTTCCATTGAGTAAACGTGTCTTAAGTCAGAAAGCCCTGTTAGAGCAACGCATTCCTAGGGCAAGCACTGTATTGACCCATTCCCACTATCATGGTCTGGATGGAAAAACCTGATGAGAGCCATCATGGACGAAGGCAAGTTGCATGTTCAAGAAAGTATGTGTCAGCCGGGCAGTGGTGGAGCACGCCTTTAATCCCAGCACTTGGGAGGCAGAGGCAGGCGGATCTCTGTGAGTTCGAGGCCAGCCTGGGCTACAAGAGCTAGTTCCAGGACAAGCTCCAAATCCACAGAGAAACCCTGTCTCGAAAAACAAAAAACAAAAACAAACAAACAAAAAAGAAACTATGTGTTATTAAGGCTCACGTATTACTTGGAAGATTTGAAAGTGGAAACTAAAGATTCCCAACTCTGGCAACTTTCGTCACATGCCTTTCTGCACCCACCTGTAGTGAAACAAGAAGTGCCTGACACCAATTGATGTTTTCTTTTTCTAACCACCAACTGGTGTCACGCCAGTTTTGTTTGCTAAAACTAAATTACTTTTTGAAAAATTGAGTTGCATCTTTTGGGGACTTGCTAAAAACATCACTCTGAAGCTTAAATGTAATTCTTTTCATACGTGTGTTTGTTTTTAATGTCACAAAGCAGAAAGCAGGTTAGGGAGGCTAGAGGTCAGAAGGTAAATGTTTTCATAAAATGCCAGGATGAGAGAACAAACCCTGGAAAGGTTCTGGGCTTTAACACTTGTTAGAAACAAAAGTAAAAAATAAAATTCCTTAAATGTTATAGATCATAACAACAATCCACACAAACACATTGATAAGAAAGGCTGTATACAATGTGCAATGCTATTTATTATATGCATGGAAATCCTGTGTCAAATAATATATAGTATCGGTATTATGAAACATAATATTTAATATAGGCATACTTTCTAAAATGTCACATTTCACATAATGTTACCAGTGGCTAACTCTTCAGTGATGCTGCTCTTTGAGTATCCAATGACTCTAACATGGAATGTAGAGATGTTTGTTCAGCATCTATATAGGCTGTGCTTTGTGACACAGATGCAAAGGGACAGGAATTGAAGTGTCTCCTTTCAAGGACAGAAATCCCAGAAGCTGCTCAAATAGACAAAATGCAAGATCTGCAAGCTACAATGGCTGCATCTCCCAGGCAGGTCCAGGCTAGGTGAAAATCTCTCAGGACTGGTGTTTGGCCTTCCCAGAGTAGAGCTGGATCAGTGCCTCCCTGAATAATTCCATCTACGGGTTCTTCTAAAGTGGACTGTGGTCGAGTGTCAGGAAAATGAAACAGGACAATGATTCTTCTTTCTCTTGTAATCCGGAGTGGTGTAGCCAACTCACTTCATAGTATTCTGGTCTCTTTATATATAAACTAGACATTCACTATGCAATTCAGATAACAAAAACTCCTAGATAAACCAACAATTTTCTATTGAGGTTTTTCAAAAGTTAACTGAATGCCTAAGTGAAGTGCATATCTTATGCTAGATATCAATAGCCATGAAGCACAACATTAAAATATTAAACATTAAAGCTAAATGCATCAAGTCAACTGATTGGTGCATTATGGCAGTTAACATTGAGTTGCATTTGATGGGTGTCATCAGAAGAGAAGACCCAACCATAAACTGACATAAGGCTACTGCCATCTTGACCAAAGGCAAGGTTTCTTTAAGAAATGCTACCTGGGAAATGGGCTATCTACATGCAGAAGAATGAAACATATTCCTCTCCTTACACTGTATAAACTGTCTCTAAATAGATGAAAGGCCTTACTGTGAAACTCGAAGCTTTATTGAAGAGCACAATACACAGGAGGAACAGTTAACGACATAAACACAGGCAATGACTTCAGAATGGAATTCCACCAGTTCAGGGGCAGGCGACGTGCTGACAAAAGGGTTGCATCACATTAACAAACTTCTGTGAGCAGGAAAGAGTTAACAAAGTGAAGAGGCAGTCTATCGAAAGGAAGAAAATATTTGCCTGTTATTCATCTGACAGGGGGATTAACATCTTGAATATATAGAGAACTCAAAATTAAACATTAAATGATAAGCAATATAATCAGTCAACATACAAAAAGAACTGAACAGTCATTTTCCAAAATGAATAAATTAATAAATTTAATTAAATGTGTCCACAAACATGGCAAAGATAAACACCTTTAGTGACCATACAAATGAAAACCACAATGAAATTTTATATCTCTAACCCTAGTCAGAACGTCTATCATGAAGAAATAAACAATAATAAATGCTAACAAGGATGCAGGAATAGAACAAAAGGAACTCTGTATACTCAGAGAAATGTGTATTTATCTGCTCACTCTCAAAACTAATGTAGAGAGTAACAAGGACTACCTAGGGATTGAACTGTGCCCCACTCCTGAGTGTCTACCTGAAGTAATGAATGTCTGCCTAGAGATACCTGGACAACCATGCTTCCTATGGCACAATTCACAGCAGTCAACTTATGGATTCAGCCTTGGTTGCTATCGATTGATTAGTATATAAATAAAATTTTAGATTACAATAGAGCATTATTCAGCAACAAAGAAGGGCTGAACTGGGAGGGGAGGCAGACAGTCTGATAGAACATGATCATCCTTGGCTACATACACATCAAGCACTTGATACTGGCCCCACTCTAAAATAAAAATATAAATAAAGATAACAGCAATAAAAATCAGAATGAGGAAGGGGAAGAGAATAGAAATGAGAAAGAGGATGAAGAGGGGGAATAAGAAGCAAATATTGCCAATTGCTGGAAAATTGATTGAACTAGGAATCACTGTATCAAATGCAACTAGTCAGACTCAAAAAAAAACAAATGCAATATGTTTTCTCGCATATTTGAAGCCTGATTTATGAATACATGAATTAAAAATACATGAAAAAATAAAGGAGGGGCTATTTAGGAAAAGGTAGGGGATTAGCAATGGGGAGAGGTAGAAAACACATAGTAATGGGAAGATTAACTATAATTAGAGTAATATATATTATATATAGAGAGAATAATATTATATATATGTAAGTATTAGTGAAATTCCAACTAATAAAATTTTAAATAAAAAAATTAGGTATGATAAGGTAGCTAGCTGTGTTCTTTAGCAAGCAAAACAATGGACTTAAAATTTGGAATACAATATGAGCAGAAAAGTTTCATTGTATGAATCTAGTAAAGGCTTTTGGCCTGGCTGAGGCTGTTTGTTTACTTGGAAACTGAGAGAAATAGTGGAAACCCTGTGAGCAGCCAGAGCCGAACATATAGTGTGACCTACAATGTTGTCAGTAGATGCCCTGTTGGCTCCAGGACTGACTCTAGCACTACAGGTTGAGAAAAAACTATGAAGGGCTTGCTACAGGATATGTTAACATATAGGAGAATAATATTTTCTTGGCAAATTATTGTAGGCCAATATGATTCTATCTCTGCCTCTCTTGCAGCAGAGGCCTGAAATAAGTCAATAGATAAAAACCAATTCCTGACTTCTCAGTATTTATTCTTTTCTATTGGGTACCAGCTTCCCAATTTCCTAGCAGGAAATGCTTCTCTTCACACTCTTAAGCCACACATGTGTGTGAATCTGATGCCTCCTTCTTGGGGTAGGAGGGGGAATGAAAGCCACCAGAGAACTTCACTTATCTTGCCAGAGGTAACTCCATATTCATCACAACCATGGATAAAATCAGCTTTGAGACCTCATAGACTATAGGCTATAGCTATCATAGTCACAGAGCTACCATGAGTTGATGATCATCCACCAATGGGACAGAGACAAGGATGAGTAATTGAGACAGAGAGAACGCATGCTCTGGGTATCTGACTTCAGTCCCTCCAGGGCTACCCACATCCAGATTGCCCACTTAGGTACAAATAAGTTTCCTTTGTGATTTGAATTCTGTATTTTGTCACTTGCTGTCAAAGAAGCATATGCAATACACCTATCTATTGCATAACCTCTATATTAGCAGTCCATCTGTTATCAGCATTTTTAATGATGATAGATAAAAGTTCTATTGGTCCAGATTTAGAGATAAAGGGGTAGTAGGGTGGAAGCAGAGAGGTCTTCCGAAGAAATGAAATGAAACCCATGCATTTTCATTTTTAGATATAGAAATTAAAATGCAGTTTTAAGTGGACCTCTTTACTAGGAAGTTATTTTAATGCCTAATATCTATTTGCTGGAATTGCTTTTTAAATATGCCACATAAAGTTAATGAGCTAAATCCTATATTCAAGATGGAAGCCTCAATTAAAGGAGTTTAGAGCATATTAGCAAGAAAATAAAATGCCCAGTTTCTCAGGCATGTTACCTTGGAGGTAACATGCTCATATGAGCTTGTGGCACAAATTTACTAGACTATTCCAGAGAACATTAAAAAAAAAAAGGCATCCTCATGACTTACTTAATTTGCAAACACTACTGTTCTGCAGGCTCCTGTCCATGTTTTGCTGTTATTTTTCAGTCCTCAGCACTCATGTCCCTAACCTGATTCTGTATCTTTAAGATCATTCAAACAGAATATAGATTGAAGAACTCCCCACCTTAAAACTGGATTCCCAGGCTGGAATGCTGGGTTATGACTAGGAGATGGAGGTGGGTGCTATCTGTAGAGGTGTGTGCAAGCATAGCCTGAGCTATAAAAAAAAAAAAATGCAAAGAACTTGCCCTGCAACTGCTCTCTGCCTCTATGGGACACTCTCCTGTAGGATGATAGTGACCCTTGTTCTAGGTTAGTCCTTCAGCTCTGCTCTCCAGAGCCTGTTCAGCAGAAGCACAGATAACTGTTGCCTCCAGTCTGAACTTCCCTCCCCACTCCTTTACTCAGCCTTTGTGGCACTCCTTTTCCTTCAGGGCTACAGCATGCATTGTCCATTTCCCTCCCAGCTCTACTGTCAACCCTAATCCAGTTACCTGGACTGGAGCAATATTTCACAATGCTAAATCTGTTTTTTGGCACAATCCTGAATATAACCCTCTCAGATTTTGTGTTTGCTCTACACACTCAACTAAGTCTTTGTCAGGCCTCAAAGGAACACCTGTCCTCTTGACTCATGTTTCATTGTCAACTTTTTTCTGTCCACCTTCTACTCCTCTGTCTTTGCTCAGGGGCTCTCCAGGAATCCCCCTCTCTGTCTCTTCTAGGAGAGAAAGTTCACTCCTGAATGGGATACTCACTTCATCTCTCTAGATTCTTTCTCCCAATCTGCCCATAGTCTCCAGCTGTGATTCAATTCTCAGAACAATTCACCCCATCCCAGGCAGTACAATGTTCTTTCCCGTGTACTGGCTATGTCTCTTCTATGTGCCAGAGTTTTGTTATCTTCATAGACTTACTTCTGTCTCTGGGGTAAATCCTCCAGTCCATTACCACCAGTCTTTCCTACAGAAGATACCTTTGTTTCCATATTTCCAAAGGAGGACACACATAGGTACACATACACAACACCAATGACACAATGTTATTTTCTTTATTCTGAGGCAGTGACCTCTCTTTCTCCTGTGTAACTTTAATAAGTCAATCTTATTTTATCAATTTCCCTTGTCAGTGTCTGGAATGAAGACAGATATGTACCCAGGTTGGTGGAAAGAGGAGGTCTAAGAATGATCACTCTTCTAAGAAGACTCACAACAGGAATAAATGTTCCTTTCTCTACCACTGTACTTGGTCTAGTCCCTTGGGAGCACTACTGGCTAGTTTTAGGTCAACTTGATATAAGCTAGAGTTATCTCTCAATTGGAAATTGCCTCCATAAGATCAGGATGTAGGCAAGTATGAAGGGCATTTTTTTAATCAGTGATTGATTGCTGTGGGATAAAACTCTTGTACACTGTAGAAAGTAGAAATACTAGCTTTCTACTTTAATAAATGTTGCTTGCTTCTTTGACTACCATGTCCATTGTGAAATGGTAAAGGTTACATTTATGGAAATCCATATAGTTAACTTGAAATTTCATATATGTCTTGATCATATATACCCCTCCCCTCACTCCTCCCATTTCATCCTTGCCTTTCCTGTTTTTTTTTTTTTTATGTGGGAGTGAGTGATTTCTTTCTAATCTGTTGCTTTCATTGGTTAACTAATAAAGAAACTGCTTGGCCCTCTGATAGGGTAGAATTTAGATAGGCGGAGTAAACAGAACAGAATGCTGGGAGAAAAGCTGAGTCAGTGAGTCGCCATGATTCTCCCACTCCATACAGACACAGGTTAAGATCTTCCCTGGTAAGCCACCTCGTGGGCTACACAGATTATTAGAAATGGGTTAGATCAATATGTAAGAGCTAGACAATAAGAGGCTGGAACTAATGGGCCAGGCAGTGATTAAATAAATACAGTTTTCGTGTAAGTATTTCAGGTAAAGCTAGCCAGGTGGCAGGAAGCGACCCGCCACCGTTATCTCAACATTTTTTTTCTTTATTCCCTACCTGGTATCCACTTTGTGTTACCAAATTACTCTTGGGAATGGGGCCTGTCCTGGCATGTGCTAGACCTATCAGGGATCACACCACTGAAGAAAACTGGATCTTCTCTTCCTTGAGGTTTTCAAATACAAGCAGCTCCTCCTCCTGTGCTGGGACTTCTTGCCCACCCTTCTTCCAGGCTGGGGTGGATTTTGTATGGCTTGAGTTTGTGCAGGTCATATGCAGGGTGTGAGCACATTTGCACAGCTGCCCTGTTGTGTTGGGAAAACACTGTCTCCCTGGAATAATCCACCACCTTAGTGCATATTTTGAGATGTTCTTTTAAAAGAGTCATGTGTAAATAAGTCAGTTACATGTAATCAAATTCTATTCTAAAATGTTTACATTTGGTGAACTTCTCCCCCAAAGTGCTAAAGTCTCTGTAATCACACTCTTATCATTTTGCATACTAGGGTTTTCTATGAAGTGATATCTCATTTTGTCCTTGATTTACATTTCTTAATTTACAAATTTTGACTAACAAGTCAATATTTTTTATGTTTATAAATTTCTGGGTTTTTTGTTTACCTATTTCAGTTCCTTATCTGTTTTTCTATGGTTTGTCTCATTGATTTTTAGTTTGTAATATATAATATATACAATATATATAAAATATAAAATATTGTAATATATGTTGCAATATACATATATACTCGTGCATTTAAATACTTGTGTTTTGTGGCTTAATTTTATATTTCATGCAAATTTTAACTTATGATTTAGGCTTTTTGTATATGTTTATAACCTTTTTTCACTTAATCATTTTTAATGAGAGGCATTATCTGTAGGGAAATGTCATAGCAAATTGAGTAGTTGATAAACTCATTGCTTGAATGATAAAGTAAATATATAAGAAAATGAAGTAACTTCAGGAGAAAAAAGTCACAGGGAAATAATTATATTAAATAATTAAAATGTTTACATCATGTTGAATGGAGCTAGAAAAGCCTATGTATTTCAAGGTCATAAATTATTCCACTCAGAACTAGAACCTGGAATCAATCATTCACATTCTAAAATATTTTTAAATATGAATGAATGGAAAAGTGGGTTTATAGTTTGAAAAAAATAGCAGAATTGGGGAATCCTTGCAGAAGTTGTAAATATAAATAGCTTCCAACCACTACACATTAAATTTGACTGAATTGTAAGCAGAATGTGTTGTTGGCATGAATTGCACAAGAACATTTATTCATGTATTTTACATTAGGACCTGGAAATCATACTGGCCTAACCAAATGCAATAATTATATAGAGTTTAAGTTTTATACTGTATCACATTAACAAGGAAAGGAAAGCAGCTTTGCATGTTCCAATAGCTTTGTTAACTTCCACAAATTTAAATAAAATCAATCCCTAGAGAGGGACTGGGGTACAGCTCAGTGATAGAATTCTTGCCCAGCATGTG
The DNA here is from genome assembly GCF_014885135.2 of Alexandromys fortis. Taxonomy (NCBI): domain Eukaryota; kingdom Metazoa; phylum Chordata; class Mammalia; order Rodentia; family Cricetidae; genus Alexandromys; species Alexandromys fortis. The sequence goes on along the minus strand of NW_026068118.1, from coordinate 871,062 downwards.
GAAGGCCCTGATTTCTCTCATTTATAAAAGTCAAGCCAGAAGGAGCTTCAGATGAAAAATCCAACCATCCAGTTTTCCTGAGATGATAGTATCATTTCAACAGAGAAACAATCTTCTTTCAACATAGGAACAAATGCATGTGGACCATATGAAGTGATAAAAGAGAGGGCATGCACATGCATGCACACCACACACACACACACACACACACACATCCATTTCATGATTTCTCTTCTTGCACACTTTAATTCATTCACTTGCATCAGCTTGTAACACTTGCATGCACAGGTGCAAAGATTACTATCAAACATGTGTTCTTTCTATCGGTTCATTTACAATGGAAAAAAGCAATAGCAATATGGGAGACATCAAACCCCTATATTTTACAGGAAAAAGAAAACTCTGCTATATAGTCAAAGCAAAGAAATAGGTGTGGGTTTTTTTCCCCCTCCTGTCCACCTGTGGAGAATCTTTTTAAACAAATTTCTTTTGGATTTTTTCTTCCCATCTCAAAAGATGTAAGCAAGCAGCATTGTTAGAGGCTTAAGGGAAAGTCATTTCCATTCTCAGGGCCTCCTTTCTTCATTCTAAGTGGGAGCAGACACGTTAATAGTGCTCTGGGATTCACGTCCTCCCTGCTAATGAGTCCCCATCTGTTTCCACACGGCTCCTACCTGGAAAAGGTTCCTGCTGGACCAACTCTTTGCAAGGCTTCTAATACGTGTCTTTCTACAAAGCATAGGGCTGCAGATCAAAGAAAACCTTCCCAACTATCCACTTCTCTCTTCAACCAGCGAACACTTGGAAAGCCATCTGTTGGGTGACAGATTGCAGCCATGATGACAGTCTTCTGCTGTGTGGTGGTCTGAGCTGGCCAACTGTCTTATTCAGCCAGTGGTCTGCTTAATTGTGCAGGGGCTCCTTTCATGCTTAATGTTTGATGTGTGGTTAAGATTAAGAATGGTATGTGTGTATACTTGTGTGTATGAGTATACATGTGCGTACCAGTGAGTGTGCATATACGTATATGTTCATGTTGAAGCCAGAGGACAACCTCCGATGTCAATCTCAGGAACACCATTCTTTATATTTGTTCATATCTACCTGCCCCCATCCCATACAGCAGCTACACCTGAATCTACCGCTGTGTCCTCCAGTAACTGTGGCTCCTCAGTTACTGCCTGCTTCTCAGGAAGCTGCTTAGCGGATTTCAGAACCTGAAATCAGCTTCCTGCCACTACCACCAGATACACTTTTTAACTAAATCCCTATTATTCTACTTACCAATAATTAACTCGGAAGACAAAGACTGGGTTGAACACCTGATACCAATTAGCCAGCCTTTTCTCTTTGCTGGCATCTCAGAAAGAGAACTTCTCTTCTGCTGCTCCAAACCAAAACCACCACCACACTCAAAGTCTCTCCTTACTACTCCTTGTGCGTCTCTCGCTGTTTTTAGGGCTCCCTCTGACTCCATGATTACTTTTTTTCCCAACTATTTCACTGGCTCCGCCTTCTGACCCAAGGTCGAATTATTTAATTAACACACAAACTCGGTGTTTAGAGTGTGATCATTTGTGTCACAGCCATTCATTTCCTCTGAGACATGTTCTCTCATTGGCTAAGAGCTCATCAGCTAAGCTCTACTGGCTAGCCAATGAGCCCCAACAATCCTCCTGCCTTTGACGCCCCAGGAATGAGATAAAACCACATGCTACATGCCAGGCAATGTTACATAGGTTCTGGGGATCACACTCAGGTCTTCATGAGGAAAGTAAGCACTTTTCTGCCTAAACTACACCTGGAGTCATATGATAAAGTATTATCATCTGCTGGAAAACTGGATAGGCTGTCACAGACCTGTAGACTTAGCCCTGAAGGAGTCAATGCAGGAGGAGTGTGAGTTCAAGACCACATTGAGTTACACAGTAAGACTGTGTAAACATAAAACAGTGAAAACAAAAAGGGCAGGGAACTCTTAGAACACTAATGGATAACATGTATATATTACACTTTCCATACCACTCTGACAAAATTCTACAAAGGAGATTGAGTTGTTTGAAAAACAAAAATTTAGTTTTTTAAAGTCCCAAGGCTTAAGTCTAAATCAAATTACCATCAATTTCAGAGTTCAGCAAAGCCTATAGTCATTCAACTTCTCACTGCACATATGGTCTTTCCTCAGTGGATATGGTAAACAGGAAAATCTCTTCTCTCACTCCTTGCTCTTCTCATCGTGCACTAAAACCACCAAGGGAGTTGCACTCATGACTCCGGGGAGCCTATTATCACCCAAAGACCCCAGCCGCAAATGCTATCACAGTAGGGATTATAGCTCCAACACATGAATGTTGAAAAGACTAAAAATTTAGCCTTAGCATATAACTTATCAACCTGTAGAGTTTTGTAACCCTGTGGTTAACATTTGTTTATCTTCTAATCACTAAATGGAATCTTCAATGTGTCCATAAATGTCAAACATATTAAAACATGTTCCAGTTTACAGGCGTGTTGCATGGGCTTTGTGAATAAAGAGCTAGGAAATGTAGGGGCAGACACTTTTCTGCTGGCTGCTTCCAAAGCAAAGAACTCTCTGGGGCTCAATACTACAGACCTCAAAAAGTCCCTGAGAAGAGTCTCTGGGTACTCTGTTTCCAATACAGCCCGTATAATGTCGTTAGGAGAAATCTTCCTGAAGATGGCAGCCTTTTCACTTCCAGGCTTGGGTTCATGCTGTTCCCTCTCTTGAACACTCTCTGATTTTCCCTCCTAGAGAAAACTATCTACTCACACTTAGACCTCAGGTCCCTGTTTATATGTCTTAACTGTGTTTCTTATGTATTCCCATCAGCCCGGTTCTATCACCACTGGAGCTATTTTCATTGTGGCTACTCACTTAATTGTTTGACTTTGTAGAGTTAAGCTAAGGAGAGCATGAATCTCCTTATCCACAAACTGTACAGGAGCTTAAGCTGGGAGCCTAGCACAAAGTCAGAGCTCAGAGTATGCAATTCACTACAAAGGTAAGTCATGTCATAGATGTCCAAAAGAGGGCTTAAACTGCCTAGTGCAAGCTGACATCAAACCTTAAAGATGCTTTGAATGCCAGAGGACCTATCATGCTAAAGGTTCTGTCCTGCATTTCCGAATAACACACAGGTAGAACAAGAGAGACAGACAAACAACACTGTTTGAAAGAGAGTAGCTAAGAAGTCAAATCCTGTTCCAAGTTAAATTCTTCAAATCATAGAGAGCCCATCCCACCATTCCTTTATATTTCCATGCAGGAACTAGTACTAATTTGTAGGATGAAGTGAAAATGATTTGCCCATTGTTCAAACAATGATTCAAATTCCAAAGTGTGGGGGACAGACCATTTAAAAACACATTTTCTATCATCCTCTTCTAAGCCTGTGTGACTCAAGGCTGTGAAAGCTTATGTATTCTTCTCCAAGCCTACATCTCAAGAATGTCTAATCTCTACCACACAAGGGCTTTAATTTACTCCCCCAAACCACATCTCCCTAGCATTTGGAGGATGTGTAATTTTAAATTCTATTAGATCATCTTTCATAACTACCAACTCCAGGTTGTTATAAACCTTTGTAAAAATTCCAGTGTGCAATAGACAATGATCAAGGCTTCTTAATGCGCATTCTCTCACAGAGAACACTGGGCACTATAATGATTCATCCAAACATCTTTCATCTTTCCTTCAGGAGAAACCAACTACATGTAAGAATAAAGAATAAGCAGTTTTGCTGTTGCTCTAAGGTAGCACAAAATCTTTATTATATTCTTTCAAACACTGCTACCCAAACACCAGCCTGAAAACACATAACTTGCTAGTACTGGTCACCTCTTTGCTGCATATGTTGGTTTCCGCCCCCCAAGTTCAACTCCATCCTATAACTCTGAAAAATGGTATTCTATTTTTCAATTGTGACATCTTAAAAGGACATTACTTTTATAACACTTTTCATTAATCTGCCCTAGCAATGACTGGGGCATTTTGGAAATAATTGAATTTGCACATCCAGAAGACATTTGTTATGCTATGTTAATGGTAATAAAACAGAGGAAACACTTAGAAGAATGGAGCTAAATGCCAAGACAAAAACTGTAAGTTGGTAATATTCTCACGAAATAGCTGACAGCTCTTGATGTAAGCACTGCCTTTTGTGTGAAGATACTCATCTTTTTCTATTATTGTACATTCTTCACATTGTTTGACAAAAATATGACAATGTAGAACACTGTACTTAGGCCAAAACTAAATTTTGCATACTATTTTAAATGTTGATGCATAGCTTGATTTATATTCTCCAAGTCAAAGGTCAAAGTGATTTTTGACACACAATTGAGTTTCTCAAAAGCAAATAAATATGTTAAGGTATTAGCACTGGATTTATTGTCAGTATTTTAAAATAATGATGAGTTCCCAAGAGAAAAATAAAGCATAGCAATTCATTCTTACTGATCACTTATGAACTTTAAACACATAAAAACCCTAATTGGAAAGATAATGAAGCCACATCCTCCACTGCTTAATGTCTTTAAGATAAAACATGTTATAGACACTTTGAAGAGGAATGGAAAGTGAGACATACAGCCAGATTTTCTTTTGTCACTTTTTTTTTCATGGCATTGGGGTTGAACATGCAGGGCAAGTTGTCTGCCTCTGTTATCACTGTTGTATTTAATCAGTGGGAGGCAGTAGTCCAAATTAATACTCTGTTCAATTAAATCTCTGCATTTGGTTTAATTTGGGAATAATTTTTTAATCATGCTGAGGAATTTTATTCTTAAAAAAGTTACTGATGTAATAGATCAGCAGATTTTAATAGTATAGCATGATAAACATTATATACATCTCCAAATCTAAATGTCTATATTTCTTATAACTGTTCTTTTGATAAAAAGAAACATACTCTGAGGCATCATGAACTTGTATTTGGGTAATACTTGTTAAGTTGAAATTTTCTTATGCTATCAAAGAAGCCTTGATTTATTTAAAAGTATATTTTGCAAATATTTATTCCCCTATGTATCATGGAGAGCTAAGAAGCTTTCCAAGGGTAGTTTTTAATTTAAATACACAGTTTTAAGGTTTTTTTTAATTTTATGTATATGGGAGATTTTATGAGCAGTGCCCATACAGGCTAGAAGAGGACATTAGAAGACCCTAGAAGTGGAGCTACATATAATGAAGCTGTCATGCCATGTCGATGGCATGGAAATTGAACTCATGACCTCTGCAAGTATAGAAAGTGCTTTTAACCACTAAACCATCTTTTCAGTCATTTACCTGTTCTATTTGTTCTAAGATCCATTCACAGGGTCAGAAGAAATATCTCAGTAGGTAAAAGTGTTAGCCACCAAAGCTGATGATATGAATTCAATTTCCAGGACCCATAATGATGTAAAGAGAGAACCAACTCCCTCACGTTGATCTCCACACATGTGTCATGGCACACACACACACATCCCCAACATAAATAAATGTATTTTCAATTAAAAAAAATAAGATTCATTAAATAAAAGTCTATCAAAGGGCTGGAGAGATGGCTCAGTGGTGGAGAGCACTTTCTGTTCTAGAGGACCCCAATTTTGTTCCTAGCCTCTTATCAGGCAGCTCATAGTAACTCTAGCTCCAAGGCATCTGAGATACTCTGCTAGTCTCTACAGGTGCCTAGACACTTGTGGAATAATCACATAGACAAACACAGGGACACATAAATAATATACCAATCTTAAAAATCTAATATCAAACATTTCAATCAGTACTTATTTGATCCAGAGACTGATTAAAGGCCTTCCATGAACAATCTAAGCATGCTTGCTTGGTTTTCCTATTGATAGGGGGAAAAGTACACATTTTTGCTTACAGTTTACTTAGGAAAAAAGGAAATAACAGTGTAATCTCTTTTCAGATGATCTGAGTGTGACTCTAAAGGCATCCTGTACCAACATATCCCCAAGCCCCGGAGATACCACACACTTTGCCAGCCTGAGCATTTATCATTCCCTTACAGAGAGCTCAGTATTTAAAAACACATAAATACAATGGCAAAGCCCTGGACTGACACGTATGATAAAATGCATTCGATTAAGACTAAATAGAGCACCGAGCACAGTACTAGTGAATAATGTAGTGCCAGATAGTGTTGGACACAAAACAAATACAGTGTCACAGACAATCTGCCTGAGCGTTCTTCAGCCATATTACTTTCCTTATTACCAAGTGTAAGGGTGCATATTATTTTCATGCAGCATTTTCATTGTTTCAACAGGCAATGCCAGTGATCTTTGGAAAAGACCACCTATTTCCGGAATAAAACTACCGTGGCACGGTGGGAAAGCACATGGAGTCAGGCACTGTCTCTGCGAGGCAAGGGCTCCCGCTACCATGGCTGGCTAACGTGACTTGGTTTAAAGCACTGCCGTTTAAGATCTGGTATTGTGCTTTCTCGCCTTTACAGTGACTAATCCCGTAATGGCAAACATCTCCCAGACTCTTTCTTAAGAAATTTAGTTGAGAGGAAGAAAATAAGTCTTTTGTTTATCAAAGCCGTACCTCTTCCTGATCTGATAGCGTTTCTGTTTGCAATCTGATTTTACTTTTTAAGTTTTTAATCTGTCCATCTGGCATCGATTTCTGTCTCGGTTTCGATTCCCTCATAGGAGGATTTGGAACAAAGATCTAGGTGCAGCTGGGATTCTGAGCACACCAGGGAGACAATGAGGCAGGGAAGGGGAATAAAGCCAAGCAGGGTGTGTAACAGGAGTGAACATCTTCACTAGGGCTAATGCTCTAAACAAGTACTAAGTCTCTCTGAGGCGTGCTGCAGTGGGCACAGAGGAAGAATCGGCAATTCTATATTCACTTCCAGACTGTTGTGCTAGCTCCAACTGAGGTCAAAAATTAAGGAAAGGAAGCTATGAGATGATGAAGAAGTTGACCTCTAATATGATAATTTTGAGGTCTCAAGGTTATGGGAACAGAACAAAAAACATCTCCCAAGAGCCCTTATCTACCTCATAGGCTTCTGCATTCTTTTCTTCCCATGATATTTTGCCTGCAAACTTCTCTTTATCTGCTGTTTCCTCTCATTGCCTACTTTGTCCTTGGTCCTGATACTGTGCTGGATATTTGACTTTCCAAAGTCCCAACGGCTTCCTGAATTTTCTCCATAAAAATTTAAAAGCTGTTTCAGCCCCATTCACACATATAAATCTGTTTTTCTTCTTTTGCTAGGGGGACTTAATTCCTAAAATTATAGTTATCAGTAAATGTGTTTGTACCAGTGATGTGGATCGTAAATAGGCCCATTATGAGCAATTAGAATTGGACTGGACCTTTACTTTTGGTAAGAAGTGAGAGAGAGAGGTGATGAGAAAGGGATCTGCAGAAACATTTCCTTGTGATGGGTTGGATTCTTAAAAACTTTTAGAAATGATCAATGATTATCATTTTTGGGAAATGTATTTCATCGAAAGAAAGAAAGAAAGAAAGAAAGAAAGAAAGAAAGAAAGAAAGAAAGAAAGAAAGAAAGAAAGAGGAAGCAGCAAGGTCTCAAGGGGTAATTTCTATCAATGTGCAGTAGAAGAAAAACCATTAGCATTCTTAACCAAATCTACCACCATTGTTATATAACAATTCATCTCTTCTATTAAACAATGATTATAGGAAGGCATTATTTGAACTCAACTCTGCTGTAGGCCTCCTTGTATCAAATCAAACCACAGTCTCTTGTGCTAAGGATCATGTTGTCAGAGTAAATGTTCAAATAGATTAGTTTATACAATAATACCATATCAAGAAAGTAATTTTTATAATAATTCTTATTTTTTTGTTCACAATTTCTGCCCTCTTCAGTCCTTATCTCTCTATAAGGCCAATCTCCTCTGATGAAACCCTCAAAGACTCAGTCCACCTGACAGAATGATGTTCCCTGTAAATGGAGACTTCACTTTCATTTCCTGGCCACCAAGACCCGAATGATCACACAAAAACTGCATTCATTCCAACACTGTTTGATCAATAGCTCAGGCATATTCCTAGCTAGCTCTTCGTCTTAAATTAACTTATTTCTATTAATCTGTGTATTAACATGAGGCTGTGACTAACCAGTAACATCCTGGCATCCTTTTCTTTCAGCAACTACATGGTATCTGCCTCATGATGCCTTTTTCCTCCCTCCATTCAGTTTTGTTTTCCTGCCTAGCTTTATTCTGCCCTGTTATAGGACAAAGCAGCTTCTTTATTAACCAATGGCAACAAAATATATTTACAGCTTACAGAAGGAAATCCCACATCAGTTTCCCGTGAGAAAAACCACAACTAAATGGCCAGTGATCTTTAAGTTCATGAGCATTTTTTGTCTTTTAAAACTATTCTTTATATACAGGCAAACCCTCCCCCCATGTCAAGTCAACATTCATCTTCGAGAATGTGTACATCCACTCTCCTCATTCTCCTTATTTTTCTCTTATCTGGTTCTCTGCAATTGTTTTTTTCTATGATAAAGCCACTATGCCCTATTTCAACTATTCTTCTGCTCTCAACTTTTCTACTGCAAGCCTAGCATAGGTAGCTGGCCCAGATATTCTGATGAGAATGTACTTTGTCAATATGTGGCTGCTCATGTCAAAAAGCAAAGAAAACAAAAAACTTCCAACATCACTAAATGAAGAATTTCCCAGTACATTTATGATCTTCTCGTATTTGTGAAATTTAGCACCAAGTTTCTCTTACAGAAGCTCTGGACACTTTCCTAGATTTACCAATGCTTGGGAAAAACTGAGAACTTGCTATAGCAAACTTTAGAATAAACAAAGCCAGTGATGACTCAAAAACAGAGGAGTCCTAAAGAGTGGGGATTAAAGGAACTGAACCAAGGTCCTGCATAATATTGGAGAGAGTCCAAACAAAGCCTCTTTGCTATAGGCCATCAGTATAAAATGTACTATTCTATTTATAGTAGATTACAGATTATTCTAATAATTAAAATTAGACAAAAAAAATGACATGCGGAATTTCTAGTATGAGCTACACCAAGGCCAAATCTCAGCCTTCGGCAGATTTTCCTTCCAGAACTTGGAACAACCAGTGCTGAGTTTTCTTAATTATACTTGGCAAGGAGATCATCAATTGCTCATTTTCCACTTAAAAACCTTTCTCCTGCTAAATAGGAATAAAGATATTCTTTAACCCATCCCTCTAGCTAAAACCTCTGAATGATCCTTAATTAACAGTTTATAGCAGCAATAAGAGATAAAGCGGGTGAATTTCACAAGAACCAGTGGATTATACCTCGTGTTTCCTAGTTGGGACCATATAAGTCAATACTCTTATAGAATGACAGATCTCCTCAAGGCACAGCGTCTTGCTCTCCTAATAGACAATCAGCTCATTCAACCAAATTACAACTATAATGCCTGCTAATGCTTGTGCCAGTAACTGTTGTTTAGTGGAGAGAGGACAGGAAAGAAAACCAACTCTTGACTATTTCAAGAATATGAACTCTTGCTTGGGATACAGAATGAGTTACAGGCAAGATTTAACAACTTATCTCAAAACATAATATACAATAAGCACTAGAGATGTAGCTAAATGTTGGAACACTTATTCATAAGGCACAGTACTCAGTCTTGAGTACCAAAAAAAAAATAGATTCACACCTGTTTCAGAGGAAGAAAGTTAGTCTCTGAAGCCTAGGCTGGCCTAGAACTCAGGATCCTCCTTATAACAACTTCCTGAGTTTGAAAATTAATATGTTTGTGTCTTCATACCTAGATGAGGCAGTAATTTTAACTCACAGAAGTAAAACATGAACACTCACTGTGAAGAAAACACAAATACAAATTAACAAAGGCAGAAGTATACATAATAAGTAATAGCTAAGGCTCTCTTGAATTTTTCCCTCCCTAATTCCTGTCTTCCCAAGATCTTTCAGAATTGGTAATTTGTCAGGATTCCTTCCAAAGCTGGGCTAACTATGTAATCAGATCCAACCCTCCAATGTTCCCAAGTTATTACATTATAAAAAATTATTATGGCATTATAAAATCAAAATTTTAATCAGTATTTTTAAGCATATTCATGTTTTCTTGCATGTATATCTGTGCACATACGTTCCTGGTGCTCATGAAGGACAGAAGAAGACATCAGATCCGTTGGAGATGAGTTACAGGCAATTGTGAGCAGCCATGAGGTTTTTAGGCTTCAAACCTGGGTCTTCTGGAAGAGCAACAGGTGTTCTCTACCACTTAACCATCTCTCTAGACCCAAATCAAAGATTTTTAATGCATCCTAAAATAATTTTTTCTGCTATAACTGTGCCCAGAGCTAGATTACCAACCAAGTAAGGTTTACTTTCTTCACGTCATCTTGAGTTCTCTTTCTTTTCAAAGATTCATGGATATAGATAGAAGTATATACAGGGTTTAATTTATAACTATATATAAATAACACACTTACATTTCACAATAGCAACATGTCTATAAAATGATACATACATACACTATGTATGTTGAGGTTAGCATATACATTTTAATTTCATATTATAAATGATAGTAATGTATTTGTTTTAAATGCACATGATATCTATTCACCAGACACAGTTCTACATTGTTAGTTTGCAAAGATTTTTTCACAATCTATATGTACTCCAGTGTTCTATACTATGATTCAACATTTTCTTGATGAAATATTTTCAGATTATTTGGGGTGATTGACTTTGCATAAAGATCAAAATAAACTCCTCGTAGTTTGATTCTTCTATCATATGGACATTTTCTTAGATAAATCCTTGTGCTAATGGGCACTTCCATTGTTTTCTTCCACTAAGTATTTTCTGATTAGGTTACAAAGTTTTAAAACAATTCATATGACTTCAAAATTGTACTATCAAATAAAATTTCTCTGTATTTTACCTAGTACTGGGACAATTTGACACTTTCATTTTTCTTATTAATCTTCAGTTTTATGTTATTTCTTTGTATGTGTTTCCCATTTTATTTTACTTATTATTATTAATCATCATCATTATTGGTTTTTTCAAGACAGGGTTTTGCTGTAGCTTTGGAGCCTGTCCTGTAACTAGCTCTTGCAGACCAGGCTGGCCTCAAACTCACAGAGATCCACCTGCCTCTGCCTCTCGAGTGCTGAGATTAAAGGTGTGTGGATCTAAACCAAATTCTGAGTACTACATGTCTACCCTCTAAATTTATGGACCTGGCAACGAATCATGGAACAGAATAATAAGAGATTCGTGTCCTTTAATAAATGACCTATATCAATAATGTTTTTATTATAAAGAGAGACAAGAATGAATGTTATTCTCAACAAAATACTTTTCAAAAAATCTTATGAAGATTAAAAAAGAAAGAAATACTGCATTATTATAATACTTAGGAAACATTACTAGTTACACATTTTATGTTCTAAAGAATAGTACTCTGTAGAACTCTTTGGACATTTACCATATTCTGCTTAATAACTGTTTTATTCCCTGCCTCATAGCCAGTATCCATACCCCCAATGTTAACAAGTGTCTGAATTACCCAGAGGACTTGTCTATCCTTGGATTATATATCCTTGCCTCCCTAAAGCCTTCAGCCTAACAAATATTGAGTTTCCAACTTAGTAGATTAAGAATATACTCAATATCATCAATGTTGATAGTCGGAGGGCCAGATTTTGCAAATTGTGTATCTCGTAAAGGAAAGATGATGTTTTTAGGTATGTGCCATTCACTTCTTAATCCTGCAAGATTCAACACAAAAATAAGCATATTGTTGATAATATGCAGGTATTTTGTTTTTTAAATTGTGCTCATGGTATGAATTTTCTAACATTTTACAGCAATGAATAGTGGTGATATATGTAAAACTAAAGATTCAACTAGAATAATAATATATACCCAGCAACTGAAGCAATAATTTCTCATCTGGATAACTACAATCACCAGGACGTATATAAGGCTATTGGGAAAGGAGTATGCTATCTGCCTATTTCAGCTTTAAGAATAAATATAGGATTCTAGAGAAAGTCAGTGTTTAAGAGCACTTATTGTTCTTGTACTGGACCTAGGTGTAGTTCCCAGCACCCACATGCTATTAAATTTTTAATAATTTTGAGTTAATTCTTTGTATGATATGAGACAGCATAATCTAATCTAGCTTCATTATTTTGTGGATATCCAGTTATTCCAAAACTATTGATTGGATGACTATCATTTTCCTACTGAGTTATTTTATTACTCTTTAAAAAAGACAAATGAAAGGTATAAGAGTAAAGTTGGGCTATGAGCTCTGTGCCACAGACCTACATGTCTATCCCTATGAACTACCTTGGCGATTGAAGGTTAATAATTGGAGGTATATTATCTACTTTGCCCTTCACCCCTATTGATTTCAAAGTCAGTAGGATTTGGTTGAATATTACATCTGATCCATAGATCAATTTGCAGGGTAATAATTTTATGATATAGTACTTTATATATTTTTTCTGGATAGGGCAAGAACTCTTGGTCAAGAACTGCTTCAATATAATTTTTTTATTAAATTTAATTCAAAGCTCTGTGTTATGGAAGAACTGAAATCACATATACATATTAGAGTACTACTCAGCAGTAAAAAACAAGAACTTCTTGAAGTTGGCAGGCAAATGGATGGAAATAGAAAACACTATCCTGAGTGAGGTAAGCCAGACCCAAAAAGAGGAACATGGGATGTACTCACTCATATTTGGTTTCTAGCCATAAATTAAGGACATTGAGCCTATAATTCGGGTTCTTAGAGAAGCTAAATAAGAAGGAGAACCCAAAGAAAATCATATAGGCATCCTCCTGAATATTAACCTTCATCAGGCGATGAAAGGAGACAGAGACAGAGACCCACATTGGAGCACCGGACTGAAATCTCAAGGTCCAAATCAGGAGCAGAAGGAGAGAGAGCATAAGCAAGGAACTCAGGACCGCGAGGTGCACCCATACACTGAGACAATGGGGATGTTCTATCGGGAACTCACCAAGGCCAGCTGACCTGGGTCTGAAAAAGCCTGGGTTAAAACCAGTCTCGCTGAACATAGCGGACAAGGAGAACTACTGAGACCTCAAGAACAATGGCAATGGGTTTTTGATCCTACTGCACCTATTGGTTTCGTGGGAACCTAGGCAGTTTTGTGGATGCTCACCTTACTAGACCTGGATGGAGGTGGGTGGTCCTTGGACTTCCCACAGGGCAGGGAACCCTGATTGCTTTTTGGGCTGACGAGGGAGGGGGACTTGATTGGGGGAGGGGGAGGGAAAGGGGAGGCGGTGGTGGGGAAGAGACAGAAATCTTTAATAAATAAATAAAATTTTAAAAAAAGCTAAAATTATACAATGGAAAAAAGGAAAACATCTTTACAAATGATGCTTGCATAACTGGAAAAAAAGAAAAGACGTTATTTTCCTGCTTATATAATGATCATGTTACAGATAGCAGCAAAAACACAGAAAGATTAATCTATAACTTCAATTTTATGTAGTCGTTGTCAGAACTTAGTATATTTTCTACCTGCATGAATTGTCAGCTTCGGCTTGGTACTAAACACAGTATTGAGGGCTTATGTTACATCCATCATCAACTTTTTCTCATCTTTCTTACATGTTGGTGACACTGATTTGTCTATGACTTTATTCCATCTGATCCTCAGAATTTAGGTGCATTTGATAGTTATGACATGGTTGCACTGACTCTAAGTCTGGCAGAAAGCCAAGAGTGGTCATGGGAAACTTAGGTTGCTGCTTCGGATTTCTGCTTCAATTCACCACACCTCATGCCTACTTGTAGTTTATGTTAGAAGATGCTATGTTAAAGATGACTCGGGATTTTTTACATAGTATCACCACCAGCCATGTGGCAAAGGGTGGTGCTGTGTAATCCTTGCTATGGTGTAGATGTGGGTTGAATGTTTCACCCAACAGCTAACATGCTATGAGGAAGGCTAAGCTCAAGTCTACAGATACTCCACATTGAGCATGTATGTGGAGATGGGACTGGTTACTTATTTTTTTCTAATGCTGTAACTTCTTGGACTCTTAGTTGCCCATCTTCCTCCACAGTCTTATAAGACTTCTGTCTGATCAACACATTGGTTCAACAACATTCAGTAGGTGTGCTTCTCAGTATGCACCCTTAGTTATGCCTGGGGATGTGACAGTGGAACCATCTTAGAAGTTTTCAAGAGTAGATTTCATGAAGAGACAAGGAATCATCTAACATGATGCAAATATAGTCAGTGAAGTGAGATCCAGGAACCACTTGTTGATGACAGTTGGGTCACAAACAAGAGGACTGCACATTACTTTTTTCTGTTTTGCTCTTGGTTTTAATCTGTTTCTATTCACTTGCATTTAAATTTCAAGAATTATATGATCACTCAAATTAAGGCAGACAAAACCTACTCAGGGAGAAGTGCTCTCTAAAAACAAAATTCTCTAAATCTTTCTGTAGCTGTAGTTTCGTCACTACATAGCCTGGGGATCTCTATGAAGGTGGCTGTAACAGATGGCCTCAGAAATCTCTAGTTTTAAGACCATAATGGCTAAGATCTTCATTAATTTCTTATCTTATTCAATTGTGTATTTTCATTTTTTGAGATAGTAATATATTATGTTCCCTCTTCCCTTTTTTCCCTTTAACCTCACCTCTCCCTCTCTTAAATTAATGGCCTATTTTTCTTTAGTTATTGTTACATATGATTATATGTGTGTATATTCCCTAAGAACATAAATATATATTTCTAAATCTATAAATAGATATTCCTAAATGTATAAATATAATTTTCTCAGCCTTCATAATGTTAGTTGTATGTATGTTTTCAGGGTTGACTATTTAGCATTCCATAACCAACTGGTGTGCTCTTCCCTGGGGAAGATTATTTCTCACACTATCAATATTCTTTCATTTCCTATAATCCTCGGACTTTGGGTTGAGACCTTGTCAGTTCATGTTAACATGTCTATTGGTATCATATATGTTCTGGTCATGTTTAAGCAACTATATGATGATAAGACTTGATGGGTAGACCTTCTCTGACATTTCAAGGAGACAGTCTCACAATAAACCTCCTGTTCTTCCGGCTCTCACCATCTTTTCACCTTGTTTCCTGGAGTGATGCCTGAGTGTTAAGCACAAGAGCTGTATTGCAGGTGTATAGTTGAAACTGAGCTCCATAATTCTGTATTTTGATTAAACACAGTTTTCTGTAATGATCTGTCTGTTGCATAAAGAAGTATCATTGATGATGGATGAAAAGCTAAAGCAGCATAATTTCTAACTACATTCTAAATATTTACTTTTACTAATTTCTAATGGCTATTGATCTAAGATCAGCAAATTTCCTCATGGGACTATGCCAAATCTTGCCATCCTCTTTGAAAGTTAACTCTACTTCCATTATCTACCTCAGAGGGAGTGTTTTGTGGTCCATTTTTTAATATAGTAGATCTTTAGAATACTGAATGGTTATCATTTCTCCCTTCATTTATAATTTCTATGTGAGGATAATGACAATGAGTTCTTCCAAAAGTATTTGTGTCTATCTTCATATACTACACACACCCACACACACACACCCCCCACACACACACACATGGGTGGAGATATAGGCACAGAGAATAATACTGTTAGAACTCTAGAAATCATGAACAGTTACACTGAGAAGAAACTTTGTTGAAAAACAAACCTCTATTAAACATTGTACAGTGGCCTAGTCCTTAATCCCTTTGGTGTTTGCCAAAAGTCTTTGATGTCCTGTTAAGAGGCATTTCATATGATCACCAGTCATGACCTTTGTCAGAAACCCACACAAAAAAATCTACCAGTAGAATTAGGACTCATTATGAATTTTTTATTTAATCATGTTTCAATAAGATGCTTCAGAGTCCTAAGGCTTTGTGTGAGCCACACTTTATGCCATGAAATGTATACAACAGTTCAGGGTAGGTAGAGCTTCAGGATTAGGCTCGGTTAGAAAGAACATCAATAATAAAATAATTTTACACCTGCAGTTAATAGTCTTACAACCGCAAGAGCTTACTTTTCACCCTTTGGCACTTAAGATATTTCTTTTTAGTCACTCACCTCACATAAAAATATAATTTCTTTTCTAAAATAGTGTCCTATTAAGGAGGATTCTCAATGAGATGATATGAAAAGAAAAGAAATGTCAAAATTATGAATAAAGTATTGTTATTTAAAAGAGAAAATGCTAGCAGAGAACAGTTTAAAAGTTTTACACTTTGCTGACTTGTCTAGTAAATCAAAATCTAATTCCCAAACCAATCTTTGTAATTGAAATAATCAATAAAGAAATAACAGCTCCCATCTTGCAAAGCATTTCATGTGATTTTCAAGATAACTCCATTTTTAGCAGGATTCATAAAAACTCCTAGGGTGTGACATTGTGATAAGAAATATTTTAATGAATCAAGCATTTTCATGTGACATCTGGGATAGGGAACTAATCAGCTACTGCATTAGGGTAATTACGAATGCCTCCTCACTCCTACAACATCTCATTTTCCATGGTGGTCCCCCAAGCCAAGAGATCCACCAAATTGCAGTTAATGAACTTCCAAAAATATTAATCTGAGTATATGACGATTTCTCGATCATGACTCACAGTGGTTTTCAATGGCTTTCCTTTGTTGAGGGGAAGTACAGGTACATAGTTTGAGCATAAATCAATATCCTGCTCTTCCCCAGTAATTCCAGCTTAAGGAAAGACCATGACCTTCCTGACAAATCATGAGGACTGGGAGCAGAAACCCTCCCATGTTGGATGGAGTGTGCTTAATTCTCACAGAAGGAGAGAAAGCTGGAATGAGGCCCAATAGCCAGGGATGAAGCTCGGCTGCTGCCAAGAGGACAGGATGTACAAGTAATGCTGCATTGTGGCACCCGCCCAAGACATCTTCAGATAGGACAGTAATTTCTGTAGATTCCAGAACCACCGGCTCACCAAGCAGTAATCGCATATACATGAAGTTCACAGACTGAAAAACAACGTATACCTTATCCAAGATAGACACGGCTTGAGGTATCAAGTATTTGCATAATACTGAACAGAAGGAGAATTATATTTTTCTCAATTTCCAAGAGGACTAAAACACAGCGTTCTGAAATATGCTATCTTGAAACCGAAAGTGGAATCATGTAGATGGCAAACGGGTTTGTTTGCTTGCTTTAAAGCAAAGATTCTGTTCACACTTACTCTGGTTACAGCATCCCAGGCACACCTGAGAAGTGGTTCTTTCCCATGGTAAGTGCATGAGCCAGTGGGGATTACATTTGCCCCACTCCACAGCTCCAGAGATAGGTACGGATGAGGCCTCTGCAATTAATTGTTGACTTTAACAGGGGCTTATTCTGAAATAGCCATTTGAGCTGGGGCTACCAGGAGGCGTTCTGAGATTTTTACTGAAACTAGTGAGAAGACAAGTTGTAGGCATTAGCCACTGTGAGAGGCTGTTAATCCAGGGTAGAGATTGGTAAACATTCCTATAGCAGACCATCTAGTCAAACTGTCAGCAGTATAATCCACTAAAATCTCTGCTAAATTGATTCCACTCAGCTGTCATAATGAAACAAAGAACTAAACAAACAAACAGCAACAGACAATTCAAGTTAGTGAGCATGGCTGAATGTCAATAATACTATTTATGGATTGTAAATATTTCATTTCACATTACTTTTTTATTCCACAAAATTTTATTTTAAAAAAATCCAATCATTTGGAGCCGGAGAAATGACTCAGTGCTTAGGAGTTTGTATTTGCCCTTACAGATGATCTGATTTAGGTCCTTAGCATCCATGTTGGAGAGCTCACAACTGC
This sequence comes from Alexandromys fortis, assembly GCF_014885135.2. Lineage (NCBI taxonomy): Eukaryota > Metazoa > Chordata > Mammalia > Rodentia > Cricetidae > Alexandromys > Alexandromys fortis. The sequence goes on along the minus strand of NW_026068118.1, from coordinate 853,172 downwards.
TTATAACTCAAGTTCCAAAATACTGATCATCTTCTGGCCTCCACAGGTGCCTGAACTCACATACATAGCATATATCCTCACACCAACATACACATACATAATTGAAACATAAAAGTCTTTAAAGAAATAGAAAATAAAAAAAAAAAAAAAAAACATCCAGCCACTTAAAAATGTGAGAACGTGGATCTGGCAAGTTCTTAGAACAGGAGCAACTATCCAAAAGTCCTTGACTTCAGGAGACTCACATCATAGAGAAGTAAACAATTAACAGTTCAAAGGGGATATATCTGAGGGCAGTGTCAGCAGGATTTACTGACAGAGTGTTTGTCGACAACAAGAGAGCAAGAGAAAGAGAAAGGAAGTTGCAGAGAGTGAAAGAGAAAGCACCAAGACCAAAGATACGGAGATAGTTTCAGTGTCTACTCTCAAGCTTTTGCTCTGAGCAGCCAAGACAATGAAAACATTTGCAATGTGTGTGTGTGTGTGTTGGGGGTTGGTGTATATATGCAAGTTGAGGTAATGTACTCCTGGGCTTGTGTAAGGAGCTTTGAGTTGCTAGTGAACTCTCAGGATCTACCCATCTCATTTCCATCCCCCCCACCCCCCGCCAGTAATGGAGTTATAGGCAAACATGGCCATACCTGACTTTTTCATGAATGCTGGGTATTCAAACTTAGGTCCTCATGTTTGCACAGAAATTACTCTCACCCAAGCAGTCTCTGCACCCTAGAAAACACTGTTTTTTTTAGATGGAAACAGATGGATGGGATCAGAGATTAAAAATTCAGTTTTCTGTTTGTTTGCTTTTGACATATACTTGAAAGATAGTTTTTTAAAAAAAACTGTTAAATGTATAGATACTAGACACTATACCTTACTCATATTTAAAACTTAAGGTTTGTTGACTATGAATGAAGAAGTATAGATATAGAAGAGATAAAAGACCAAAAACTAAGTACTTTAGAGCTTTAGAGAAACTCACAAAGATTAATAAAACATAGAAGTGAATGGATGAAGCAGAAAAAAAATTAGATTGGAAGATGTCCAAAGCCCAGGGAACAAACGGGTTGAATCGGGAAGCAAGATGATGCTAGTTTGCCAAGTGTTGTGATAATATGGACTCTTTAAGAGGCAGGTAATTGGTTGAGGACCAGAAAGTATGGTTATGTGCTTCTTCTAAGCCATCCTCAAGTACCTGGAAATTGTTGAAGACTAATCAGAAAGGAGGAGAGGCAATGGTTGGAAATTCTGACTGAAGGAGTGAAGGAGCTGACCGCATACCTCTGCAGAGGTCATCATGATGGCATATGAATCTCATGGTTGACAAGCACAAACATTAAGAGGAGGATAGATAGTGAAGAGGAGATCAAGTGTAGGGATCTATAGTGAGACATCTTGCTGGATTCTGAGAATGTGCTAGAAATACTGGACGTGGCAGGTGAGTAGGAGGCTGAAAATTGGAAGTGTGGAACTGGTTCTGTTAACACAGTGATAAGATTAAGGAGTCATGCTTTGCTCCTGTAGCCTCCAAGACTTGTTTGCATGCATTCAAAATTTGATCTCACCTGTAAGCTACCACCTTGGCCATGAAGGGCATTGCTGCTGGAGTTGTAATGGATGCTAATACTGCCTTAAAAGAGGTAATGGAAACTTCCTTCATCTGTGAAGGCACAGCATGGACTTTTCGAAGTTGTCAAAACCTTAGGTATGGGCCAAGTAGTCTATCTTTGTGTACTTACATTCAACTGAGATGAGCCTGTGAGTCAATATTATATTGGAGGAGTATTTTGCACTAAGCATCAAAGCAACCTGATTAAGCTTGACAACAAAAAGAACTAGGTAGGCCTCTGTTAAAAGTCGTCCTGAAGAGAACCCCACAAAGTGTTTGTTTGAAGTTGTGTAATAGTTAAGGACTATGGCAAAGAATCTCAGGTCAAGGATGACACCGAAGAGTACTTGAAATGTAAGAAACAAATGAATGAAAATATGGCCCATGAAAATAAAAATGCAGTACATTTAACAAGACACCAAGGAAGAGAAGAATAGAATAAAGATTAGTTGAAAGAGACAAGGCGAGGAAGCCAAGGATAAGATGATGGCTGGATCAGGCAAGAACTTAGAATTCTATACTGAAGCCACCAATAATTAAGACATTGCTTGACGTGAAAAGAATTAAAGCTCTATTAAAAAAACCCACAATAATGTTAAGATTTCCTGTAGTTGAGACGAAGAAAGAAGGTTAATTCTAGGTGCTATAATCTAAGAACATATAAGATAATCATTTTCCAAAGAGATGACAGGTTCTCTTTCCAGTGTAGTAAGAAAAATGGTCTAAAATGGTCCTGCGAATCAGAAAAACATCCTTTTCTCCAGCATCTGTATGGGAGACATAAAGAGGCCCAGGTGAGAAGGCTATAAGGCTACAAGGTAGGTAGATTCTTCTAGGATCTTCACATATAACCAGCAAAGCTAAAGGAAAGGATGCTCATGAGAGGGTAAACAATCACACAGGAGCTTTCTGCTTCTCCCATAGGACCTGATAGATTTCTAAGCCTGTGGAAGGGGAATGCCTCAAGGCTAGAAGACTGCAGATGTTCTCAAGTCGATTTTACAGCACACCTCTCAAATATCATTGGTCCAAATAAAACTTGTGCAAAGAGAACAATGAAATAGGAACCCACATCACCTACAAGCGTGTTTGCTATCTTGAGCCGTCAAATCTCTCTTTGCCTGAGTTTCGACACGAACTCAGTGTTGAAACTGTAACACCTGCCCTTTTATATACAACCCCCTGCCACGTGGACATGGTAAGGAAAAAATAGGTAGGTTGGCAATGACCTTTGATTATTAAGAAAAAGGGCTGTCATGGAAACCCAAGCAGAGGACTATAGATATCTATCTCAAAGAGTAAGAACAAAGAGCAAGCTGGTAACCTCTAGCCGGATTGTGTTGCTTTTCCACAGTTCTTAGGTAACTTTAGCTTTGTTCCAGCTGCCAGACTCCAAATCCCTTAGCTCTTTCCAGCTTCCCCTCTTTGGTTGATCCTTTGATTGCAGCTCTCCAGGACCTGAAAGGTTCCCCATGTTCACTTTTTATGGAGAGTTCTGGAATGTTCCATAATTAGTTTTCACAAATAAAACTAAAGCATATAAACACTAGGTGAAACCCGGGAGAGGAAGGGTTTGGATAGCCACTTTTCCAGATACCCTTTTCCTTCAAGGAATCCTCTTGAGCTTTCTGAGAATTTCCCTGGCCTGCTCTTGGATCCCTTCAAGGAAAAAGACCAATTTCACGGCCTTATCAGCACTAGAAAATGCCCTCAACGAGCCAGCGCTGCAGCGGCTCCCTGCTAGGATCCCTCCAGTGAGCCCATCTGAAATGTACTGATAAAAAGAATAATTAAGGCAGAGACTCCCAGCTGCCCCAGTAAACATCAACAACCATATATCTGAAATTTAACATAGACAAGGCCCATAAAAGCATGCACTAAGCCCCGTTTCCCTCACCAGGAAGACACTGGCATTGGCCACTTCCAAACTGGACTGTGCCTCTGATATACCTGAAGTAAAACAATCCTTTTGTCTTCTTAAAATGTTATAAACGGCCAGCACCTTCAGATAGTTGATTTGCCACATTGTCAGTCTTGATCCTCCACGTTTCTACGGTGCTCTGCTCCACCAATAAGACTGCAGGTAAGCCATCTCTGGCAGCATCAGATCACGGACTGAAAAAATGCTTCTGGAGATGAAGCCACCTTTCTCCCAACAGCTTACACTTGCGTGCATTGAGTTTTTCCCTCTAATGTCATAAACTTTAATCATAACATTCTTTACCTGGCCACACTGAGCTCATGATATTAAATTATAAAAAAATTCATAACTCCTGTTTACTTAACAGGAACAAAATGTGGTCAAGAGGGAAGAGAAGGTAAATTAAGAGTCAAAGGACCAGTTAACCTTTCCAGATAACAGAGTTCAAAAACAATTCAAAGTTTTGTGCAGATTTCTTACTATCCGCAATAACTTAATTATTTAATTTCATGCACAATTGCACTGGATTCTGGCCCACTGCCACAGGACTTCAGGCCTTTGTCTCCTCCAAGCCACGGTAAACATCATTAAAGTGCCACAACCCATAAAGCACTTTTATGAAGTAATTTGCAAGATTTTTATACTTAATAATCCCACAAAAGAAATCCCATGCTGAATTAACAGATACTGTATTCCCATTCATATCCTTCGTTCATTTACCTATCCTCACCTGCACACCTTAACCCACACAGAAATCAGCGTACAAACACTCACATTCCTAAGTCCTAAACATTTTGTAGACATTGAACTAAGAAATTATGACTATATTTAGAAAGAAGTAAGAGGTAACAGGTTACATACCCCCATTTTTTCCAATTCTTTTATAATAATTTTTAGCCAGGGTCTCCCTGCAGTTCTCACTGAGCTGTAACTTGGTAGAGACCAGGGTGGAGTCTAAGTCTCAGAGAGCCACCTGTCTCTGCCTCTGCCCTAGAGCGTTATTAGAGGAAGGCAAATGCCACCATACCCAGCCACACGTCTATTACTAAATTTAAAAGAATATAATGAAGAAAGAAAACAGCAAGATGTTGATGGAAATAGCTGCTAAATGTTTTCTCATTGTCATTAGACGCCTTGAGGAGTTCATGTCACTAAAAGTTGGCAAAAAGCAGTGCTACTGCTGAAAGTAGCTGCTGTTTAACAGGTGTGCTCAGAATCATGGCATTCCTTTCATGAACAGAGGTATAAAGACAAGCTCAATGCAATAGTATATACTCGGCATCAAGAATATTCACGTAGGCCTGGGAAGATGGTCCAGTGATCAAGAGCATGTACTGCTCTTGTAGAGGGCTCATGTTATAATCCCATTACCCATTCAAGTTGGCTCACAAACCACTTGGAACGACGTGATGTCCAGGGGACCTAATGCGTTTGTTGGGCCTCCCGGAGCACCTGCACACACGTGGCACACATACACACATATTTTAAAAAGAAATATTAATTTCAAAAGAATATTAATATAATTTGATTCTTGGTTCATATAGCTTGATTTCATGCCAAGTAAATAATTAGAACAAAGCAAATTGAACACAAAATATCATAGTATCATAACAGTACATATACTAGAAGGAAATATCAACATACTAACCTTGATTATTACTAAGTGCTAAGATTATAAATGATTGTTTTCTTTAATCTACTCATAGTTTTCATACAAACATGCAATTATCATAATCACAAAAAAGGTATTTCATAATTAAGTTCTAATTTAGAATGTATGTTATCTTCACAAATTTTCTTGAAGTACCTTATATATAATTTCCATACATTAATCCCTCTCATTTTCCTTCTCGAAGTATTTCTTTCCTCACTATCCCACAGTGATATGGTCATCTGGCTCTTCCTGCTACCAACATGAATTGAAGCCATCTTGAGTCTATCACCACCCCTGACCCCATTTCTCCTCTTCTTCCTTTCTTTCTTTCTTTCTTTCTTTCTTTCTTTCTTTCTTTCTTTCTTTCTTTCTTTTTATCAGAGGTAGATTCAGAACAAACAGGGAAGTCAACTTAAGGCAAGATGTTCTACCAGTCAGTTTTCTACAGTGCAAAAGGCCAAGACTAGGGGAAGGAACCAAGTGTACTCCATGCCTGTGAAGCCAATAGTCCAGAGAAGGAGACGATGACCCTCAGTGTGAGGCTGTCCTGTGGTATATAGGGAGACACTGACTCCAACACTAAACAGCGAACTGAGGGCAGCCCTGATTTTGCGACAGAGGAATTGGTCTCATGAAGATACGATGCCATAATGGCAGAACAGGCACTTAAGCTTCTGAAAGAGTTTGTAAGGAATTGAATTGAATAACCTTTGCCTCCCTATTTTGGGTAATAATCCCCTTCCTTACAGTTAAGTCAGGTTGAGTTGAAAATTCTGGTGTTTGCTGATGGGTGCACAGTATATTTTCTAACATTAAACACTTTCCGTCTTCTGATCAAATAGAGGAGAGAATGAATAAAATAAAAATTTTCATAGAACTTCACTCTCATATTTTATTTCTATCACATTGCATGAAAATTAAATGCCTGTCAGAATAGTTTATTCCTTTTCTCTTGAATGCTCCAGTCTTTTTTCATCATTTATTATGGCGATTTTCATATGGAAAGCTGAAAGACTTTTACGATGAACTCACCTAGAGTCTACAATGAGCTTTTGCTGAACTTGCTTTAGCAATGCCTAGCCATGCTCAGACAACCCATAAAATATACCAACCCAAGCTCCAACCACTCATAAGTATTCGGAACTGTGCTCTAACCACTGTAAAGTATCTCTAGCCATGTTCTATAATATGATTTTGATTTTTTGATACATACTTTTGAGACTTTCTTCTACCTCCTTACTGTTATGATTATAGTACAAGTTGGGACCTTGATGGGTGAGGGCCATGGGCAGGAGACAAATACACCATGCAAACAGATCTTAAGTGAGGAGTTTATTGAGAGACAGTAAAGGGGAGGGAAGAGGGAAAGAGAAATACAGAGAGAAAGAATAGGAGGAGGCAAGGACCAGACTGTCTCTCCAGAAGAGCAGCAGGAAGAGAGCCAGAATGGGCAGCGCTTGTGTCTTAAAGGGACCTTTGCATCTGCTTAGTGACATAGCAACCATAGGACCCTGGGCTGGATAGGGAACTTCCTGGGTTCATCCTGCCAGGTGACAGGGACCAATATAATGCCTGAATCCTAACATTTGCCATATAGAATGATGAACTACAATTCTACTGACTTCTAGACTATTCTATGCCCATTAAAACTTAACATGTATTCATACCTCATTTCTTCCACTAGACCAGTAAGTCTCAACCTTCCTAATATTGTGACCCTTTTATACAGTTCCTCATGTTGTTCTGACCTTCCAAGCATGAAATTATTTTCGTTGCTACTTCATAGCTGTAATTTTGCTACTGTTATGAACCATAGTGTAAATATCTGATAGGCAGGATATCTGATAGGTGACCCCTATGAAAGAGCTATTTGACCCCCAAAGGCATTGCAACCCACAGGTTGAGGAAGAACAACTGTACTAGACTGTGGGACGCTTAAGAGAAAAGATGCTATCTTGTAGATGTCCTTATTACTTGCAGAACCTGGCATTCCATTTAATTACCTGTTCTTAATAAATAGATATAGGACATAATAAAAGCCAAAGTAAGCTCTTATTACTCTTTATCCACCACATAACAGAATCTTTGTAACACCAGATATGGGGAGGTTATTCCTGATCCATTGCACAAATTATTCTTTTCATCAACTGGTACCAGCAAACTATCATCTATTAAATTCTGACAAGAACTACCTATATATAGCTTTAGAGTTCCTGGATTGAGAGTTCAGTCCCATGAAACCTACCCTTTGATATGCTAATTATAAACATAGATTGTTCCATGCCCTCTCTAGGTGCATTGCCTTCCAGGAACCTTCACCAATATAGCTATCTAGAAGAATCCTCACCCCGGTCCTGACTGAATTACTGGCCATTTGTAACCAATTCAACCTTCACCTCCTCTCTCCTCATAGTCTAAAACTAAGGTTTATACATCCAGCTCTTGAGTCATACTTTGGGACCAGACCCGCTCTCAAGGTAGCTAGGAACTGAAGGCCAGTAGTCAACTCCTTAGCATACAAAAAAATATTTATGACTGTGGAGATTCCAGTGTTTTTTTTTTTAATTTCAAAACACTGGAAGAAGTATCAAATAGAAATTCACAACATCATAGTAAATACAATATATATGACTATTGGAAAGTTTAAGTGGTTCATTGCATCTCTATGGTAAAACAAAGGAGACTATAAATTCTTTTATGTCATCTGCTATGCTTTCCTGGTTATATTTTCCAGAAAAAAATTATTTTTATGAAAATGAACTTGGCATGAAGATGTTCATATGACAAATATCGTGTGAACAAGAATAAACATTATTAGAAAAGTGAAGCTTCATTTTTTAAAGTCTACTACTGAGTAAAATCACTCTTTAAAATGCAAGTTCCATCACAAGTATTCTTCATGAAGAAATGTTGCTAAGACATTCATTCCAGCCCCTCTGGTTGAGCTCAACAAGGTCAGAGAGGAACAAAAGCATGTAAGAAACCTAAACATAACAGTGAATGTATGCTTAGTAGGCTAAGGTTCAGGGATCAGAAGTTCAAGGACAGCCTGACAACTTTACAGGTTGAGCCCAAGTTAGTACATATGCTATCTCAAAGGAAAACGTGTATGGGAGTGGGGATTAGAGCTACTGTTGACTTCAAAAATTGTTTGCTTCCCGTTTTGAAAGTCACAATCAAGCTTTGCAACAAAATTGTGAAGATGTGGTTGTGTGTGTGTGTGTGTGTGTGTGTGTGGTGTGAGCACAAGCGTAGGAGAAATCTGAATCAGAAATACCTATAAAAACCTGAAGGTTTCAACAACTTCATGAATTTTCTAATTTTAATACATTACTTTGACATATTGTTAGTAAGTCACCTGCTTTTAGGAGGATATAGAGAATCTTTTAAAATATATGTTTTCCCATATTAATGACATAATTATATTCTTTCCAGTTTCTGAAAATATAGATTGAAGCTTATCTTTATTATACTTCTCTTTAATAGGTGCCTTACTCTTTTGTAGATTTTTGATATAATGCCAAAGACTAAATAATTTATAATGAACAGAAATTTATAATGAACAGTTCTGTAGGCATAGGAGTAAAATATCACCTGTACTGAATCATCCCATGAAAGTGTGAGAGAGAGAGAGAGAGAGACAGAGAGAGAGACAGAGACAGAGAGAGACAGAGAGAGGAGAGGAGAGGAGAGGAGAGGAGAGGAGAGGAGAGGAGAGGAGAGGAGAGGAGAGGAGAGGAGAGGAGAGGAAATGAGAGAGGAGAAAAAATACACAGAGGGTGAATGTATCCCTACAACAACGGGCACATGATGGCAAGATCTATCTGTGCTTGAGGGTGGTCACACATGACCAAATGCCTCCCATTAGGCTACAAATCTCAGAAAGACTATTCTAGTAGTCGAGTTTGCATGAACTTTAGGGGATACATTTAAATCATATTAATGGGGTTTATTTGGGAGTTGGTGATACTCAAACTGAAAACAATGCTTGGTTTTGAACAAGTCACCCATGTAAAATGGCATACACTGATATCAGATGCTAGACTATATACTCAGACAGTTAACTTTAAACCTGTTAACCTGCTAAGAGCTAATAGAGTGGAAAATCAACTAATAGAAGGAAGTAGAAAGTGAGATATCTATTAGCCATATTCTGTTACAAGCCATTTCTTATAAACACACAGTAGTGAAGATACTGTCTCTATTCATAGGTATCATTTTTAAAAATCTCATTGATCTGATAAGCAAAGGGCAGGAATTGAAATCTTCTGTAGTGGCCTCCCCTGTATATAACACTCTGGGAAAACTGCATTGTCCCATGTGTCTTTTTAAAATTTATTTATTTTTCTTTTATGTACTTTAAATACACTAGCCATACAATAACTGTAATACAACTCATTTTAAAGTATCATATTCACCCAAAACCTTATGAAAACTACAGTAGGTTTTCTTGCAATAAACTCTCAAAATAGTCACATTTCTGATTTTTGGATTTGCCTTGGCTGGTTTTAGGACTTGTGTTTGTTAGATTGCTTTGGCTTATTGTTTGTGTTGAGGTAAGGTCTCTACAGCACAGGCTGTGCATGCCTTGCTCCCAAGATCCCCTTCTTTCAGCTTGCAACATTGCTATGATTGCAGGCATGCAACACCAGACCAAGTCAAGACACTTATTTTTTTTTAATGAATCAATAGCTATAGAAAATGTGAGTGCCATTAGTCTCTGTAATAAAGTGTTCAATTATTCTGCAAAGGACAGCGTTCAGCCTGTCTTCCATGTATACAGAAATACTGTGCTACTGTTGCATTAATAACTTAAACAAGCAATGAAGAAAGGAAGTTCTGCTTTTTTTTTTAAAAAAAAATCATGCTTTTGAATGATCTCACATTGTATTTTTTCCAAGGTACAAAATCTTTTTAAACTGTTCAAATATTAAAGATAAAGCAGTTACTGAGTAACAACTAAGAGGAATAGGACTCACAATAAATGGATGTAATGGAGCAAAGTGCATGCAAGATCAATTTCAACAACACAGTCAATCATAGGAAGGAATGTTTTATGGAGTCTAAAAAATAGCATTATGGATTTTGAAGTTTAAAATTTGAAGCACAGGTTTACTCAAGAATAACAGACCTTAAAATCGGCTTAGTTTTCTTTCTCAGGTGTTAGTTTTAATTTACATCAGTGTTTCACAATTTTTATGAGTCAGTATTTTTATCTTCAAGCCTGAAGGTAATACATTTGCTTAAAATGAATACAAAGCAAATTGAATCTACAAAAATGAGCACTAGCAGCAATAATATATTTGGACTCCACTGTGCTCATAGACAAAAGAGAAGAAAACTGAATATAAACTATTTGTGTAAATATTTTCCATAAGGTTTCAAGTAACATTGGAAGAATGTCTTGTTTCCTCAGGCATTTACTGAGCAAGTACTGTGTGCCAGGCACTATGCTGGGGATGGAAATTCACGTTTATGGAGGCTACATGCTTTCAGAGGGATTCTAAGTCTGAAGGTCTTCAAAGGGCTCTCCTTTGGTCTGAAATGCCATCTGTTTCCTACATCCTCTTGGCTGATTTAGTGGAATCAGATGTCTTCTTGAATTCCAACTCACTTTAATAATGTACAAATGGTCTAAAGGTTTCTATTCTTTTTATCTTCTGATCAAGTAAAAGCATGTCAGCTGTGGGCCATCCATCAACAGCACTGCAAAACTCTTACAATAATTCAATTTAAATGTCCTTGTCCATTGGGTATTCACATTTCTTATCTTCTGTAGGATTTATTACATGTTTCAAAATAGTTGTCAAAACCAGTATTCTTTGCTCTAATATTTTTACAAAGTTCATTGTTTAATCCTAATTCAGTAGCTAACTAATCAGTAGTTTCACTGCATAAATGTAACAAAAAGCTTCCTATTTTGATTTTGTTGTTCTCTTTTCTCTTTTCTTTTTTTCCAAGAGAGAAGGAGAAGATGAAGATGAGTGTGCTGGGAGGTGGAGGAATCTAGGAGGAGTTGGGGGAGAATAAAGTGATCAAAATACACTGTATGGAAAAATTTCATGAATTTTTTTAAAATCTCAAAATAAGTAAATAAAACTTTTTTTTCAATTAGGTTTACTAGCATAAAAAGTGGAGCTCTTTCCAAATGTTTTGCTCACTGAACTTGTTTTTGCTCATGTCAGTGCTTCAGAGATAATGTTAATAGTTACAATATGTTGAAGAGAATGTGGAGTCAGGGGAGCACTCCTCCACAGTTAATGGGAATGCAAACTTGTACAGCCTCTTTGGAAATGAGTACGGCAGTTTCTCAGAAAATTGGGATTCAATCTACCTGAAGACTCAGGGATACCACTCTTGGGTATATACCCAAAAGATAATCATACCACGAGGACACTTCCTCAGTGATGTTCATAGCAGCATTATTTGTAATAGCAATAACCTGGAGATAGCCTAGATGCCCCTCAACTGAAGAATGGACAAAGAAAATGTGGTCCATTCATACAATAAAGTATTATTCAGTTGTAAAAAACAATGACATCTTGAAATTTCCAGGAAAATAAATGAAGGTAGAAAAAAAAAAAAACAACCTGAGTAAGGTAACCCACTCTGAAAGACAAACAGTATTTACGCACTCATAAGTGGATAATAGATATAAAGCGAAGGACAACCAGACTACAATCAATATCTCCAGAGAAGTTAGGTAACAAAAAAGACCTTAAGGGGGACAGATGGATCACCCTGGGAAGCTCTCTCAGCCAGCATGGCCATGTAGGGAAAAAGATCATAGCCTTTATTCGCTGGTTCCATTTAACAATTAAAAAGTGAATTTATTCTTTTTTATCTGTCAGTCCTGAGAAAATGTTCTTTGAGACTCAGTTTTCTCATCATAAAAAATCTCTCAATCTCTCTTTCTCTATTTCTCAATATGTGTGTGTATAAAACCACATTTAAGATATAGTTTAATAAATATAATACTGTCATCTACAGTTATCACCTAACTTTATCCAGTCTTCATTGTCAACAGATAAATTGGAACACCTCTGTATTTTATATAAATGTATATATATTCATACATAGCTCAACATACATTAATGAGTTAAAAAGAAATTTAATAATAAATTTCCAAAGCAATTTTTAATACTCTACACATAATGTTAAGTTGGAGTAAATCATCAAATTATACTATAATACACTAGTTAAACTATCAAAACATCTGTGTAATTTTATTAATTTAACTGAATTTCAGTAATTTTCAACATAATAAATCATTCAAAATTTGTTTTGGTACCTGATAAAATTTGAAATAAACATTCTGCACTTTTGTAAAACTGCCTGAGGCTGCAAGCCGCTTATAATGTAACAAGTTTATTTGGTGCACAGAGCTGATAACTGAATGGTCCAGACAGCATGATGTTCATAGCATACAAAAAAAAAAATGGATGGGGAAGTTTTTACATGTAGAAAGAGGAACATTTGGGGAAAGACTCACTTACCAAGAAATCACTCTCATAAGAACTTACTCAGGGTTTAAAGATTTGTACTACATGAATGAAATTCCATGAATCTAATCTTTAGGGTGGAATACTTGGGACCTAAATGCCATTGACTGACTCCCATTTAAATTTTTCACTGCCTGCTATTCTAGCACACGAACATTTGAGAGGCAAACAATATTTATTCTTGATAATACTTCAACAGAATTCATAAAGTGGAATTGTTACATGAGATGTATTTTCTAGAGAGTCTCCTCCTTGTTGAATGAATTGACCTAGCGGACCTAGTATTGCTTCAGTACAAAGCCCAAGTCTATCGATTCACTGTTCACTCCGGAAGCTTCAAAACTTTGTCATGAGGAAACCATACTTGGTAGCCACTTGTCCACAGTCAGGCCCTAGAATATATCTCACACTTAGAATAGCCCGAAGTTGTCCTCCCTCAGCTGAATGAGGAATGCGAGGGTGAAAAGCAAAACTTCCCAATGTATTTCGGAACATTTTGTAAGTATTTGCTTCATACCTACAAACAGCTACTGCAAAAGTCATAACCAAAAATATCCTTCTTGGCTTGGGTTGGAGAGATGGCTTAGTGGGTAAATCAATCACCTGCAGGCCTGGTGGTTTTCCTTCAGTTCCTGAAACCCACGTGAAGATGGAAAGAGACAATCCACTACACATAGCTGTTCTCTGATCAGTACATGCGTGTTGAGGCACATGCAACCTGTTTTCTCCCAATCAATAAGAAAGAAACCTTCACTCTTGAATATGCCCTTTATGTTAGTGGGTAATATGATCACCTAGCAAAATTTATGTAAAATAATGTTCAGCAAACTTCACTGAATAAATATATCCTGCTAGTAATTTAAAGTGCTGTGTATTTAAATAACAGAAATTAAACTGTGCTTTACTTTCATACTATAAAAGAAAACCACAGTGATGCAACCGAATGAAGAAAAAGGCAATGATACTGCTTGACAAAGAAAAGCTTATAATGACATTGCTAGCTGACTGCCAGATGAACAAATGAAGATACTGTGTTGTTGTTGTTGTTTTAATGTGAAATCAGAAGCTATGGTCCAGACAAGCTAAGACAAGAGGAATTAGAGCATTCTGCCTAAAGCACATTAACAACTCCTTCAGCATTTTGTCACGACCAATCTTCTCATATAGAAATGGTGAGGAAAACAGTGTAGTTCTTTCCCCTCCCTAATAATCACCCTGAACTGCAGCATGAAGCAACAGCCAGAGCTATTTATACTGTACATAGATGATGTGGGAGTGTCATATATCAATCTGTTGATTTCATTGGCTGAGCAATAAAGAAACTGCTTGGCTTAGCTTAGAGCATAGATGGGAGGAGGAAACAGAATAGAATTCTGGGCGGAAGAGGAAGTGAGATCAGACTCTGCTCTGCTCCTGGACAGACTGGACAACTCTGCTTTCTGGAGCAGAGACGCCATGGTACACTCTCCCAGGATGGACGAAGGCTAGAATCTTCCTGGTAAGCGCACCTGGGGTGCTTACAAACATTACTAGAAATGGGCTAGTCCAGGTGCGAGAATTAGCCTGTAAGGGCTAGAGTTCATGGGCCAAGCAGTT
>NW_026068118.1:549944-836305 GCF_014885135.2 Alexandromys fortis | reverse complement strand
AGGCTAGAATCTTCCTGGTAAGCGCACCTGGGGTGCTTACAAACATTACTAGAAATGGGCTAGTCCAGGTGCGAGAATTAGCCTGTAAGGGCTAGAGTTCATGGGCCAAGCAGTTAAATGAATACAGTTTGTGTGTTGTTATTTCGGGCATGAGCTAGCCAAGCGGCTGGGGTGTTGGGGACGCAGCCCCGCCGCTCATATTCCAACACATAGAGTTAACTTCGAGCCACAGGAGACTGGAAGTGTGATCTGGCTGTTGAAGTCATTGCTCACATTGCTTCTGATATGCGGGTATCACTCTGGCTTCATCCAGTGCTCTTCTGGCACAACAGTTTCATGAATAATCATAAAACTTGGACATAAGCACATGCGACAGGAAGGCCAAGTGTGCTGCTTTGCAAAAATGTAGTGGAATCTGCAAGGCTTGAGTTTTTTTGAAAATGACAGCACTTACATACAAATGATTCAGGTGCATGGAAATGGTGGGCTGCATTAGCCTGGGCAGAGGGAGGCTGCTATGTGGGGAATGATGATTAGTTAAAGAAGCAGACAATGAAAGTTTAGGAGATGGTGTTTATCTGTGCAAATGACAAGTAAGAAATTTACCTGAGTGATAAATCCATAAAAGAAGGATCCCTAGTATAAATTATTCACAGATTTTGATTATAAGATTTCCCCTGTGAAGAGTTGGAAAAGCAAACACAGGAGACCTAGGATGTAACTGAGTAGGGCTTGTGTGGCCATCAGAATTCTGTAGACCCAATGATGAATGACAAGGGTGCACAGCATCTGAAGGGCGTCTGCTTTTTTGGGAATCATGGGAGGCTTCACGAGTCTTGCCACCAAATTCACTCTAAGAGCAGGGGAAATGGGCTGTGCTACCTCTTACTTTGAAATGGGAGCTAAAGCACCAGCTGTGCCCAATGCCTCCTGTTTCTCACATAGGGCATGATTAATTGACTTTCTCTCAGAAGACAGGCAGCTCTCAGGACACTGGCCTGAGAAATGGTTGCTATCCAATTCTACCAAACAGAAGTAAGAGACTTTAGTTTCTGAGAGCTACATTTACTCACTTGAAGAAAAAAAAAAAAAGACAATTGTGAACTAAAATACCTTTTACAACTATGAAAATCATCTCCAGGAGTACATTTTAGAAATAGACTCATGGACTGTAGAGAAAGCCTGCTGACAAGAGACTTCTACTCTGTACACTTCAATCCTCTATTTGGTGAGTAACTCAGTAATAGCACCAATGGTGGAAAAGAGAAAATAAGAGAGCAAAGGGGAACTGTTAGCATATGGTAAAAAGCATCAAATTGTCGATCCACTCAGATTTCACTTTGTATGAGACCAATGTTGTGGGTCAACATGGCACATGCACAGAAATATCTGTATATACCCTCTCTCCAGTGTTCCTAAGGTGACAGCTTCCTTGTCAAATATATTTCTTTGAATATGCTTACAAACTGAATTATATTGTTAGATAATAAGACAATAAAAAGAAAGCTTGTCCTAAAGATACTCAAGTTAAAGGTGGGCAATCAGTCAGAAGACCTTGATTTACCCAATGTTTCACGTTAAACCCCACTCATTCCTCTTTGAAAGCTAGAGTTCTACTGCATGTGGCATCTCCATTTTTCCACAGTTCAGCATCTTCTTTAATTCTTCAGCTCTTGTAGAACATATTCAAATATTTAGGGAAGAAAGGGGAAATTAAGTTCTAGGAGCAGGCATTCAAACAATTCTACATCTCTTTTCTTGTTTTCTTAAAATCATCATATGTGATGATACTATGAGTACCCAGAATGGGTGGCTTCTGGATTTGAGACTCTGTACTTGATTTACTCCACCAGATCCAGCATCATGGCCATCATCATGCCTCACTCGTCTCTACTGTGGCTAGATGAAACAAATGCATGAAAATCGACGTGAAGAAGCAGGAATGAATTCCGTGCCTTCAAACCCTTTTAGAACTGGAGCATGGTATGGAAAGACACGTATATAAACAACCTTCTATGCATCCATGGATTCTGCACCCAAGGGTTCACACAAACATGGATTGAATTTCTAACACAATGCTATACAACAAGAATCAGGGCAAGAGCCATAACATATTTCAAAGTTTTACTGTATTCAACTACAATGAGTCCCAGAAACAAACTTCTGTGAGGTTAAGAACTGGCCTGCCCTGTTCATCGCTGTCTGCCAAGTGCTTAGTCTTTTCCCAGACAAACAACAGACACTCAATAAATGTATGTTCAATAGATCAATTAACTGAAAGCTTCTAAGTAAAGCATTAAATTCCCATTAACTCTTTAGCTGAATGTGGGAAAACTTTGGCTTATTCCAGGATTTTAATTTTCTGCTAGTGCCACACTGTGATGCTTTGATTTTATCATCAGCATCAGTGGAATTGGAATCAGTTAGGAGATGTACCTCTCTGTAGGTTTTATTTCTAGACGTCTAATTTATAAAAGACCTACCCTGGATGTGGTACCACCATCTCATGGGCTAGATCCTAGACCAAATGAAAGTGGAAGAAAGGAAAAAGGAGCTGAGTGTCAGCCTTCATTTGTCTCTGCTTTTCCTACCATGATAGAGTGCAGTGAACTAGATGGATTCCAATCATGAGACAAAATAAACTCTTCTTCCCTTAGGCTCATTGTTGCTTGGTATTATATCACAATGACAAGAAAAACAACCACTCCACATCGTTAATGTTTTGTTTTCTTTTTTTCTCAGTTCCTTCAGTTTTAGTCCTCCTGGGTACCATAGGTGGTTCAAAAGCAGGATAGTCAAATGAGGCAGAACAGAAGCTACCTTTGGGTCTTATCTAAATGATGAATACTTTCTTATATAAATGCCTACTGAGTATAGGGGATACACTAACACTTGAAACAATTCTTGTTCAGCTCCGTTTCAGATTTAACTGGGTATCTTCTATTTTTTTTATGTTAAATCCAGCAATCCTACTTCTCAGACACATAAAAATAAAAGTTACTCACTCCAACTGTTTTTTTTTTCTTCAAGACATTTATCATAGAGGTGACATTAATTTTAGAACTTAAGAGAACAGGTACATACACACACTCTCTCTTATGCATAAAACCAAATTCGATTCCACTGGAAACATAATCTTGTCAGCAAATCTGTTGGAAAGATTCCATTGGGGTTCTGGTTTGTTTGTTTGTTTTTGTGTTTGTGTTTGTTTGTAGCAGCAACTTACCTACTTTCTACCTCTTGGCTTCTGTAAACTAGAGTCAGTTGTTAGTCTATAGACACTTCAAACGTGCGGCACAGACCTAATTTCCAAGGGACTCCCATTGAAGGGATTCTCATCAGAATGTGACTTTTCTTAACATCTCAGACCACCCTCTGACCTGAAATTAATTCAGAGACATTCATGAGGACACCCTTTAAAACCCTACATTATACACAGATGCCCTACTTTATCTGTAAATTCCTCTGCTCTTCATTTTACTCAATACCATCTGTAGCCTCATGAATTCTTAGTGATAAGCCTGAATCAACTAAGGATAGCTTCTTTGTTCTAATTCCTAGGAAACAGATCCAAAGCAAAAAAAAAAAAAAAAAAAAAATTCCATGGAGGTAGTTTGCTGGGAAGGAAAACTGTGAAAAGTGTCAGGGAAAGGGAAAAAATGCAAATGAATCAAGTGTTAGTGAATCTTATGACCACTGAGGAGCAGAGCTCAGCCTATCCTGGAACTCTCAGGGGTTTGAAAGAAGGTTCGTTTCAAAGGGACAAAGAAGAAGTGATAAGGGACTAACAACTATTTGCTGTCACTGAATGATGACAATTGGAGCTTTATTAACCCTGTATTTCTGGTTTGCTTCTGTGTGGGTGACAGGACTTGTCCACAGATAAAAGCCCTCTAGCAGAACCTATTTTAGGAAGTGGCATTCACAGGTGAGTGCTGAAGAACTAGAAAAGGCACAGTAGTAGCTGATCAGTGAGAACTGCAGGCTGCCTTCAGAGTAAATTCCAGTCATTCCAAGAAGGAAATAATGCAAATACCCAAGGGCCATAAGAACTTTTTAAATTACACAGTACAAAAACACTGGGTACCTTTCCCATAAGTAATCTCATGCTGCCTTAACCTTCACTGGGCTAAATTCTCAGAGCTTTCACCCATACAGGCACAATTTTAGTAATCAACGCCCCTTCACTAGTTAAAACCAGAGTCTCAAGGGGTCCAAGGTTTGAGAGATGGTACCATCATGCATACGTTTCCCTTTTAAGTGAGATTGTTATTCTCAAGATGTTCCCATCAATCCCAGATATATAACTAGCATATATTTGGTTCTTAAGCTAAAATATGAACACATCACCTTCAGTCTGGGTAGAGTTCATTGCACAGTGCAGGTTGAGAGATACTTCAGTGGTGCATGGTTCTAGAAGGTAACTTTGATATTCAGCTAAGACAGGCTTTAGGAAACAAAGAAATGACAGAAGGGATCTGGAAGAGTTATATTTACTTTAGTTGTGTGAGAAGTTGAAGAATTGGAGTCACCATGGGAAAACTTGTAGACCATGGAAGTTATCACCCAGTTAATCTGAGAAGGCAACCGCAACACAACTCTACAGGGGAAGCTAGTGGAGAGTGAGACTTGAATATGTCTAGCTTTGCCTCTGTGAACCTGAAGGCAAGGCTCTGACCACAAGTCCTGGGAATGCTAGGCTATCCAGGTATTCAGGAGGAGACAAAGGCAAGCTAGAGCAAAGGACAGTGAAGACAAGATCAAAGTAATAGCATCTCTAGACTCACCACATCAATTATGTCAGCCTCAAAGAATAACATCAGTGGTTTCACATTGAAACTTCCATGCAGGAAATTCTTCTGGTAGCCAAGTCTAACCAGAACCACTAAGGAATGGCAACTGTAGTTTTTCTTATCTGTGCTTTCAGTTCCCAGGATTTCAGTTACTTGAGATCTACAGTGGTCTGAAAGTATTAAATGGGAAACTCCAGAAATAAGCAATTTCTGTATCTCAAACTGTGCACAGTTCCGAGAAGTATGGTGAAATATTGTGCTCTCATTCCCACAAGCACCTGGAGCCAGAATCATCTCTTCTTCCAATGTTTCCCCACTGTATAAGCTCCATGCGTAACCGGATACTTAACAACTGTCTTTTTTTTTTTTTTTTCAGACTGGCTGACTGGGTATGCCCGAGCTTGTATTCAAATATCTTGAGTAGTGATGCCAATAATTTTATTGCCATAATTATCCTATTATTAGTTACTGTTTACTTTTTAAATTTGTAATATTTATTTTTCTATTTTCTAAATTTTAATGAAAATATAGTTGCATCATTTCTCCTTTCCTTTTCTTCCCCCCAATAACTTCTATGACCGCTACTATACTGTTTCAAAGTGATAGTCTGTTTATTATTTTTATTATTTTTATATTAATAAATATAGATGCATAAGTATGTAAATACAACTCGCCCAGTCCATTTTGTGTTGCTTGTATGTATTTTGTTTCAGGGTTGATCACTTGGAATTGATAACTAACAACAAGAGAGCTCATCCCCTGGGATTGTTAGGCTCAAAGAAGGAGACTCTCAGAGTCACTAGTTGCCTATAGTTTTTACTCTAAGTTTTTACCTCTAAGAGATTTCACCTTTCAACATTAGCATGACTATTGGTATTTTCATTGTTCAGGTCTTGTTTAGATAGCCATATTGAAGAGGTATTCTGGGTACACCTTCCCTATAATTTTTAGGAGGCATGATCTCCAGTCTTCTGGCTCTTGAAATTTTTCTTCCTCCCCTTCTGCAATGTTCCCTGCACCTTAGGTACAGGGATTGTGTTGTAGATGTGCCTCTTGAGGCTAGGCAACCATGATCAGTTGACCTCTGTGTTTTGACTAGTTATGATTTTCTGAAATCACCTTCTGCTACAAAGAGAAGTTTCTTTAGTTGGGGGTGTGAAGGGGTGGGGTGTGGGATCTGACTAAGCTGTGGATGTAAGGGGAAGTTTTAGAATGCAGTTAGGAAGTATGCTGGTCTAGTAAAGTGGAGGTAGAAAGTTCCTCATTAAGCCCCATGATCATGCTCACTCGAGGCATTTGGCTAGGTGTCCAGTACTGAGCATGATTTCACCTCCCTTTAAATGGGCAAGCTTAATTAGACAGATGTTGGTTACCATCAAGGTATGAGTGCCACTATGGCACCTTTAAGGCTATCTTGCCATGCTGGTTAATTTTGCAGGTCTTAGGCATCACAGCTGGGTAGGACTATCATTAATTGGTTCTCTCCAGGGGCAGTTTGCCTAACACCATCCGGTACTTTGATTGCTAGGCCCAAAGAAGGAAGCTTTCAGGTCAGAACCAACTCTAATATTCGAAGTTCTATGCCGGAGCTGTGTGCTGTCTTCAGCAGTGGGGACTTCCTTTCAACCTCTGGGAAGCAAACAATGATAACAGTAATTGCCTATATTGTTTTGGGAGTCTTTCAAAACCCCCTAATCAATAACTCTCATGACTGGTAATGGGTCAATAGCTCTTGTGGGAAGCATTGTCAGCCCAAGTGGCATAACTTCATTAAAGGCACACACACACACACACACACACACACACACACACACACATCCCACTCACATGCACGATATGTAGTTTAGGCCAAAATAAAATAATTCCTTATAACTTTTCAAACATTCTTAGCGTTATTTATTCTTTCTCCCTCTTCCTTATGTATTGTAGCTCTCTTGCCGTGTCTAATTTATTAATTAAATGTTAGCATAGGGATGTACAAGCAGGAAAAAGCATACTCTATGTAGGACTCAGTGTTTGGTGGTTTGGGGTGTTCTTTAAGGAATTGGGGCATTTTTTTTTTACGCTAAAAGGGACGTCTTTAACTGAATTGACAACATTTTCCTTTATAGGAATGTGACATGATCAATATCAAATGGAATGTTAAAAATGCATATTTTATTCCTTCTTTTTTTTTTCACTTTCAGATACCAGAATAATTTGTACTGTTTTGAAGGATAAGATAGCAGAAGTCATAACTGTTTGTGCTCTAATCCACAACGGACAGGAAAAGGTTCTGCTATCAGTGCATCTTCTTTCCTGACTGAAAGCAACATAACGCAGGCTTTGCAGGCATTTGTTTCAATGTATTGGAAATAACTTACTCAGCTACATCCGGTTGCCTTCACTGCTACATGAAATCGGCTAGCTTAAAAGTAATATTAGAGACAAAGACCTTCAGAATGACTTCTCTTTAGACTTTCTGTTC
This sequence comes from Alexandromys fortis, assembly GCF_014885135.2. NCBI lineage: Eukaryota > Metazoa > Chordata > Mammalia > Rodentia > Cricetidae > Alexandromys > Alexandromys fortis. The sequence goes on along the minus strand of NW_026068118.1, from coordinate 829,045 downwards.
TCGATGGCGAGTTTTCCAGTGTGACCTTGAAAAGTCATATGAAATTCCAATCTGTTGAGTAAAAATACCCGGCCTTCAATCTTCTGAGGAATAATGAGTCAAACTGATTGGAATTAACTTTGCTCAGCGCAAGCCCGATTCAAATGGGAGCAGTGAATAAACTATTTCATTCTGAGGCAGCACCGCTGCCTTGATGGTTCTGAAGAAAACGCAGGGTGACTGCCCCCATAATGAGAAAGCCAATTGACTCTGCGAATCCTTGCTATTAAATATGCACAGTGCATCTGAAGACCACTGGAGACCACTGGAGACCACTTACCCACGGTGTCTGCCTGAGATCCCTTTCCACCGTGCGTGCTATTTCTACACCACACAGAGTAGGGATAGGTTGGATACTAGAATTAAAACTGGGGGAGGTTATTTTCTAATGGGATGATAAATAATAACAGGATTGAGTCGGGCATCAAGCAAGCGGTCCCTCAGCTCTCCACTCGCTGCAAGCCATTTTTCAGACACAAACTGAGATATAGACAAAGCTGTTTCTCCACAGACACTGGGAAGAGCTACCCACACTCCAGCTAACTTAAAATCCTATCACACATGGGTATGAGAATGATAGTTTTTAACATAGAAATGTCTAAGTACCGGCACTTCATTTTTTAAAAGAATTATTTATCAGGGGGTGGATGTCTGGAATTCAGAGGACAGCTGTAGGAGGCTTCTTCTCTCCTTCCATCATGTGGGTCTCAGAAAGCAAATGCAGATAAGAGTTAGAGGTAAATGCGCTCACTTCTTGAGTCATCTCCCCAGTCCCTGAACTATATTTTTAAGGAAGAAAAAGCCTATATCCCTATCCTTTGGAATAAAAGCATAGCATGATGAAATATCTGAATTTAGTTGTACCTCCCCAAAAATGTTTTTCACTTAGAGTTGTCTGATATAACAAGCAGAAATATAGCATGCTTACGTACATTTGAATTAATTCTATAATCAAATGTTAATGTAAGTATGTTCCACAAAATATTTGAAACAGACTCATACACAAACCATGTTCACTGTCTACCTCATATTCATTTTTTTTTCAGGGTTGTAAATTATATCTGGCATCCCTACTGGGAAGGAAGGGAGTAACTGCAAGGGGGAGCGTGTCCCTTATGGGGCATCTGAAGAGACACACTCCACTGAATGAACCTCACTATATCCTTGTATCCAGTCATGACCACTTCTCACAGAATCACTAGTCGCAGTTTTCAAGAAACTGGAAAAAAAAAAAAGTATAGGTCCAGAGAGGAAGGGGAGAATGAATAAATTATTCCCTTTGCCCCTCGCACCTGACCCCCATCATGAGATGTTAGAATACTTTACTCAGCAGGTAAAACATAAGAAATGTGCAGCCTGTGCTCGCTTCGGCAGCACATATACTAAAATTGGAACGATACAGAGAAGATTAGCATGGCCCCTGCGCAAGAATGACACGCAAATTCGTGAAGCGTTCCATATTTTTTTTCAATAAAAAAATTATATTTAAAAAAAAGAAATGTGCAGCCTTCATGCAGGGGCAAAGAAAGAAACCTCCACTGATTAAGGTTACAAGAGGCAGTGGGAAAGGGACAAAGCACCTTTCTGATTCTGGTTGTTCTATCCCATGAACCTTGATCCTCATCAGTACACAGATCACACAGGAAAGGGTCACAGGGAGATAGGAATTATTACCTGGGTAAAGAGTGGCAGTTAGCAGACAATCAAGTGTCCTGGAGACACCTGCTTTCTATGCAAACTTGTCTCTATTGGGCAAGGTCATTTATACCCCACAGTATAATGCATGCAAATGTTCGCGCTAAGATGTGCCTGGTGGTGGAGTTGGCAGAGAATGGGAAACTAGTCCATGCAAAACAGAAGTCTGCATTGGCCTTTGAGAAACTGCCCAAACTTGAGCTATAGATTGGTCTGTTCTTAGAGTCAGCCATGCTTGCCAGGGTGAATCTGACCTCAGGGTCATCCTGTGGAGAAGACAGCAATTCACCTGCTGGTGGCTTCAGAGCTTTCTAAGAGTCAAGAGGAAGTATCTGAACTCACATATTTTCCCTGAAAACACTGTCTGAAATGGGAAACAGATGGAAAGCAGTCGCTATCCTAAAATAAATGGATGAAATCTAAATGACATGCTATATACAAACAAATCATGGTATGTAGGGAAATTTAATTGGGATGAACTGGAAGTGGCCTTACTTTAAAACTTGACTGTGCTTATATAACTAATTGTTATTACTGACATGCAATATGCGCACAATTTAAGGAAAAGGGCATGGAAGGTCAAAACTTCTATGCACATCTTCTACTTACATGTCCCATTTAATTTTCCAGAATCAACCACATTTAATGGTATTTATGGTTGTTCCAGTAACCATATAACTCTTGATACTGAATATAGGTCTCTACTCTTTCATTTTTCTTGATATCTACAAACCCCTTCATATTCACTATTTCCATTTTGACCCATCTTCTTTTTTTGATGTGTGGAAAAATCACATGTTTATTTCTCTTCTCCATTATGATAGAGCATCTCAGTGTGCTCAAGCACCTTGATGCTATTGCATCAGGTACAAACAGTTTTGCTTCTTCCATTCTTAAGATCTTTTTCTTTACTATTTCTAACACATTGAAAATGTTTAGGCTATACCCAATAACCATAACTTAGTTCTTTTTGAGTGACCTCTTTAATAATTCTGAACATTTAAAAAAATATTTTTACTTTTTATGTGCCTTTTGGGGGCTATAGAGTCCAGAAGAGTGTATCAGATACCCTTGAGCTAGAGATACGGATGGTTGTAAGCGCCAACATTGGGTCCAGGCACACAACTCAGATCCTCTAGAAGAGCAGTACAAACTCTTAATCACTGCACCAACTCTCCAGTTTCTATATACTTTTTTATTAACAAAATTTACATGGTTGGAATTGTGTTAAAAAATTACTCAGTGTTGAAAAAAGAGGAGAGTAGCAGATACTCTCTGTCCTTGGTCATTGCCTAACAACTGTGAACATCTCTCCTGTTCCCATAGTAGCAGCCAAAACCCAGGTACATGGTGGGAATAACATGTTTGTGAAAGGAAGCCACTGCCTAGTTAAAGAGGATCTTTTCATGCACTGTGGGTACTTTGACAAATTCCAGAGGACTTGACTACACCAGAGCAAGAAGTTGGAATGAGGCTTCCCATAATCTCTAATAGAAGGAAGGGTTACCTCTAGACTTCTGGCACTTATTTCTAAAGCCCTTTAGTTCACTGAGGTTATACAGTTTCTATGGGAAAAGTAGTCTGTTTTTTTTTTTTTAAACCTGGACAAAAATATCAGAATTCAGTACATGCATAGGGTGAGAGAGAACTTTTGTCATAGAACTGATATGACAACTGTAAGCATTGTGCTTTCTGTTCCTCAACTTTCTTGATTTCTAAAGCTGCAACTGTAGAACAAAACATTGGATTTTGCCTCCTTGTGTGCATACTCTAGACTGAAGTTTAGTCTACTCCATGTTTACCAGTAAAATGTTCTGTCCATTCTATACTTAGTTAAAATATATGCATAATTCTGGTTTGATGTTTCTCCCTGTCCATCCTCCTAGTTAACCTTTCTGCATACATATTCCCCACTATTCCTTATTGCTGACATTCCTATGCCTTCACATACATTCAAACCACTTCAGAGCCAGAAACAATCTCATATATCCTCCATGCCTTTAGAGCACAGGGGACTAGTGAACAATCACAACACATCCAGCTATGTCATGGAGATGCAATACAAGATCAGGAACTGTCTTAAACAATAGTAGGAGTATAGGTAAGAGGGGAAATGGGATCTACACACTCAACTGTTTGGTAAAGGACACAGTGAGTCACACCAGAGAATGCTGTTCTGTTGATCTCCTACATGCTACATGCCACCTGTCATAACAAGCGCTAAAGAAACCAAAAATGAATGGCATATGCTCTGGTACCTCATAGGAGCACAGTATGAGGAACACACAACTAATTTGTTCAAATCTAAGACAGATTCCAAGTTAGGTATCCTCAGATCATTGAAGAAGAATCCTTGGAAATGGGAAAATGGTATAATGGTTATCACGATGTACTAGTTTAACTAGGCTATAGCTATTTGTTGTTCAATCCCATAGTAACTGAGATATTGCTGTGAGGGCGTTTTGTGGATAGAACTAATATCTACAGCCAGCTGGATTCAAGCAAAAGTTATCATTGAACATCTGAGTGGGCTTCATACAGCCATCTGCAAGACTTTGAGAGAGAACGTGAGCTTGGCTTCAAGAAGACAAAATTGTGCTGCAACCCCAGCAATGATCAGCTTCTTGCCTACCCTGCCTGACCCTGTGGACTGCAGACTTGCCAGTCTCTGGTCCCATGGATTCTAGAATTTCTATCTAGAGAATCGCAATAAATGTATATAGGAAATACTCTACTGGGTTCTCAGAACTTCTCTGCGATCCTTAACTGATACTGATAGGGAAATATTTAGCCAAGCAAAGAAAAAAAATTGATAGAAATAAAAAACAGTTCTAAAAATGGTCCTGTTCATTCGGATGTAATTAATGCAGACAGCCATTTCCAGTCACAAACTAATTTTTCCCCAACTAAACAGATTAAATCTAATAGCTACATTAGTTAAATCAGACAGAAAAGTGGGCTCTCTTGGCAGGTTTTTAAAAATGGTTTTCAGTTATTATTAGACTCCTGAAAATTACCAAGTTTGGAAAGAAGGAGACATTCAGACATATCAAAAAAAAAAAAAATGAAGAGCTATCTCGGCACTTACAAGCAGATAGAACAAAAAGTCTTTGTTCAACTATACATCCCCATTTCATAAAGGAATCCTCCCGTGAAACAAGAATCCCAAATGCAACCATACTTGGAGTCTGCCAGGAGCCATCCACATTATAATTTATAAATAAGCATGAACAGGATGCATTCAATCCCACAATGCGAATGAGTTTTTTTTTTCTTTCTACAAACACCTTCCCTCCCTTTGAGACGTATAATTAGTTTTCCTCATTAAAACAACCTCGGCTTCAAAACACTCTCTGAGCCAGTATGACATCACAGTAAAGTATGTGATCTGCATATGTCTACGTTTAGATGATTTCGAAGACAAGAACAAGCAGCCTTCAATGGACAATGTCAGAATTCCGTCAGTTTTCTTTCAAGAATGGGTTTACTTTTTCATTAAAGCAATCAACTTTACACTGATGAGCCAATTAAGCGAATTGTTTAGAGACTACAGGTTTGGCAAGGTTCTCTGGTGACTGACTTGCTATAAGCCAATGTGCTATGTATGCCCTATTGGTGCTTTTTGCTACTACTGCATAGATGCCAAGTTGGCACTGTTCTGACAAGCGAGCCTCTTGGCGACCTTACTGACTTCTGATACGGAAAGAGGCAGTTGTGTAGGTTTCAAAAGATATAATTAAGGCAGAAAGGTGTGTGTGTGTGTGTGTGTGTGTGTGTGTGTGTGTTTGAGAACACACTTGGGTCACACAGATGTGACAGCAGTGCATACCTTTTGAACTTTTACCCATGAGAATCTGCATGTCTCTTTGGACTTGTTATCTGGAGAGACAACAGACTGAATTCTAACTACATCCGATTGTCCTTAACTCTCCAATGTAGATTCGTGCATTAAAAATAAAGCTTCTGACTTAGGTTCTTAAACTTAACAGATTAAAATTATGGATGTAAAGATTGAGATTTCTGGCTGATTTTTTGAAAACATCCCTAAAAGGGATTAAGGGAAGGCTGATGCTGCCAACAGCCTTCCTCTGGTCAGGCAAACCCTTCCTGCCTCTCTCTGTTTTCTGGTCTCTCTTCCTCCCCACTTTCTTATCTCTCTCTATTGTTTCTTCTCCTTTTACATTCCTGCAATGTCTTTCTTTAGTCCCTAGCTCCTGTTTTACTCATCTCTCTCCTGGGTCTTAACAGGCACTAACATTTGCCATCCCAGAACATAAATGTTTCTATCACTTTAGCTTCACTTTGTTTCCCAAGAACAGCAGCATGTGCTGTGGTACTGGTCACGGAAGCAAGTTCTCTAGCTCATGTATATAAAAACATAGGTATTGGTTTAGTCAAAGGGGAAAGAAAATTCAGACAAATTATATAAAGCATAGTTTATTTATCTTACACTAAAAAATTTTAAAACCACAAAGGAGAAAGTAAAGTGTCTGTGGTCATTTGAATGTGATTACCCCACACAGGCTCTCGAATGGCACTATTAGAAGGTGTGGCTTTGTTGGACTAGGGATGGCCTTGTTGGAGGAAGTGTGTCACTCTGGTGGGTGGGCTTTAAGGTCTCCTATGCTCAAGATATTGCCCAGTGTCACAGGCAACTTCCTCTTGCCTTCTGATGAAGATGTAGCCACCAACATGGCTTCCTGCATACTACCATGCTCCCTGCCATGCTGATAATGGACTCAGCATCCGAAGGGTAAGCTGCTAACTTAACTATATGTTACCCTTTATAAGAGTTGCCATGGTCAGGGTGTCCCTTTCCAACAGCAGAAACCCTAAGATAGTGCTCAAACTGCAGTAAGTATCAAAAAGATTATACATTGACATACCACTGAGCTATATCCCTAGTCCATCAAAAAAAAAAAAAAAATAGTAGATACTGTTAGAATTGGGCATGCAACACTATGAAAGAATTTGGGGGGGGGCAGGGGCAGAGTTTCACTAATTTTTTTATGATCCCTGACAAAGGTAATTAATGAAATTTAGTTACAGATTTGCAACAATATTTCTATATATTATTGGTGTGTGTGTGTGTGTGTACATGTGTGGAGGTCATAGAATAATACTGGGGAGTAGGTTTTCACCTTCTCCTGTGGGTTCTGGGTGGGGCATTTAGGTCATAAGACCTGTATACCAAGTGTCTGTATGCAGTGACGCACCTCACCAGGCCCTAGTAACAAACTGAAATGAACGCCTATTAAAAATAATACATTAACATGAGAGTGGCTGAGGCAGGAGGATTTTTTTTTTTCAAAACAACCTGAGACTTTATTAGGAATGAAATCAGGATTTATAACTATTATTAAAACATATATATGATAAACTTTCTATTTTATTGTTTTGAGAATACATTTTTTTATATATATACAGTATACTTGTATGGTGTTTTCTTGTTCTTGGCTACATAGTGAATTCTAAACCAACCTGGAATATACATCAAAACCTGACTCCAAAACAAGTAACTAAATGAACACAAGACTATGGATGATTGATTGATGGATAAATGACAGATACAATTTATGTGCATGTGCAGAACTTCATGCAAGAATGCGATAAAGCCAATCTGGCATTTAAAATAAGCTATAGAGGACAGCATTTAAATAATAGACTCATTTTTTTTTTACAGAGATGCAAAAGGAATGAGAAGATTAAGCTGACACAGAAGCTCATCCTTCCAGGAACACAGGAGGCTGGACTCACACTTGTCCCTGTCAGGCAAGGCCAGGCAAGGCAGTGGAGACAAGAGCTCACACACCTCAATGCTAACTCACAAAGCTTTATTTCTTCTGCATGTCACAGAGTTAGCAAGTTCTGCTTCCTGATGTCTTCACTCTGGGACTGAGACTGACACCGAAGCCACTGTTAGCACTGACAGAAGACACGCCTGGGATTATAATGGAAGCTTTTGCTACTTTTTATAACTCATTGGCTAAGACCTAGTCATGTACTGCACTGTATCCACTCACAAGAGATTTTACCATGAAGCTAAAATTGAAGCCGACATCATGGTAATTAGATGAGTTTAACGATGAACATGCCAAAGGTTCTAGGTCAATGAACTATAACTACACCGACTTTTGAGTGCTTTTTTTTCTGTGCCCTCCAAAAACTATAACAACATCAATCCTCAGTTCATCAATCCTCAGTTCTTTAAATTTAAAATAATGCATTTGATTTTAAAACTATCCTGATTAAAGTAAGTTAAGAATGCATGAGTCAGAATCATTTATTTAACGCCATAAAATGATCTTGCGGGGTTTTTTGTTGTTGTTGTTGTTGTTGTTTATTTTTCATCAGATTATCATGGCAAAGTAAATGTTTTTTCCCTTAGTATGTGGGAAGAAACACTGAAGTTCAGGATGTCAATGGGCCCTTAACTGCAAAGAGAGCAGACAATTAGCAGAATGGAAAGCCACCTGCAACCCGCAGAAAGCGTACACACAGCACAGCACACACTACAATCAAGTATTCTCCAGACATTCGCAGGCTCTTAACCTCAATCACGTATGCTTAATCAGATGCCAATTTAGCTGCAAAGTCTCTAAATAATGATGATGTAATATCCATTAGTAAATAGGAGACACCAATTACATTAAATATTATGCCTGGACTGCCAGATAATCATGAATAGAACACATTGATAAACAATGTGCTTTCCAGCCAAGGGCAAGCAACAAAAACAGTGAGTTATCAAAGGGACTGTTACTCAGAAGTAAGTACCTGGATTATAGAGTTGATAAAACATGAAGTTCAACAGGAACAAGAGACCAGATTAACAAAATCCTTTTCAGAAAGCAAGTATATCCTGGGTGGAGGAGCATAAAGTAATGAGGTACCTGCAACTGAATCATTTACAACCTTGGCACAAAAAGAAAATAAAAGAAAAAAGAAAAAAAAAGGAAATAAGGAAATTCTCTGAGAAGGCATTGTGACAGTCTAGGAGGGAGAGAGGGAAGCAGTGAGCGGTTTGGAATTATCACAACAACCATGGGCGTAACTAACCACTCTCTGATTGAAATCAAGGTACACTCTACAAGGTAAGACACACATCATGCACCATGGCTGTCCCCGAACCTGCACCTAGCTCACAGCCCTAAGGAGAGAGCCTATTATTAATATTCTTCTAAATGGACACAGCATCAAGAAGACACCTAATTGTTTATTGTAAAACCCTCAAATTGATACAATTGTCCACCCTCATCAGAAAACTCCTATTACTGGGCAAAGCACTGAGAATAGAGACTGGAGAAGCTCGGCCATAATATGGGACATTCACATCACACCTCTTCCTCCAAAATCTCAGTGATGATTGCCAAAGAGGGGGCAAATGAGCCTAAGAGCCAAAGGCAGCGGATCTTCCAGACATGGCAGGACAGGTGCACATAAGAGCTCATAGTAGTTGCAATAATATACACATGGCCTGTGTAAGCCTGAGCCAGAACATGTCCCAACATAGAGAGGGGATGGGCACAAATTCTCTCCACAAGCCAAGGGGCTAGTGATAGCAGGCACTATTATCTGGGAGAGGGAGAGACAGTTTTCTTGAAGTGTAGCTCCCCATAAGGTGGCAATGCTCTGTACACAAGTCAGGCACATAGGTCTGGGAGGAGTTGTAGGAGAGGTGAATACGAGGAAAACACATTGGACGAAACTCTCAAAGAACTAATACAACATTTTTAAAAGACAAAATAAGTACATTGTAGAAGAAATGTCACTTTAAGAGTTATTGTGAATAAGCAATGTATGTTCATTTGGAGACACCCAGTATATAAATATCCAGAGAGAGAAAAAAAAAAGATTTTTATAAAAAAGAAAGAAAGAAAGAAAGAAAGAAAGAAAGAAAGATAGATAGATAGATAGATGGTGGCCCATCTCTATAATTCCAGGTAGTTAGGGAGCTGAGGTGGAAAGATAACAAGTTCAAATCCGGCCCTGGCTATATAGCAAGTTTGAGGTCAGCATGGGCAACTTGGAAGTACCTACCTCAAACTAAACTCAATTCAAGGCTGGAGATGTCCCTTGGTGACAGGATGTTTGCCTAGCAGTCATATGACCCTAGTTTCTCCTCCCAGTGCTACAAACACATACACATCTGCATCCATAAATACAAACTTCCTTTTAAAAAAAAGACATGTGTGTACACTCCCAAGGGCCTAGTTGTACACAGATGTGACATTTGTTAACTGGGAGTACATATATGGCAGACACACGAAGTCCAGAGAGCTGTCCTATGGGCAGGAGAACACTCTCACTGAGTTGGTCATTTTGGAGCTGAGATGATGGAAGGATTATGCTTCAGAGGTATGGGGGACCAATCTTGTCTCAGGACTTGTGTTCAGAGGAGCTCATGGCTTCTAACTAGAGCCTCAGCAGTCATCTGTGGGGGTGGGTTCAGAGACACCTTCCGAAAGTGCTCATAAACAGGCTGGTACCGCTATCATTTGTCTGTTTGGATTGCCTCTCTGTGTAAGGTTCTGCTTTATATGGCATTTAGTCTATCATTTTGGAGAAGGAATTTGAGATTACATATCAAGAGTACATGAAACAGAAGAGATGGGGGTATATTTAAATGGTGATACATGTGGGAGAATGACTGAAGCCTTGAGAAGAAAGCTATTTAAAGGGAAGGGGGCCTCTAGACTTGTGGAGTGTGATACTCTGTAGAAAAACAGAAGGGAAAAGAAACCAAGAAAAGAGGTCAGATGGTGAGAAGAACAGAGCACCCTCCGAAATATTCCTTCTCTTCTCATGGCCATTTAGAACATTCTTCAAAATAAACAATCAAGTAGAAAGATTCTTCAGCTATAACTAAGTCATTTTCACAACAATTTTAACGGATATTTAAAAAATGTGCTCTGTTATCAGAATGGTGGGTGTGGGTGGCTTTGAGAGATGTAACCAAGGCACCATCCAAAAACACCACACATGATTAAAGAACTTTTATGAAAAACACGTCTTTTGTTAATGGAGTTCTTTCTCTGCTTGGGTATGATGCATTCCACATGTGTCAACGTTATAAATACATAATTTATGAATCAATATGGATTGTGACATTTTTAATAAGGTCAAAAAGGAACAATGCCAGGTTTCACAATAGCTTCGTCTGACCTAGTGAACCCCTGGATCCCTTGTGTTCTGACCAACATGCAGAAATGTCTGTAAATTTTTCCTTCCTGTGGTATCAACTATGTGCTGGCAAGCCCTTCACTCTTCATTTCCTACAAAAGCCCCAAGCAAGAACAACACCTCTGAACGTTACAGTTGAGTGAATTTAAGGGAAGAAAAAGACAGACAAGATCAGATTACTATGGTGGAGACTGAGCCTGTTTCACTGGGTGTTTGGGACTTGCAAGCTGACCTTAACCCCCGACACCAGTGACAACAGCATTAAAATTTTAACTAAGTGGAGCTGTGTATTGGGATGAAGGTCTTCTGTACTCGGGTCATGGCCAAGGCCATGGTAAAGTTGTTACTGATAAGTCTTCATTAGCTGCTAGAGACCTTCAGTAACCCCCATTTCTTTCTGCTCTATATCAACATTGATGATTAGGTTCTCTTAGAGATTGGTTCTCCAGGGATTCTTCATATGTCAAAAGGTAGTAATGTAGATGTTAAAAGGGCTTCCATTTAGTTATGCTACATTTTCTCCCCTGCAAAGGTGATTCTGACATGTAGAGCACTCCTATGCTGTTTCATGATTGCGTTCTGCACCTTAAAATGAATTCATTTTGAGATGGACGTTAAAAGCCTGCACAAGTATGATCAACAATTATGTGGACAACTAGGCATGTTAGTGTCCCTCTAAGAAACAGATGGCACTTCCAAACTGAGCATGTGAAATGTTTAGCTGTGTGACAATTGGCAAAGGTATAGGAGAATAAGCAGTCCTAGGTCTGTGGCACTCTTCAGGGTCTTTAAGGAGAGGGCTGCAAGGTTAGGAAGACAAAATCATGAAAGAGGGGCTAACAGTATGGAGACAGCAGCAAGAAGCAAACACAGTGCCTTTATTTTCCACATTCTTTGTACTTCCTGATAAATGCCCACTGATCAAACCAGGAGATGGAAGGATCCCCATGAGACAATCCATATTGACCAGATTATTTAAGCAGAGAGAAGAAGGAGGGGAAGAGTAAGTCTGGGGTTAAACTGAAGACACACTGCACAGAGGTAATCCCTGGCTCAGGGTAAAGGAGTATTAGGATAAAAAAAAAACAGGGACAAATGTCATGCAAAGGGAGGGGAAGCCCCAGCCACAAGCTGCTCCCATGCAGGAATCTGGGACTTGAGTTACTATACTTATAAGTTTATAAATTTCAATAAAGCAGAAAAGCACCCATTCAAGCCTTTGAGATTTCAAGTAAAAATTGTGTCTTATGAGCACTAGTCTAGATCCACTATGGTCCTCAGTAGATGGGGTTTTTAAGGGATTGATGTGCCTGAAGCTTTCACCAAAGCAACAGAGAAGTTTGCTCAGCCCGACCATCTGTGTAGATTACAATGAGGAATACATTAAGGAAGATTTTGGACCAAGAGTACAGAGTAAAGAAGACTTGGAGACAGTATGTCTTCCTTCCACCCATGCATGACTCAACCTTCCAGTAACAGATACGCAACCCAGGGAAGTAGAGGAAGACTGCTGTATCAGCAGAACTGTGATGCCAAAACCAAGCAGTGGTAGAAATTCAAAGTTGTCAGTGCTCATTTATTCCCTCCTTCCTGTCAGCACAGCTTGGTTTTCATCTCCCAAGGCATGAACTAAGCTTCCTGTCTAGCAACTTCACCATCCTGCTGGAGAGATGAGAACAGATTTAGTCATTTGGATTTTCCGTTCCTCTCTTATGCAACCTATGACCTCACTGAGCTACTGATGATGTTCTTTCAAGAGCACAGACCCTCCTGGGTCAGCCACAACCCCACAATCTGGAGATAAGGATCAGAGGGGGACATTTGAGGACACAGAGATGTTTCCAGTCTGCCTCTCCAGTGTTCATCATGCAGGGTAGGAACTTGAATGAGGTGGATCTTCCCTGCTTTACTGCAGAGTCCTTATTAAAAAAAGAAAGGGCTCAGGTCAGTTCCTAGCTAAACACTAGCCTCCCATTTAGTCTCAGTGGGCTATGTGTTTAAATGGAGGCATACCCAGAAATGAATGAACATTTCACAGAGTAAAACAACAAGAACATCCTTGTCATTGTATTTGTATTAACGATCCTACCAACAGACTATTTTCATTGGACAGAATGAGCTTAGACACTTTTCGTTGTGTATTTTGGATACTGTTGGAATGTATTTGCTTCTTTTATTTTCTCATCAGTTTTGGTACTTAATAAATCCTTAAGTAGATTACAAATATAATCTAAGGGATTTCATTTTCTATTTGTTAGGGGTTAATTTTTACACAGCATTGTCACTTTTTTTTTTCTTTAACCAGAGGAGTCTGAGATCAGGACTCCAGGTGTTTATTTTTCATGCTTTGGACCTCTAAGTTGTGATGAAGTCTTCCTACCAGTTCTTTTGTGGTCACATGACTCCAAGCTTTCCAGGTTCCCGAAATCCTTCTTGGAACACATAATATATTTCTCAGAACCACATGTGATCTCTCTTTGAAACCTGCCTCAGCGTATCATGCTAAAGGTCATCGCGTTATGGGGAAGTGGGGTTTCTGTTCTACTCTCACCATGATGTCAGCATAGAAGACTGTACAGCTTCATACGGCATGCAGATTTCCCATCAGGTAGCCAGCAATTCATCCTGCATCTTCTAATCGGATCAGCTCTGACCTGAGCTGATTGGAGAGAGTAAGGGTCCACATGTTGAAGTATCTGTCTGCTGGACAATGGTAGTTTGAACAGGAATGTCTGCCTTAGGCCCATATGTTTTAATACTTGGTTTCCAGTAGGTGGAACTGTTTAGGAAGGACTGGGAAGTATCACCTTGTTGGAGGTGGTAGGTCACAGGAGGTGGTCTTTGAGTTTTCAGAAGATCACATCATTGCAAGTTAGCTCCCTCTGCTTAGTGGTTGTGTCTCAAGATTTGAGTTCTCAGCTACTGATCTAGGGTCATGACAGCCTGCCTGATATTGTGCTTCCTACAATGATGGTCATGGACTTTAACCCTCAGAGACTCTAAATCCCAAATAAGCACTTCCTTCTAGAAGTTACCTTGGGCATGGTGTCTTTTCACAGCAATAGAAAAGTGACTAAGACAAGGCTTGTCATGGCCTTTTAGATGCTAGTCACAGTCTAGGGATGTTTTAACCAGTGCTTCCATTAGATCAGGTGTCAGTCAGGGCTCTCTTGCCCTTGGGTTAATTTGTATGGGCATATGGTTAAATTTGGGGGAAAATATTACTGGATTTTTAAGAGTTATACTACAGACACAAACAAAAAACCCGTAGCTGAAGACATGCATAGGGCACAGGATATAAGAAATGGTGTGCAGCCTCTCTTTACTCTAGGAGACACGCACCGTCATGCATTGAGTTCTCTGAAGCGTGTCCTTTTGGTTTATACAAAGGCTGCATTGCATAGACATAACTGGTAGGATGGGTCAGGAGACTTAGCAACAGACCTTTTCGCAGCCCTTTTGCTCTTTCTATGCAGCCCTACTTCCTCTGGGGAATGGGGCAGCAACACTCTGAAATGAGAGTCTTATGACCTCCTATTAGATAAGACATATCATAGAATTCTTTATTACTAGCTAAAGGCAGGCAAAAAGATTAGACTTTCTATTACCTGATTTAAGGAAGAGCAAGTATAGTTTCTATGCCTTGTCTTTGGGGAAGAGTTATGAGCTAGTAATAATGGTCAAAACTCAAATCATAAATATCATAATATGGCGCCCAGACGTGTGGCTAACTGAATCCACAAAAAGCCTGAGAAAGCTTGGGAAAGAGTAAAGCATGTTTTCTTGGTAGCAGAAATTTCTTGGGTCTACTCTGCTTGTTAGAAGCAAGCAAGCACTCCATCTAAGAGAGGCTTCCTGACTCAGCTTCAGCTGCAAAACCCTGCAGCTCATTAAGGTCCTGCCACAAAGCACTTAAATGGTGTTGACGAAAAGCTGAACACATGCTTTTCGATTTTCAGCTGTAGCAGGAAAAAAGCTGTGCCACTTAAAAATGCCGGCTTTCTGGGCTGTCCTGCCACGGCAAACTCTGACTCTTTTACGCAGGCGGTTCGTGTGGTTTGCAAGCACAGGCTGCTGAAGCTCGCTTGCTGGCAGGGACTTTGAAATGCCATAGAGTTGTGGCTATATACAAGGCTACAGCCTGTATATCCGCCTTGAGGCTGGAAAGCTAAGGAATGTACTGGATCTAGCTGGCAAAGCCACGGCTTTAATCCTACTCATATTGCTCAGTAATTTAAAGGCTCGTGTGGTCAGAAAAAGAGAGATATACAGTAAAGAGATTCAAAGACAAAGAAAATTTTAAATGATTTACAGTGTGTTAAAAATATATGCAAGCTAAAAGTTAAAAGTTCTTAAAAAAAAGTAAGAAAAAGAGAAGTTGTGTGTGGTAGTACACGCCTTTAATCCCAGTGCCTAGAAGGCAGAGACAAACAGATCTCTGTGAGTTCAAGGTGTGGTAGCAAACACCTTTAATCCCAATGCCTGGGAGGCAGAGACAGGCAGATCTCTGAGAGTTCAAGGACAGCCTGGTCTACAGAGTTATTCCAGGACAGAGATACAGAGAATATAAAATGAAAGTAAAAATAAACTTAATAGAGGTTAAAATAAAGCTCACAAAGATGGAAAATACACAGAGAATCTTGATACTGTATGCTATTATGCTCTCTTTGAATTGTTTGAATGCTGAGGAAGGAGCAACAGATGCTAAAAGATATTTGTTTATAAATGCTGCTGAACTAATCCAGCGTAGAGATTTTAATGCCTTGACTTTGATATTTGGATCTAAGGACTTGATGCTTTCAAAGGAGTTTCTTATTTTGTTTTCACAGAGGATGAGACCCTGTTCATTTCTTCTATTCCGATATGGTATGATGGACCACACCCTCCTGAACGGTTGCTGTGAACTCCTTCAGAAAATTGTTTCGCTCAACTGCCAACTGAGATGAAACTAGCACACAGGTTATACCATGAAAGACCTAATTAACGACGCCCCCATTCAGCAGGAAGCAGTTTGGAGAGAAAAATCTGCGCCCATATTCCCAAATATTGTTTATAAATGTTCTTTTACATTTAAAGAGGGAGATGATATAGGTATGAATAATTTACATTGATATGGATTTTGCTTTAGTGATTTAAATTTAAGGTTTATTTTGTAATGTATATAGATTGTTAATGAATAATCATTAATAATAATTAAGTTTGTAGTCATGTTAGTTAAGATTTTCTAGATGTGCATAGATATATTTTAGATAGGCATTCTTCATATTTTTCAAAGATTATAGAATATGGCATTTTAAATGTTTTAATAACTTAGGACTTTTCATGACAATGAGACACTCTGCTCCTGGCAGCACCAATCTACTTCAAGAGGAAGATGGGCATCGAAGAGGATCCTTATGGAGTTTGATAGCCATTTGGCAAGAAACTGCTCTTGCCTGGACTATGGCATAAACTGGACACAGAGAACCCGCAGAGAGAGGACTGCTGAACTTGCCTAAAGGTGAGATGATCTTTCGGGGTTCCTGATTCATGAAAGAGTCTGCAAGACATTCTTCAGGACAAGCAGATAGTGACTGCCTTTGAAATTTCCTGCTTTGTGGAAATGTCTGCTGGAAACTATGGGCCTGTAGGCCGAAGATGGATGCCCCAACGGTATAGAGGAACTTTGGGTGACTGTCCAGGCAGCGAGATGTCTCTGTCATTTCTAGAGTTTGAAAGTTGTTTATTTCTTGTTTGCTTAGGTAATATTGTATCTTTCTTGAGTCTTTGATGGAGTTAAGAATAGCTAGTTATAGTTATAGTTTTCCTTAGTTATGATATAGATTATTGTAATTTTTACTTGATAACTGTTTTGTTATATGTAATTTTGCTATGTTAAGTTAAAGCCTTCTTTTTTTGTTTAAACAGAAAAAGGGGAAGTGATGTGGGAGTATCATATATCAATCTGTTGATTTCATTGGTTAAGTTATAATAAACCAGCTGCTTGGCCTCATGGCTTGGAACATAGATGGGAGGAGTAAACAGAATAGAATTCTGGGCGGAAGAGGAAGTGAGGTCAGACTCTGCCCTGCTTCCAGAGGGACCAGACAGCCGCCATGCTCTGCTCTCCCAGGCAGCTGCAACCCACGATGGACTTAGGCTAGAATCTTCCTGGTAAGCGCACCTTGGGGTGCTTACACACATCATGAGAAATGGGCTAGTCCAGGTGCGAGAATTGGCCTGTAAGGGCTAGAGTTCATGGGCCAAGCAGTTCTTAAATGAATACAGTTTGTGTGTTGTTATTTCGGGCATGAGCTAGCCAAGCGGCCGGGGTGTTGGGGACGCAGCCCCGCCGCTTCCTTATTTCAACAATAATATTACAGTCTCCTTTTATAAATTACAAATTTCTGTACTAATGAATAGTAAAATGGAATATTTTAATATTAAAACTATGAGAAACAAGAATAGAAAAATTAAGTGCTCAATGAAATTAAGAGTATAGTAACAAAACTGGTTTAATAAAATTTGCTTAAAACCTAGACACACAATCCTTTGTAAATGACTAAAATAAATGTTTGTCTACAGTAGAAAAAGAGATTAAAAGTAAGGTTTTGAAATAGTAGTCTTTACTGAATATGTATTAGTACTATTGAGATTATTGTTCTTCTAAGAGATATCCCATTCAGTGGCTGGCAAACACACTATAAACAGAAATTTTCATTTCATGCCTGTTTTGTAGCCACTTCTGCAGTTATAAGAACTGTTGTATTTCTTGACTTTTTCCTCCTCCAAGCAGACTTTACAGAGTCTGAGTTTGGAAAACCACAGAATTCACTGAACCACATCAATACCAAAGCTTAGCTATGATAGCCAATCCTACTGTCAAGAATACGGAAGGCAAAGCTATCTTAGTAAGGGGAGTGCATTGTCAGACCTGACACTAAAATGCAAGGATGTAAAAGAGTGAACAAAAGGGAAAGGGTTCACCTACGTGGGTGAATCATTAATACTGCAAGCCTGATCTCTACATGAGGAGCTGAGTAACAGCCATAAGCGCACAGTGCAACTCAAGACCTGATCACATAATGGGATAGGAGTGTTAAAAGCCAAGACTACAGAGTCACTTACATATATTACAGATACTACAGACTGCCACAATGCACAGCTTGACTCAAAAACTGTAAGGATAACAAAGATGATGCTCGTTCATGAAGGAAATGACTGCTGTTGACCAATGTGCTGGTATAAACAGGGAAAGGACTACTTTGTATCTATAGAATAAAGTAATATGTGGAGATCTGGCAAACAGAAAAGGGTGATGGAAGTTGCAATAAGTGGCAATAAGACACCTTCGGAATACCCCTTATCTTTATCCTAACTTATTATTGCGACACAATAAACACAGACCTCCCAAAGACGTCTAGCTAAGCATCATTAGAGTACATAGTCAGGGAGATGATAGTAAACTATCATTGGGATGGAAGCAAAATGTGGCAATTAGAAGAAATGGTGCAACCTTGCCAAATACTGACCAGCGATTGGACAATGAGAAGCAGACAGTCTCAGCAGGTTTCCCAGCAAACAGTTTGCTTTCTGTCCCAGAAACTAACAGTATATTTTCTCATTCAAGATTATGCTTGAAAGAATCTTTGTTTAATAACTGTCCCTATATATAGGCCGGGTAATCTCTGAGGCATTAATCTCTGTAGAAATTTGGGGAGTATTCAGAACAGCTAGATTCTGATTGCGACATTGGTATGCTGGGAACATTGTGCCAAGTTTTGACAAAGAAAATGAGAAAAAGATGACAATAAACCCCTGCCAGAGGACACTAGGCCTGAGAATCTGCCGCTGCCAGTTGATGGTCTTTCATTACTTCTCTTTTATACTTAGGAAGCTGTACAGTAGCTTTCTGGCCAGTTTTCTGATTTCTGTCCCCTCCTTCTCATCCTCTGTCCTCAACTATATCTTTGAAAATGTGAAATTATCATTTGTTTAATGACTCAGTGCTCAGAAAATACTACTGCTGCAAGCTATCAAACCCTGGCATGATGATTCCTGGTGGCTGTCCGTGTCCATGCATTCTGCACCCATGATATCAGTCGACTTTAGCTAAATAATAGTATGTAATAAAAGAAACATTTACATGGAATTACAGATTTTCTCTAATCGTTTTTAAACAATGCAATAAAGCAGCTTCATATAACTTCTTTCAAGTTTTATTAGATATTATGCATGATCTAGACATGATTTAAACTACATAGGAAGACGTGTATGAGTTTTACGCAAGCACTATATCATTTTATATTAAGAACCCGAATGTCTGCATCATTTAACAGGTGGAAGGGTAGAAAGATGGTTGTGGAACTAATTCCTTAACAATGTCAAGAGATGACTGTTGGTGACTTGCAGAGGCCTGATAAGGAACATTTCTATGGTTTTCTGCTACCTCCCTTCCCGCCATTCCTATGAAGTCTGTCATAGAAACTAGAATTCCTCTCCCTTAATACTAGCCATCAAATCTTCAAGAGATCATTCTCTGAGTTGTCTCTGTTGAAAACAGGTCATAAGACTCCACATGTCAACTGTCTTTCCCCATCAACAGAGTGAAGGAAGGGTGTTAAAAAGCCAAGGAGAATGCATACAAGTAAGCCTGCCTGGATTCCTCCCTGCAGCCCAGGTTCTTGCCAGTAGAGCAAGAACTCCATTTTGGCTAATTCAAAGAGCTTGATGCCTGTCTATTATTTATTGAAAATAAATGTAGAACTACACATCCTCATTGGGTCAGTGGATCATTTCTCCTTGTGCTTTCATTTCATAATACATCCCTAGATAATTTTGTTTTGCTTTTCTCTTTTCAGCTGGTCTTTCATTATAGAACTGTCATCTTGCAATGATTGAGGGAAGGAATTTTATTTTGTGTCTGCCATGACTTGCCTTTACAAAGCCTTCTCTTATTAGCTGACCTCTATAATGATTACTTAGTGTTCTTTGTCTACGTAATTTTTGTGCTTGAGTCCCACACATGTGATAATTAATGGTGCTCTATTTCCAATCGTCTTCCCTCCAGAATCACCTCACCTGACTCACTCCTATGATGGTATCAGTGTGACTATGTATGGCCTTCTCTATATGGTAAGACGTCTACAGACCAACCTTCTAGTGAGCATCTTAAGGCTTCTCACTTGGATCCGGGCCAAGCATGTCCTCATGAGATGTGTCCTTGCTCTACCACACTGAACACGGACCTGCAAGTAACAACTGGAAGGTGCATTCTGGAAACACCAGCAAGTACAAGTTACAGCCCTTTACCATAGCTACAAACAGAATCATACCTATAGGCAAGTGGCCTCCAGAGAGCTTACTACGTCCATCCTTTACTTTATCCTATTCTTAGCACCCTCTGGCACCACAATGAAACAAATACACACTGTTACGTGCAGTAAACTTCTGTCAAGAGTCCTAGACATTTTGGTTTTATTTTGCCTAGAATTCTTTACTTTCTTTTTTCTTTTCTTTTTTTTTAATCTTCTCTTTGAAAAAGTCTAGAGCAGAGTTTCTCAGCCTTCTTAAGTTCTTCATGTTGTGGTGACCCCCAAACATAAATCTATTCCCATTGCTACTTCATAGCTGTAATTTTGCTACTCTTATGAATTGCAATATAAATATTTGCATTTTCTGGTGATCTTAGATAACCTCTGTGAAAAAAAAAATATTTGACTGTACCAAAGGGTCATGACCACAGGTTCTGAACCACTGATCTAGAGTCTTGATGCTTAACTAGGTATGGATCCAGAAACCCTGATGCAACCTTGCAAGCACTGGAATCACAAACATGCGTCATGGTGCCCTGCTTATTTCCTCTTCTATAAATAAGAGTTGACATTTTTTTTAAAATGGGAACTGTACATGTAACCTAGTGTGGATGTTAACTCGTCACCATATATAAAGATGATTTGCAGTATTGGGGTTTCCAGTGTTTCCAAGGCTGACTGAGAAGTGTGAGAAGTCCAGGGCTACACAGCAGATTCAAAGGCAGCCTGAGCTATACAGCAAGGCCTTTACTTAGATAAGGAAGACGAGATATGCTTCTGCCTCTACGTCTAAACACAGCAAAGAATGAAAAAGAGGGCATGTGCTCATAACCAGATAGGGAACTATTCTAAATGCTTTAAATGTGGTATTTCCACTAGCTAATCTTGATATCCTTGTGAAGCAGAGTTGTCTATCCCTTTTTATAAATGAGGCCGCTAACAGCTGATTAGATAGATAACATATGGTAACACCAAGTTTGCTGCCTTATTTGTCAAATCTGTCCAAATTAAAAACAGAAATATGAAATATACAAAAAAAAGGCTCGGCGAATATAAGCAAAGAAGAGAAAATGATTATCTTATTGTTTTCCCTTTTAAACTCTGTACCCAGTACATTGGTTATATTTCAGTACATCTGAACATAAATGTACATAAATCTATGCCAACGAGATTATAAATACAGATGCCTATTCTTGGGGAACAACTTGATTAAAGCATGTCCAAGGAGAGACTCTGTGACCTGTGTATCTGAAGAATGAATGGCTTGAAAGGAGCTCTCGGCAGCATCTAGTGACCATTTCCCTCATAACCGTCTCTCAGGATGTAGCCCCTGACAACAATCTGCCTTTACAAAAGGGCACTGGACTTGGATTAGCAACTGGAAATAACATTATTTCTGGGGTCAAACTGCAAAAGAAGAGCACAAAGCTGCAGAGAACAGTTCACTGCAACTAAGCAAGAATGTTCATCTTTCCAACCAGTCTCAGAAGATACTTTCTTTTGAGTAGATATCAGATTCTTTTATAATTGTATTTTCAAGAACATTGATACAATACAATTATAATAGATTTTGAGAGTAGTAATGTTCACAGTGAGTCTTTACTAAAAGGAATTTTGGCATTTTAGTGCATAAACTTGTGTGCAGTTGGTACTAAATAAGCTTTTGTAATCACCTGCCAATAAAATTATGCTATCCAGCAATATGATGCAATTTGGGGAATTAAAGAGTCACATTTACATTTTATCCAGTGAAGCACTGCCTTTTGTCCATCGTTGGAGAAACTTATCCACAAACTGAAATTCCCTTTCCAAGTAATCTGAACATTTGGGTAGCCCGAAGAAACCATAATCTACAGAGAAGACCTGATTATGATGCAGAAGATTGTTTTTCAAATTTTAACATACATGGAGCCACTAAAAGTTTCTTGAAGTACAGGCTGCTGGGCCCCTCCCAGAGTGTGGTTTCTAGTGGGGATGGATAATAATGCTTTGTACCTTGTTCACAGGTGATTCTGAAGCCTCTGATTTCAGGATACCGCTGAGTGTCAATGGCGTAGGACAATCATAGTCTCCTATAATTAATGATTATATATTGTGTCTAAGAAGTACCTGTGGCAGACTAATGCTTTATCCATTTTTGAGGTATCACATAAGGGTCTCATGGAACTTAAGAGTCAGTATGCTCCATGAAGACTGTCATGGCTTAGTTTTGCAAAGCTTGCAGAAAGCATCAAGAAAAAGAGAGGTCAGTGGTGGGGGTATTACATAGAGAGAAGCTTAATTTTTACTTAAAAAAAATATAGTTGTATTGGATGTACAAGTTTGATATGAAATTTATACTTACCCTATAATATTGAAAAAGACTGACTTTGCAACAAAATGAAAATTTATTTATTAATTTTTAAAAAATGAATATTATATAGAGATGTCATGAAAGTCCCTAAAAATCAGATAATTCACCTAGTTGGTGATGCTGTAGATATACTAAGCAATGGGGGAAAATGCAAATCAGAATAGAAGTAGGACTTCTAGGCACATGTATATATGTATGTGTGTATATGCAGTCAGAATCTGTTAAAAATGCTAATAAAATTAATCCATCAACTGAGAAAAACATACTGTCTTCCATTATCAGGAACATCAAAATAAAATTTAAAAGAGGTGATAATAACAACAGTAAAATGAAAAACAAAACCATAAGAACAAAATATGCAGCCATGATACGTGAAAACTACACGTATAAACTACAGGGAAAGAAAAATACCAAAACTTATTGAATTAAAAAATGTCATTTTATAGGTAAAAGAAGAAAAATTAACAGAAAACTGAAGATAAAATTGTTTGTTATATGTATGAGAAATAACTTTTAATAATTAATTGCAGAAGACTCATAGATAAATATCATATCTACAAAACAATTTTTTAAAGTGGTGTCTCAGATAACTTGATGAAGCATCCAGGTTTATAAACTGCCAAAGATTCCAAGTTTAAACAACAGCACAATGCAAACTTTTGCCTTTCAAATCAGTGCCAGGCTTTCTGCTTGTTTGTTTGTTTTTGGTTTTTAATGATAATATTCAATGGTGGCAAAAGACTAGGAAAGGAACTTTTTGGATCCTACTTATGTATGAATAGATACATAAGACAGAAAATACAAAGACAGAAAATGTCAGACTTATTAATCTAGCAATTCTTCTTCAAGACATTTGTCCAACTTAAACAATTAGGATTCTACCACAAGATCTTGACATTATTAGCTCAGTGGTGCTATTTATATAAGTGAGGGGTGAGGTTAAATGTGCAACAAAAATTCACATAGATGCATAGCAGAGCCTTCTCAACAATTGTAAAGATGTTAGAGATAATTACTCCCTGATGCTCAAACTACTAACTTATGTTAAGTAAAAATGCAATTTTTAAAATATCACATAAAGTATAATCTTGTTTCATAAATTATGTATCTGTCAGTGTATGTGTCTCTTGTTGAAACCTCAAAGTATAAATAAATCAACTGGTATACATTGTGGATTCAGACAAAAAGTGTTTCCTAATTTATAACCATTTCAGACCACTTTACCTTGTTAATAAATGATTTTCAATCTTTGCAACTTGTGTTTAACCCTCCCCCTATTATTTTGCAAATTCAGGTTGAATCTCTGTTTCTGTACCAACAGCAAAGTGGTAGAAAGAAATGTTGTGGGGGAGGATTCCTAAAGTATTCTAGAAAGCGATGCTGCTGACTTTGCAATCTTGAGAGTCACCTCCAGGAACCGCTTGGAGATTGATTTGCCTCCACCTCTTCATACTGGGAAACCTTGTTACTCAAAACGATACCACGCATTCTGGCAGAGTGCATGCACCGCGAGGCTCCGTGCAAAGTACAGAGTCCCTATCGTCAGAACTGGTAGCTGTGCTTTATGCTCTTTCTCAAAGTGCAATAACGTCCTCTTAATTCCCTAGGCTGGCACGGCTCACACAGCATCATTTATTTAAGGGTATCTACATTTTCAAACACCGTTGGGTGAACACCAGCCCCATCAATCACTCTGACAAGCTGTGTTCCTCTCCAGTTTATCTTCCTGTACATTTTGTGTCGGGTTCCGTTTGCAAACCTTCGAACGGGGGAAACACAAGCCGCACTTAATCTTCACAAATATATAATGATGTTCGACTCTCGTTTGCCATTTGAACTCTCTCCTGCCAACTAATGAAACCTCTCCACCTTTTAACTGCAGGACCCCCTTGGGCCCGGAATGGATGACCTGTTTAAAAACATGGGGATATTTTATTCACATTGCAATTTGTGTAAAATTTGCCACCACAGAGGGCCTTTTCACTTCTTATGTGCACAGGTTTGTTTATTTTAATTTCCATTAGTGTCGTGGAGGACAGAAATGATGAATGATAAAATTGAAGCTACAGATGTCACAAGTTTGAGAGTTATAAAGGCTGAGCTCAGCCTGTTATTTTATAAGAAGCATAGGCCATTGTCTTCCTGATTATCCATACGAGTACCTCCTTTTGGCTGACACACTTGAACAAATATCTAAGAAGACAAGTGTATAAAGAGAAAAATGAGGAGAAAAATAAAGAATTGGGTCACAAAACATATAAAATGAACAGGCGTCTATAAGATACCAATCACGAGTAGCTGACATAGCAGGGGACTCTAAGAATCATGTTTATTTTTCCTTCTCTCATTTCTAACATACCTTGAGATAGGGTCCAGTGTAAGGGAAAGGGAAGGAGGAGGATAGCATCTACAAGCTTACTCCAGGAAATGACAGTAAGAGATAGAACTGAGAGTAGACAAAACATCTGAATCAAGAATAAGAGTCTAGGAAGATGCTTATAGAAAGGATTGAGTGTGCCGGGCGGTGGTGGCTCACACCTTTAATTCCAGCACTCCGGAGGCAGAGGCAGGTGGATCTCTGTGAGTTCGAGGTCAGCCTGGTCTACAAGAGCTAGTTCCAGGACAGGAACTAAAAAAGCTATGGAGAAACCCTGTCTCAAAAATTAAAAAAAAAAAAAAAAAAAAAAAAAAGGACTGAGTGATGAGTCCTCCAAGGTGTGGGGAGAGAGGAGCAAGTAAACACTCATGTGTGGGGGTCAGGAGCAAGCAATCGGTGGGGGATCTGTCTAGATAGGAACCTTCTGGGATTCTGGCATTCTATTTTCCTGTACTTGTGTTCTCTCTGCCCTGTGAGCTGTGAAATCAACACCGGAAGCCCTAAAATATACTTGTTCCCACCCTTAAAGTCTGTATATAAGATAGTCACAACTATGCATAAGATCACTGTGACCTTTCTAAAGCTCACCAAGGAAATGATTGGCCATTTATGACCCCATTCCTAACTACTTTCCCATCCTCATTGCTTGCTATTTCCTGTATTTCTTGGTTAAACAAATAAATAAATAAAAACCAACCTTTTTTTTCAGTTCTGTTCTTTATGTTTGCTCAGCCCTCCACATACCTGACCCTTGATTGCATTAGCCTGGACTATCCCCCTTCATCAGTTGCCTGATAGTTGGGCTTACACCAGTCTTTCCATTTGAGCTCAACATGGCTCTTTCTGAAAGGCCTTGCTGGAGCTCACCAAGGAAATGTGGAGTTTTCTTAGAGTGTTTATTAACAAACTGGGTACCCATGCCACAGCAGTCAGACCATTCTCTTGGTTCAGAAGCCAATTAATCAACAGAACAGTAGATACCAAAGCACAGACTATGTTAATTTATTCTGTGTATTCTCTGTGCTCCATGGTAGCATCTAGTAACTAATAGTGATATTCAGGTCTTTAAAATCTGCTTGACCTTGTTTTGAATACTTTGCTTGGCTCAGTCAAATCATTAATTTCAGATTAATTTTAAACGAGACTGTTCTTCAGGTCAGGCAAGAAGGTCTCTACCATGGATGCTGCATCTTAACAGTTAGCTTCGAATCTCCTTTGACTGTTTTCTTGCTTCTCAGGTGACACTTCCTCGGTCCAGAGTGACTCCTGTCTAGTCTATGTCTACTTTTAAGACCATACTCTGCATTTTCAAGTTCTCCCCCAATCCCTGAACCCGAAGTCATTTGCAAGACTTGCAAGCTATCTCCCATTCTTTCTGAGAAGTCTAGCCCCTGGGTCTGAGGAGTACTTAGCCTACTCTTTGCCACTGGGCATACAGATGCATTTTGGATATCTGGACTGCGTGGTGTACTCATATATGGTCTAAGAAGCTCTTGATTTGTTAAACAAACAAACATATAGAGTTGGAGTTATGCTTAAAGACAGGATTCCATGAACCTCAGACATAGTTTCATTTCTCTTTAGGGAACCTGAACTGACAAACATGAATTTGAACTCAGACATCGGAATGTTGACAGTATGACAAGGTCAGCAGAAGAATATACTTAGCAATTTATAGGGCAATTTGTAAGAGGAAACATTTAGATACTGAAGGCAAGAACTAAAAATAACAGAAAATAAGGTGGACAGACCAATAACAAAATGGAGTCACAAACGAAAACTCTTCGCTCCTGAGAAACCTTCTTAAAGCAGTCAAACACACACGCAGGCCCACACGCATGCACACATAAAGCTCTTTTCTCTTGAATCTCCTTGAGCTCCCTGCCTTCTCCTCCCCCCCTCTGTACATTTCTAAACCTGACAAACAATATAAGCCACTGTGCAATTGAAGTCATTAGGGTTGCCAGGTGTTCACTTTAGAGCCATTCAGTCTGGTGTTTGAGCTTTCTGCCTGGGAAACAAATAGAGGAAAATACCAGTGATTTTTAATTAAGTTTTGTGATTATCATGTGAACATGAGCTTGTGGGAGAACATTCTCAATGGCTTCCATGTCAGCATCCTGAGCCCTGCCCATTTAGATGCTTGCCTCGCTGCAGGCCTGGCTGGCTGTCTCTAACTCAGCAAGCTGATGAGCTTGGCTCTCAGCTCCCATTGGCATCTTCTGCTTACTGGTCAGACTTCACACAACCGTGCAAGATCATGTTCTCTTATTGATACCTCCCAAGCTCCTGCTGCAATTGGCAGAGTTTCCCTGGCTATATTTTTAAATAACTATGGCAAAATAAGTACATAAATAAATAAATCCTCAAGAGCACATTTGAATGGGAGCTAACGAGCTGCTGATTAAGAGTCAGATGAGTTCAGTCAGTCTCTGGGTCTCACAGTGGCCATTGAATAGGTGACATCTAAAAAAAAAAATCACATCATTTACAAACACACCAAATTATTCTCAATCAAAATTACATATGCATTTTGATTAAATCTGGCTTCATTCAGCAACATGATGCTAGTGTAAATAGTTTTATCCAGATAACAAAATAGCTCAGAATCCTGACTATATTTTGAGAGACTAGAATTCCCACCATCCATAGACTTTCCCAACTAGTGAAACAAGGGAAGGGGGGTGGAAGGATGTTAGAAAAGAGGGAAAGCTTGTCTCCTTAAAGAACTCCCTTTAATGGTTACAAGGGCAAATGGGCTTCTTTAGCCCTGCATGGTCAAGAACCTCCAATAAGCAAATGCCATTCGGAGAAGCTTCTGTTTTCTGAGCACCAATTAATACATTTGAAGGACTAATTGGAAAATCATGGTCTGTTGAGATTTTATAGTTTACAACCTTTTCACTTGCTGTTAATAGTTTAATTGCCCCCTACTCCTGTGAGATGTAGTTCCTTATAAGAGAGACATAGAGAGGAATATAGTCACATAAAACATCATAGTAAACACTTGCATCAAAAAAGTTATCCTTAGGACTCACAGCTTTCTTTCTTTTCATTTATCTTCCTCTCTTTTCTTTGTTTCTTTCTCTTTCTTCTTTCTTTCTCCTCTTTTTTCTTCCTTCCTTCCATTCTTCCTTCCTTCCATTCTTCCTTCCTTCCATTCTTCCTTCCTCCCTTACCTTCTTTCTGAAAGGCTATCACCACATAGTCCCAACAGAACTCAGATTCCCTATTAAGCCTAGGCTAGTGTTGAACTCACCACCTTCCGACTTCAACTTCTTCAGTATAGAGACCGCCATATCAGCTGCTTTTCTGCATTGTGTATAAATATCCCTAGAAATAATTGGACTTAGTTTTGCACAGAAGAAACAAATAGTAAGCAGTGGTCAGAGATGTGACTAAATAGCATTCACTACTCCACGTGGCTAAATAGCATTCACTACTCCACGTGGCTAAGTAGCATTCACTACTCCATGTGACTAAATATCATTCACTACTCCACTCTACCCACCCCAGACCACAACCTGAAACTGCAAGTGCCCATAGTGAGGCCAGGAAACTGGGATCCCCAGGCATTTGTAATGGAATATTCAGCACTTTGGAATATTAGACTTATCAAAACTGGGGCCTGATCCCCAGCACTGTACAAACTGGCCATGCACCTAAAATACCAGCAATCAGAAAGTAGAGGCAGGGAGGATTATAAATTTAAGGTCTTCTTCAAATACATAGAGTACTAAACCAGTCTGGGATACACGAAACCCTGTCTCAAAAAGAAATGGGAAGAAAGAAGGAAGCAGGAAGAAAAATAAGAAAGAACAACACAATATAGATGAGCTACAGGCTGGTGAGAGGCACTTGTCTGAGGACAGGTAACAAGGAGGCATCTGGAAAGTTGAGTTTGCTTTGTGGTGTGTGATTGTGTGTGTTATGTGGTTTGTGTGTATGTGTGGGTTTGGTTTTACATGGAGTGGCAGTAGCCTGTAAATCTCCTTCGGGAAGTGATACCTCTCCAACTAAGGTCTTTGATGAGAAAACATGTTTACTTCAGAAGAGATAACTCTGATGGTGTCCTCCCTAGCCCCTCCTCTCGATAATATTGACAGTAATGCCAGTTCATTCACAGAGGGCAGCATTGACAAACATTTTTTCTATATTTTCAATGGGCACAGTCTGTCCAGCTGACCTCATGTGAACATCCCAAGCCTTTCATTGAAGAAAACAATCTATTTCAGAGATGAGTTGTTTTCTATTCAAGCAGCCCACTGACCCCAAAATGGAACCCGGGAGGGTGAAATCTGTTAGCTCCTGTGTTTTCATTTATCTAGTAATGTACTTTAAATATCTCTAGTACTTACAAATCAAAATAGAGAACAACCAAACAGGCAACACTAGGCATGTTTCACAATAACTTGCTACTGCTCTTTGACCACAAGCCTCATGTAGGGTGCGGGATTATCTTGAGCTATGTTAGAAAAAACATAAGTATCAAAAGAAGGCTATAAAGGCTCACTCAGAAGCTAAAGGGGTAAAATAGGGAGTTACAGAGTCTGTTCATGGATGAGTCTGCATCAGTCTTGGCAATGGATAATTGGTAGTATTTCCTAGGGTCCCTAGAGCCTTTTGATACGGACTCTAGAGCTGCTCACCAAGTCAATAAAAGGAGGGCACATTTGCCCAACAAACACTGGTCCCAGTAGTCACACGGGACCCATTCAGATTAAGTTTCTATTTTTCTATTGGCCCAGTCCAGGAACTGAGTGATTTCTACCTATCACGCTGTAGGTTTTGAGAAGCCCTTGTCAGAGAAATGAGATGTAAGACCCACATCTGTCAGGCTATACCTGTGGTACACTGGTCAAAGCCTATGCACAGTGTTCTCTACACTACTGGTCAGAATGACAGTGGGACCAAGATGATTTAAACAGGGACCCAAGAGACATATCAGATAGTCACTCATTTGTGCTGTCTCTCTGGACCTAATGACAGCTGGGTATAGAGCTATAAAATCGCCCATTCTTCTGTTATTTTCAACTATATTAATATCCACGTATGTATATGCATGCAAACCCAACAGCTTTTACCTGTGGGTTTTTATGTCAGATTATATATTATGTGAACTTCACAAAGTTTTCTGGTACAGACACAAATAAAATTACATGAAATAAAAACATTGCTGTCCAGACTTTATAGCTCACCAATTATTATCACACTACAGCCCCAAGGAATGGAGAGAAATACTATTTTTTTGAATCTGTACAAAACTTACTTTGGCCATTCTAACCTGAGGTCATGTACATCCAATCAAAGGTACAATAAACACTGTCAACACTTTAATTCCCACTGACAAATGTAAAGGTTACTTTTTACAACATGGTTCTCAACACACAGTATATAAAGAAATATTTTTAACAATTTTATGTGAAATTTCTTCCAGAAACAAGTTATTTAAAGAAAATAATCATTACCACTATAAGTAGAATTATCTTTTTAAATTGAAAATTGTATACCTTTGTATATATGAATACTCACATATATCTATTTATATATATACATAGATATGCATATATACATACATGTACATCTCTGAATGTCAGTTTTTCTATTTGTTAGTAAAGAGAATAATAGTTATTTCAAAGCTTTATGTACACACACACACCTATCTTATCAACTAAAACACTTCCATGAATATTCAAGAAAACAGCAAAATATATTTATTAAATTCTCTAAGGCAGACTAATATAGACAACTTTTAATTCTCTAAATAATAGTATTGCTATGCAAAAATACTCCTTTTCATATATCTATGCCTTGAAAAGACCCAAGTCTATAACAAAAATTTTCCTTCCAGTCTCACACAAAATTAGTAAATGGTTTTTAAAAAGAATATTTTCATGAACAGTAATACAAACCTATCTGCTGTCCCTATAGCGGAAGTAAAAACTCCCTTCAAATTCCTATCCATGAGAAGATTAGTCCCTTAGAGAGTAGACAATAGAGACAGTAGTCAGCTAATGCCAGCGTTTGAAACTGTTAAAACTAGTTCCAAGTTCTAACGACAGACAGTAATAAAGAAAACATTTTTTGGTGTCAACTATAATTAAAGAAGTTAACTTTGTATTATTTACACAAAAGTTTGAGTTTTGGAATGCCAAAAACTTGTTTTCAAAATACACATATACAAGACAGTACAGACCATCATAAAAATGTCCACATATTTGTTAACAATGTTTTCAATTATGGAGCTATTATATTTGCTACCACCACATGAAAATCTATAGACCATTTAAAAATTAGGAATATGATTAAATAAACCAAAGTAGTGGAGGCTTACAGATGGTTCTTAGAGTATTAGAACACATTATTATTTCCTCATTTTTTTCCTGAGGTTGCAATGTCCATTTGGAGTATGGAAGTATTTGGATGAATCTACATTCCCAGTTACAAAAGTCATCAGTTTCTTTCCAGACCTGGACATTTACTTCCTCAGCTACCTTCCTAGCACTGTGTCCTTCAAGCAGATAGAGGTGCCCTAAATTGAGACTGCACACAAGGGAACTGAAGTCCACTTGAGTGGATTGTAGTAGGCTTTCTTTGGGCCAATAACTAGAACCCAAATCACGACATGGAGACTTAGTATTAGCTATAAATGCTCAACCATAGTTTATGCCTGTCCCATTAGCTCTTATAGCTTACATTAATCTGTTTCTCTTCATCTACACTTTGCTTCAGGGCTTTTTACCTTTTCTTTTATTTTGTATGTCTTACTGTTTGGCTATCAGCTGCCTGGCTGGCTGGCCCCAAGCATCTTCCTTTCTTTCTTCCTCCTCCTCTTCTATGTCTTCTCTGGAGCCTAGATTTTCCCCTACTTATTCTCTCTGCCCACCAGTCCTACCTATCCCTCTGCTGCCTAGCTATTGGCCTTTCTGCTTTTTATTATACCAATCAGGTGCCTCTGGCAAAGCAAACATCTCTGTATTGTTGAACAAATGCAACATAAACATATGTAACACACTTAAACAAATACTCCACACCAGTGGATCAATGCACCACCCAAGTTTCTGATAAAAGTCACCAGAAAAGCCAGGCATAGAATTTCAACATGGAATCACAACATTAAGAAGGATGAGGCAGGAAAACCACTGCTGAGAAGCTTGCAAACTGACAGATCACCACTTTTACAATGAGAAGGGGAGGGAATGGGGTGATATTTTGTTTATACTGTAACAAATAAAGTTTGCCTAAGGATCAGAGTATAGAGCTAGCCACATTAGTTAGCCATAGAGGCCAGGTAGCGGTGGCACACACCTTTAATCGAACACTCGGGAGACAAAAGCTCTGTGAGTTCAAGGCTATTTTGGGTTATGCAAGATTGAATCAGTCTAAAAGAGAAACAGAGTCAAGCAGTAGTGGTTCACACCTTTAATCTCAGCACTAGGGAGGTGAAGACAGGAAGTAATATGGCTGGGTGGAGAGAGGAATATAGGGTGGGACAAGACAGGAACACAAGTTTTGGTCTGAGGATTTCATAGAGGTAGGAACTAGTGGCTGGCTGCTCTGTTTCTCTGATCTTTCAGCCCCCTAATATCTGACGCTGGGTTTTTCCTATTAAGACCAATAAGAAGATAATAAGCTAACTATGTTTACTAGTCACTAGAGAGAATCAGACTGCTCTTCTCTTTTTACAGCATATTCCAACTGGGGCTAGACAGCCATCTCATCAATTAAGAGTATTTCCTGCTCATACAAATAACCTGGGTTCCCAGAACCTACATGGTGGCTAACAACCAAACTTTATCCAGATCCAGGCCCTTCAATACTTCTTCTGACCTTGGCGGGCTCCCATGCATATTGTGCACATATATGCCTCCAGAAATGCATGCACATTAAATAAATATTTAAAAATAAGATCGCCAGTGTTATACAGGATTACTCTAAAATTTTCATGTGGGTGCCATAGTTAGAGATTAAACCTGAATGAGGCTTTCACACGAATACAAAATGTTAAAGCCTTGCTCCTGAACTGTGCAGATGATTATTCTTCAGATAAATTCTTCTGAAAACATTTTGATACAATAAGGTTTGCCCAGAAGACCACAATCTATCAACAATAAAAAAATTTTAAAAATGCTCCTGGAAGAACAGTAAAAATAGAAATGCCTAGAAATGGAGCTTTTCCACTGTAAGATTCTAAACACTTCAGACTGAGTTGATATTTAATGTGCAGTTGTCTGCACTAGTAGGAACCCTGCAATTATAGGTTGATTAGCTAAAATATTTGTCTTGTTTGTGTAATACAGAGATAAAGCCAATACATCATACAGCAAAATATATTTAATAGTGGTCTCAGAATCGCTAAGGATTCTCATACCCAGTATAATTCTTCAATGATAAACAGAGAAGCACCGAGATTTTATTACAATACTTTAGGCTGTATTGCATATTGCAAGTAATTCACAGAAACTTTTATGTGGGTGTACAGTAGACGACTTCTGGGAATTTATGCATACAAGGATATGTAGATACACATGCATACCTTTAAATGAGCAGGATTCATTTTTGTATGGGTTTCAGTTATTTAGAAATTGAGCAAAAGGTGCTGAACTCTCCCCACTACTCAACTATTATTAATACTCGGCATTGCTGTGCTGCCTGTCTTACAAAGAACAAATACCCAGAGCTGAGGGATAGCTCAGTTAGTAAAGTGATTAACTTATGTTCTTCTCTGGAGATGAGGAGGCAGGAGGATTTCTAGGGCTCATTGAACAACAAGACAAGCCTATTTGATGAACTCCATGGTAATCAGAGATCCTATCTCAAAAAAAGTGGAAGGTATTTCTGAGCATGTCAGCTACAGCTGTCCTCTGGCTTCCATATATATGAACATATGTATGTATACATATGCAGCCTCACACACAAACATGCATGCACATTTTTAGAAAATCAATATTGATATATTATTACTAATAAATTCCACAGTTAACTTCAAGTTTTTTTTAAATTATACAGTTTATCTAATACATTAAGGCACAATACAATAGAGAATAGTTCACTGCCCTGCAAATGCATCTTCCATTACCTCATCCTTCTTGACTTCCTTATCTTTATTCTGTGTCTATTAGGTTTCCTGGTCTGGATGGACATTTAGTTAGAACTCTACAGTATATACATTTTCAGACTGACTTTTTCACTTTGCAATATGGTGCATGTTTTATTTTTTTTTTTTACTTCAGTATTATTTAAGGCAAGAAGTCAATATGGTTATACAGATGAGATCATATCACTTAAGACCAGGGCTTACAATTGTAGTATTTGGACTGATCTTAGCTAAACTTTGCTGAGATACTGTTTCCAAACTTTCCCAAGCAGGGTGTCCAACCTTCTTTGCCTCGGGTGCATTCTAGATGAAAATATGTAAAGGTCTGTTAGAAATGAAGACATTCTAAAGAGAATAACTTTTTTGCTCTCACTCTAACTATCAGACTATTGAAACAACAACATGACTTAAAGAAATGGGATTTCCCTCAAAGAACCTCAGAAGGTTAGTATCAAAATGAGACACATGGGAAACACTGGACAAACTAGTCAGCAGATCAATCCAGACTGCACTCTGCTTTTAAATGACACTAGAAGGAAAAGGTGCCAGGCAGAGTGGGAATTTATCTCCCAGAACGAGATCTCACTATTTCAACACAGTGTTAGTCTACCTTACAGGATGAGACTGAAGCCCAGAAAAGGATAGGTCAGTGGTGGATGGGTGGGACTTTGAGCAGTGCATAGCTGAACATATTCTTGCTCTGTTTAACTTTTACTTTCACTTCAGGACCTTCAAGACAGACTTAGGGTGTTTACTGGATCTTCTTATTCTATTCCCATAAATACATCTCTGTTTTTGTTTTGTTTTGTTTTGTTTTCTGCTTTTTACTTTTCATTTGGCTCTTTTTTTGGGGGGGGGGGGTTTGTTTTTGTTTTTGTTTTTGTTTTGTTTTTTCGAGACAGGGTTTCCCTGTGGTTTTGGAGCCTGTCCTGGAACTAGCTCTTGTAGAACAGGCTGGTCTCGAACTCACAGAGATCCGCCTGCCTCTGCCTCCCGAGTGCTGGGATTAAAGGCGTGCGCCACCACCACCCGGCTCATTTGGCTCTTTTGATTGACATACTAATGGGGGGTACCCAGACTTGTCTTGGAGCACAGATTGTGACCCCTGGTTTGATAACAAGTTTTGTCATGTCGCTCCAAAAATGTCCTTTCAGGTGACAATTTGGAAATTTGAGAGAAGACAACAGAGGATTAATTCCAGACATCCTGTGAAATGTTAGTATCGAAATGAGACACATGGGAAACAGTGGACAAACAATCCAGACTGCACTCTGTTTCTAAATGACACTACCTTTCAGTGGTAGCAACTCGCAGTTACTTTGATGATGGCCACACACACTTTGAATGACAGTGAAACCCAATGGTACTTGCTCAGAAGTAAGTCTATCCTTCTGATTAGTAGAATGAGCTCTCTTTTATTTTCTACTGTTACTATATCTGACTTTCATTAGTCGTAGTTTTTTTTCAAAAAAAATTTATTTTCAGTATCTCATAAATTAATACACAGTATCTTCCACTCTCCATAAAAAACCTTTATTTTCTGGATCCTTTCATAAATTATTTGTCTATATTGTTCTATCATATTCCAATTATCTTAATTTTTTATTCATCTTCAGCTCTTTATTGTCTCTTTTCTTTTCCCTTTCCCTTGCTTAAGAACACGACTTTTCTCTAGAAGCCATGCTATGACTTAGGAATTAAGAGATAGAAAGGTCTGGGGAAGTCTGTTCAAGGGAATTTCTGAAGGAAAACCTCCTTTACTCAAGAAAGATTGTAAGTGGAGACCATAAGTGGAGCCACTAAATTGATGTAATGTAGCTATTTTCATCATTTTTCTAATACCGACTATAATACCGCATATACACCAAGGAAATATTCAATAAGAAAATTTTCATTAATGCTCAGGAAATAAACTGCCTTGTTCTCAAGAAAGAAGCTTATAACTTCTGATTCTGGCGGACATAACGACTTCATCTTGGATGTTTTTTCAAAAATAACCATATCTTGGACAAGACAGAGAATTTAATATACTCAGAGATGAATGATGAAAGGGCTGAGTTGGCATTTGTTTCTGCCAAATGGAACATGGTTCCAAAGAGCTACTGTTTTCTACAGCTTGTGCTTAAAGCTCTTTATGTCTCTTTTATGTTTTTGGCTCTCTCCAGCCCAACACAGGCCTGTTCAAGGGCACTCAAGAACACATCTGCATGCCCACAAAGACATCTTGCTGCTAATATGTGTTTTCTTGGAAGCATTTTGTGTGACTTATACTTCTTACCATAAAAGTTACCAATAAAACAGAAGGAGCTCGCTTGCTACAACATGAATATCAGTCTCTGGGTCATTACATAAAGACATGTAAAACTGAAGATGTAAAACTGAAGAATTACGGTAGGTCCCCCTAGCCATAGTCCAACCAGATTTCCTGTGTTAAGGAATAAATTTAATGTTAAATGCACAGATATTTATAATTAGTGTGTATGACATGTGACTTGGCAAGGAACTTACACTCATATGCTCCTGATTGGGAAAGAAATTATATGAGATTGGCTCTACCCAGAAAACAATAACATCTAAGATAAAACTACAATAAGAACAAACATGCAAAGGTAGGCAGGAAACAACTGGACCTCTGGTTTGTCCTATTACTCTTAGTGCAATGCTAAGTAAGCATTAGCAATATTAGCAGTAAAAATGTACAAACTGAAAAAAACAATTAAAAAATTCAACTATGTAAGCTTCTCATATATTTATAGAGTTATATGACTCTTAAATAATAAATTTGTAATTTAAAGTTTTGGCTGCAGTTTCTTAGTAAAAGTCAAATTTCGAATGAAACAAAAACTACTTGGAAAAAAAGGAACTGGTAATAAAAAGTTTAAACAGTAAATATAAAAAAGCTTGCCTAATTAAATAATCACACAATAATTATATAAGTTGATAGCATTAATATTTATGAAAAGACTATGAATTAAAATCGCATTAACACTTTGTGTAACATCTTTGAGTCTTGGACTTAAAAATGAGTAGAAGCTGTTTTTCCTTTTGAAAGTAAAGAACTTAAGACTAGTGTGCTAGACCATACTGAATATTACGTTTGTGTGTCATAGAGTTGTCAGTGACATAGACCACATAAACTATAGTGTATGAAATAAAGTCTCATGATGATCAGGTCTGAGGTTACTTTACTAGATAGCTTCAACCTGTATTTATTGCAAATTCTGCATGAAGTGACCTTTAGAAGAAGTCAGGAATTCAAGAATAGTGTGTGTATACATATAAGTATATATATTTTTCACACACAATTATCTGACTGAAGAACCATCTGTTTGGAATTTAATTGTTGTTTTGGCGAGACAGTGGGAGGAGACCCATGAAAACCACTGTCTTACTGAAGGGGATGGGACCACTGCCATGAGTGTCAGGACATCCTTAGAGCCCAATACTAACTCTGGCCTCCGTGATCATTTACTCTGACTTCAAGTTATTAAAAGCATCTACACATAAAGTGCACATGTTTGTTTTTAATCACTGTGCTTAATACATTTCACATGAGAAATATGTAGGCAAATATTTTATGGACTACGAAAAATCTTGAGAGTTGACAAATCCTGGTGTGTGGCAATTTCCTTCTCATCTTTATAAAAAGCAGAACTCTAAAGACAGTATTTTAATTTCCTGAAAATTCTCACCAAGCTGCATATTTGAAATGGAATGGGAAATGCCACTTGTGGTCAGATTTTAATTTTAAGCTTGGTAAGATTGATGCTATTATGGAGATAACTACAGGGGACTCTTTTCCAAAGACACCTCGTATCAGAGAGCCAGGGGAGAGAGAGACAAAATACAAGATGGTCAGTGGAACATCATGCATCAGTAGAAAAAAATTGATGTTCAGAGGAAAACTGCGACATTCAGATTATGGCTGCATAATATCCAGGATCCTGACCAATCTAGTGGATAGCTAAATCAAATATTGTATGACCCAGAGGATGGGTGTGGTAAAGGATTTCAGTTGTCTTTCGAATCTCAGGTAGATTCCAGAGGAATGTGAGTATACGAATTATCCATTCATGTCTGGCTTTAGTTTAAATTTATCTCTCTGCTTTGAACCCTCAAAACACCCAATTTTGCACTCAAAACACCCAGTTTCACCTACAGGAGGAAATAAAATCTACCCACCTTGACATCGTGATCATATAGGCTGAGCCTTGGGACAGCAATTAAGACCTTTTCAGAAGCTTCATTAGGAAGAGTTTTGGGGTTACATCAACAGAAGGGAAGCAACAAACAGGGAGGTATACTGCAGCCTCAAGGGTCCCTGAATCTTGTAGGCAATCGAGGGTGCTTTCATCTACAGATGCCCTCTGAGTAGTGTTAAAGAAATCAGGCCTTCATGTTCCTACTTCACACTGAATATGGGCTAGCACATCAGTCAGATGGCATGACCTTGGGCAAGATGTTTCTCTTTGACAGAGTTTGTACCAAATGGAATAGCTGACAGGGAGTGCTATCTACCTTCCTGGGAGATAATCAGATTTTCCATTAAAGGGATCTGAGTTACTTCTCACAATATCAACCATACCTAGCAAGCAAGGACATGTTGGCCAAAAGTATTCTTTTATCCTTACCTCTAATTATTCCCCTTTATAAATTCTACCTAAAATAAGAACAATTGTTCCCATTTATCAAAAACCTGGGTCTATATGAACTAAGGGTCAAGCTCAGAATGACTGTGTGTGCATGGGATGTGCAGTGCTTGGGCTTCAATATCTACCACTATGAAATAAAGAGGGGGGGGCAAGGAAGGAGAGAAGAAGGGAAGGAGAGATGAAGAGAGGAAAGGATGGAGAAGGGAGGGGAATCAAAGCTACCTTGCTGTGTAGGTCTGTGCAATGAGTCTCAAGGGCTCTGGTTGATTTAAGTCATTGCTATCTTTGACCAATGACAGTTGCCAAGAGGCACTGTATGATTTCCAATAGTTCCAATGGCCAGGCCCAGGCAATATAAAGAAAATAGGAATCTACTGTTACAATGGTGAATATATATTCTGCAGCCCCAAATCGACCCATGCCAAATTTAGTTATTACCAAACACACTTTTTCTCTTTTGTCTTTGCTCAAAAAGCCCTTCCCCCCTCTGGAATGTTGTCTGGGTTCCCCCTTTCCAGGCACAGGGCACACACACACACACACACACACACACACACACACACACACACACACACAAGCCATTCCTCCTCAGACTCTGCTCAGACTTACGGGCACACAGCCCACCGAGGGGGTCATGGCCAAGGTGCACAGAAAACCCACCCAAGAGATGCATTCAAACTGCAATTGTGATGCCAAGGCTGGGACAGCTGAGCTCCCCACAGCTCTGAAGTGGAACAATGACTGGCTGTCAGCAGCTGTGCAGACAACTGGAGACGGGGGAAGTGGGGCAGGGGGAGCTGAGGCAAGGCAGGTGGTGGCTTTTATCTCCTCCACGCCTGGCAGACCCCATTACCGACTGGCTCAATATGACAGAGCTAACTCTGCTTTCCTATTCAGAAGGGAGAAGAAAAATCAGCCGGGCAAAAAGACTTCAACACAGAGTGTAACAAACAGTTTTATTCCTACCTACCAGCTCCTGGAGCTCTTAGGCCCACTGGGCTGTTGACATAGGGACTCTGTGATTTGCTCACACAGCCTATTGTTTTCATGCTTAGACCTCCAAATTAGTTCAGAGGTGTGTTTTTTTTTTTCCTAGAAATTTAATTGGATGAGCTCTTTAGTGTGGTTTGGGGACTAAATGTCATTAAATTAAAAGAAACAGTCACAGTACAGACAGTTCTTCAATTCAGAGAAGGGGAGAAGTCCCGCTGATTTGAGACAAGACATCAGTACATTTACCTTTCTGTTACCATTGCTAATGCCAAATTTTCACTGTTGGTAATATTTAGTCAGAGTTGGTATTTTCCACTGCTTCAGTCCCACTAGTCAAGTAAGAATTTGTGATGAAATATTTTGAAGGAGAATCATGCCATGTAGATATGAGAGTTCATTTGATAGGCCAGTAAGAAAAAGGCATTGCATACTGACATGCATAAGGGGAGGAACCGACAGCTTCATACCACAGGAATACCTAGCAGACAGTGTGCTATAGGTTTCCTTCTATCTCTCCTTGCTGCCACTAGTCTATACACTGAATGCTATTAGTGTCCTTTGGGTCATACTACAGAGCCAACAATACATAGGGCTCCAAGCTTCTTCGCTCACAAACAGAAGGAAGGGTCACATCTAGAAAGACAAGAACAGGCCTTGATAAAACACATGACCATAATGAGACAAACACTATGTCCAACATATGGAAATCCCAGGTAGCTTAACCACATTCTTATGACTCCATTGGCAGCTTAGGATGAGCAGTTAACACCATCCTCAAAACAGAGGCTAGAATGAAATCATGCAGATGCTAGCCAGAAGGAAGCTTCTTCTACAAAAGACTAAGTCATAAGCATGCTCCGGGCAAGAATTATTAAAGAGCAAAAGGGCCTGCCTTCTCCAGCGTACTGCCAGATACACACTTCCTGGGTGTTATGGCTAGACCCCAGCTGTGGTAAAAAGGCAGAAAAGACTGGGGCTTATAGAGAACACTGTATGATTCTTACTCCCAAGTCTTAGAGTTCTAAGTATCATATTGGGACTGCAATAAAGGCAATATTTGTTAGCAATATAGTAAGTTGTTATGATCAACAGTACTAATTAAAAAGGCACAGATGACATTTAATAAGAGGCTACTCTGAATTCCTACCAATCTCCTCCCTACCTCCTCTCTCCCTCTCTCTCTCTCTCTCTCTCTCTCTCTCTCTCTCTCTCTCTCTCTCTCTCTCTCTCTCTCTCTCTCTCTCGTTCTTCCTCTCTTCCTCCACCACAGGGAATCCCTTACAAGACACCACTGAATGGCACAACTGACCCCAAATGACACGCTTCCTCAGATCAGAAACTGGTGTCCACTGGAAGGCAGCAGAAGAGTCAGCAGGTCTAGGGACAAGCCCCACACACTGCTTTGTCAATCCTCATGAGAGGATATAGGTGAAAGGGCCTGGCTTACACATTAATCCATTTTGGACATGTCTGTTGCACAAGGAACCACCTGTCACTGATAGCAAACAGTACTGTTTCTGTCTGGATTTGGATTTGGTACTTGTCATCCTCAGTGTGGTATGAGGATGCCGCTCGAAAATAAGGGGACTGAAGCCACTTCCTCTCTGAGAGAAATGCATCCACGGCTGACGATTTCAACCCATCATGTTGTGAGGGGTGACCTGTTCTGAGAGCTGACGCAAGGAAGCATTGCCAGGTGCCCCACCAGATCCACGGACACCCACTCTCGAAAAGCAACCCTGCCCCTTAATATACTAGTTGGGCTAGTATTGTTAGTTTTACACTGTTCTCTGTGTTGTTAAGCTGAAAATATTAACATGAAAAAAATGGAGTGGTATATTAATTAATGAATATATCATGGTCTAGTACAGATACAGTTTTTAATAAATAATATAAAACTCAGTGATAAAGTATGCATTTTAGTGTGTGAACAGCCCTGGGTTCAACCCCTAAAGACAAAAGCAAAAATGCAAAAATGAAATAAATTGTCTATTCTCCAACCTTATATAGACACAAGCAAACCTAATGATCACTGCAGAAGTTACTTTCCTCTGGGACATTTACTGATCATCATAAAATGAAATGGCCTGTACTTCTCTACAGTGGTTTGAGGAGCTCTTACGAGGGGTGTAGTATTCTGGGGACTGTAGTTCATTTATGGAGCAAAGAATACTATAAAAAATATTTCAGTGTCTCCTTCCACTGTGGGTCTCTGCTGCAGGGGAAGAAGCAAAGGAGGTTTACCACATGTTTTAAGGAAGGTCTTCAGCATGAGACTTTCACTTTCAGCTACCTGGGTTCTCTAAAATGAGGTTTCACTTTAAGGAGTAAAGATACTTACGGTTAAAGACAAAAACACCAATTTAGTCTCACGAGGAATTCAGGGCTCTCACTTGATTTCTTCTTTTTCTTCTTCTGACTTTTGTTCTTGTCGTCTACCATCATGGCACACCCTCAACAGCGTGGCCAATTTCTCTAGGGGAATAGGCTCTTTTAAAATTTATAAAGATTTGACCTCTCCGGTCTTAGGATAAAAGCACTGAATGAGCTGCTTCCCACAAATATTATGTTACAACAAAGGGACACCTTAGCTAGATGTTCTATAACTACAGAACTAATAAAAGCACTTGTCTTCGGAAGAAAATGAAATCTGAAGTTTGGAGGTGCATTTTCAAACACAGTCTATATCTGAAAGGAAATATTTTATTCAGTGTAAGAAAAATGAGAGGCAAAAGATAGATTTCCCCTGACCCCAAGAGCAGAAAAATCCTATGGAAAAAAAATTAAAATATGGAAAAAAAATTTTCTTTAGCTAATCTTGAATCCCCAAAGCTACCTATCAGAAGAGAAGGGAGGATGTGGCTTGATTATAATAAAAGCCCAATAGGAAAATTTTAATCTCAGGCTGTAGCTTTGCAGAAGGATAAAACGTTCTCTCTCTATAAATCCTGGGTAATAATGACTAATTCCTACAAATCAGAATTCTCTCATCTGAGTCCAGAAAGGCAGGTGTGAGGAGACACACACCTGGGGTGATGATGGCTCCCCTTCCTGTGTGTTCAATAGTGTAGAAGCTGAGCAGTGGGGCCAAAAGGCACCTGAGGAGTTTTTATAGCCCCCGCAGCAACCATTACAGGGTTTTATAAATCTTATATAAAATCATGATGATGGTTTCCACCATGAACCTTCTATGTCTGAGACTGCTTTGGGAAGGGGCACATTTTTTAACCTGTTTTGGAAAAGTATCCATCACCTAAGATCTTACTGAGTTTACTCTATCCTCAGTGACCAGGACCAAGGCCAGTAATGAATAGACCAAGATCAATGCTTTTTCTTGCTTTTTTCCTGAGCAAGAGATACCCTATTCTGCTTGGCTGTAAAACTAGCATCTGTAGTAAACACCCAACTGGACCTGGTACAGAACACCTAAACTTACAAGCTATCCTACTCCAGTGAGTGGAAACAACCAATTACAGTTAACCTTACAAGCTATCCCACTCCCGTGAGTGGAAACCACCAATTACAGATAACTGCTGTGTGTTCTGGTCCATTAGGTTTACACTCTTCACATTTCCAACTTGCTGTCTACCAAACAGAAACACAGCAAGTTGGGCATGGTGCTATATACTTGTAATCCCAGCACTTGAAATGCTGAAGCAGGAGGATTGTGAGTTGGAGGCCTGATCGCACTACACAATGAAACATGTGTCCTGACCCTGAGGCCCAATCCCCACCAAGAAAAAAAAACTGCATCAAACCACCTGCATTAAGTTCCCCTAACTAAGTAAGCTACATGCCCAAGATTGATGTCTATTCTTCTTTCTGTCTAAGAGAAGTAGCCCCTGTCCTCAGCAACAAAGAAACTTTAGCATTTAAGTTATTTCTGCTAACAAAATAGCTAACTGCATGCATATCCATCTTTCTCCCTGGAATTAATGCTTGCCAAGAACACACAGTCGTTAGAGGAGCCAAGATGGAGGATTAGAAGAAAGTAGCATTTTTTAACTTCCTGGCAGCTTAAAGTAGAAACAGCCAGAAAGCAGGTCCTCAGAGGGACGGATGACTAAGAAGACTCAGGATTAGACAGAAACATGGAGAGTACT
The DNA here is from genome assembly GCF_014885135.2 of Alexandromys fortis. Classification (NCBI taxonomy): domain Eukaryota; kingdom Metazoa; phylum Chordata; class Mammalia; order Rodentia; family Cricetidae; genus Alexandromys; species Alexandromys fortis. The sequence continues at coordinate 785,260 of NW_026068118.1, read as the reverse complement.
GCAACTCGCGTAGAGAAATGGACATCAGCAATGAGTCTGCATTGAGAAAGCAGAGGAAAGAGTGGGAGACAAGAGCGAGTGGCCTCATGGAGAAAAACTGACACAGAAACAGGTGCAGAAGAAAAGAGAAATCACATAGGCTGATGTAGGAGTTGCATAGACAAGCACTCTTCATTTTTTAGCCAAATGACACGCTATCACAGAATCATCCTGAGAAGCTAGACCTTAGTTGACAGCTTAGGAGAGCAATTCTCCCACATTTTTCTTTTATTTAGAATCCATACCAAGCATTTCCCCATTATCCCAGCCAGCACTGAATCTGTGATCTACAGTAGATCCAGCGGAGTGCTGCTAAAGAAAACTATTGAAAACAAAATGGGATTTGGATAACAGGTTTTGAGTGAGGGTCACCTTCCTTTAAAACTGGAAGCTTTATGACCAGCATAAAGTGTCAGGAGACAGTTAAGGCATGTGTGATTACAATCATACAATGGTGCTAGAAATCAGAAACCCATAATCCTTAGTAGTAGAAAGAATGCAACCTCTTATGTCCCCTTCTACCCACTTTGGTATGATGGTATGTCTTCAGTGCAGGTCAACAGGACACCTAAAGTCTACTGGCATACTGAAGTCTAGTGCTAGTCCTGACTTGTAGTTCAACAAGGTAACATAACTGGAGAAAACCCCAGGTAAAGGAAACTTGGCTTCATTCTACTTTGTATTAGGGAGCACAGAAACAAAGCCATTCCAACCATCTCTGTTCACAAACGTCTTCCACTATCAACCAGCAGGCAAAGAAAAAACTGAAAAAGCTGACTATTCCCCAGCTTTTTCTCTCTCACAGGGCACAGACTCAAGAAGACACTTAAGGAAATGCAGATTGGCAGAAGAAATGAATATCCACTTTTTCCTGTAAAGAACCCCAGAAAAAATCAGGGGAAGATGAGTAGGAAAATAGGCCATAAGAGTGGATTGGAGAAAAGATAACCTTAAGGATGTTTGAAATATCATGGCCACTAAGTGAGTACAAAAGAATATAATAAAAAAGTAATAAATACAGAAAACAACTAGAGAATTGGGGAAAAAATCATTAGAAGCATAACCAAATGAGAATTGGGAATCAAACATAGAAAAACAGAAAAATGGCAAATTATTTCATATACCTCATTTATAATTATCAGTGTAAATGGTCTTAAATGTCCAAATAATCCACATAGACTGGGTGGTTAAGTCAGAAACAAAATACTAACTCTTTGTTGCCTGCAAGAAACTCACTTCATCAACAAACATGCCCAGAACAAAAGTGATAGGACAAAAAAAGATATTCAGATTGAACAGGAGTTGCTATTATGATTATCAAGCAAAGATGAATTTAAGCCAAATTTTAAAGAAGACAAAGAACAACATTATTAGAGCAGTAACATATCAAGAAAACATAATGAAAATAAATTCATATGCACAAAACACTGTTACACCCAAATTGAAGAAACAAGTGCTACCAAACACAGACAGATACTACAATAATACCAGGTAACTTCAACACCCACTCTCAATGATGGTAATTAACTAAGCTTCTAAAACTGTAAAAGAGCCCCCAATTAAATATTTATTTTATTTTTAAAAATACTAGTATGGTAACAGTGTCTATTCACAACAATAAAACCCTAACAAAGAAGGTAAATGACCTCCATGATGAAAATTAATCAATGAAGATAGAAATTGATGGTGACATAAGGCAGAAGGAGTTCCTATGCTGATGGATCAGCAGAATTAACATTATGAAAATAGTAATATTAACTAAAAATAACGTAGTGTCAGTATAAAGTCTATCAAAATTTCAATGACATCCCATCACAGAACTAGGGGGAAAAATTCTAAAATTCAATGGAGACAAATAGGGGCCCTGAAAGCTTAAAGCATTTGGAATTAAAAAGCACAACAGTTGAGTATTACCAAACTAGATTTCAAATTATACTAAGTCACAGTAATAAAAAAAAGAATAGCAATGTTACAAAACAATCAACAAACAAACAAACAAATGGATAAAATTCCACTAGAAAAGAAGACAGAAAAAAATCCACACATTATAGCATATGATTTTAAGAAAAGTACATAACACGTACATTAGAGAAAAGATAGCCTCTGAGAGTGTTGAGAAAGCAATTTCTAAGTGTTGAAGAGCAAAACTGGAGTCCTATCTCTCACCTGCACAAAAATCAACTAAAAAATGGATGGAAAAGAAAACATTAAAAAAAAAAACTTTACTCTAAGACCTGAAGCTTAGAAACTACTATAGGAAAATACAGGGGAAAATCTTAAATATGAGCAAGATCACAATTTTCTGAATAGGACACTCAAGTGGCTTAGGCAATAATCCTATCAAGTTAAAAACATTCAGCTCAGCAAAGGACACATAAGAGGAAGGAGACAACTGGAAGAATATGTGTGTGTATATATATATATGTATATATATACATATATATATATGTTATCTATTTATATGACAAGGGGCTGACATCTAGAACACATAGAGAATTGAAACAATTAAGTACTAAATGAAAAAATAATGTAATCAATAAATAAGAAAGATACTTTGCAAAATAAAAAATACAATTATCCAATAAATACACTGAAAAAATCCAGGATATTTTACAATGAGAAAAATTCAGAAAGAACTACATTGAAAATCTACCTCACCTCAGTCTATCATTAACAAAATAAAAAGTAACCAATCCTAACAAGGGTACGAGGAAAAAGGAATCCTTGGATATCAGTGGTATTTATGTAAATTTTTTAGTCTATCTACTGTGAGAATTAAAATAAATGTTTATGAACAAACTAAAAATAGAACTGTCCTATGATTCAGCTATACCATACTGATTGTATAACTGAATGAATGGTAGCATACAATAGAGATGCTTGCACACCCATGTTTACTGTGGCCCTATTGGCAATGACCAAATTATGAAACTAAACTAGGTTCCCATCAACACATGGATTGATAGATAAAGAAAGCATAATACCAATAGAATATTACTCAACTATAAATAATGAAATCATGTCATTTGCAAGAAAATGGATGGAATTGGGTTTCTGCTAAACAATATAAGCCACACACAGAAATTCAAGTGTTGTATTTGTCATAAACAAACAAGAAAAGAGAAATGGAGGATGAAAAGAGCTGGCTAAGAATTTGAAAATGGGATGGAGAGAGAAGGAATAAAAGGCAGGAAGAGGTGGGCGAATATGATCAAAGTATATTGTATGCATGTATCAATGTGTCACAGTGAGATTTATTGTTTTGGATAGTAATATAATCTGACAGATGTTTTTTTTAAAAAAAAAAAAGGTGTGATTGGGTTGGGCCATCCTGTTCTCTTCTCCCGCCCAAGCTTCCCCACCCAGAACAAGGTATTTCACATAGTCTGTGCTTGCTGGATACCTATGTAAATGCTTCACTTGCAACATTCCATGTTACAAAAGGAATATTGAAATCCTAACCCCTAGTGCCTCAGAATGTGACCTTATTTAGAGACAAAGTTTTTGCCTATATAGTAAAGGTGTATTCAACAGTAGATTTTAATCCAATATAACTAGGCACAGACAGAAACACACCTACACAGAACACTATAGGAGCCAGAGGACGGAGTGACTCATCTCCAAGCAAAGAATACCAAAGCCTTCCAGAAAACTACTAGATCTTAGAGGCCAGGAAGAGTCCTCCAACATCACTGCCACTCTGTCCTCCAAAACTGTGAAATGATCAATTGCTGTTGCCCTAAGAGACACATAGCTCATGGTAGTCTAACAGCTACAACAAACGACCACTTATACCTAACATTTCCTTCCTTTAAAAAAGTGAAGATTAAATAACTAAACACCAACAGCAACAATACTCTCTCTCTGTCCCCCTCTCTCTCTCTTATATAATATATACATGTACATATATATGTATATGTGTATCATACTATCTAATGCCTAGACCTTGTTCATGCCATTCATCAGTATTGCCGTTTGCTTTCTCTGTTCTTCTGAATAAAAAGCTCAGTGAGAAAAGACAATTTTTGTTTTTTCTGTTTTGTTTTGTTTTTCTGCTACCACTCACTGTTAATTTGCGTGGACCCACCTCAGGGTCTATCAAATACCAGATAAATAAATGCCTGTGGGGCTGAATCAAATAGCAATATTCTATAAGATTCTCTACAGGGATCCTGATGTACCATGTAAGGACCCCATAGGATAAAAAGGAAACAGTGTTGAGGGAAAGCTTCTCTATAGTATGAGTTTAGAGTGTGCTATCAAACAGGTGCACACTTCTTTATCTTGACACATAGTCCCAATTTTCTCCTCCCCATGCCCACACACAGACACAAATGCATACACATGATAGACAATAAGATTTTTAAAAATTAAGTTAAGAACAGAATGGTGGAGGAAATACAGATTTTACCAGCAGAGATTTGAAATGATTACTGCCAACAAGTTAATTAACATATCCAGCATACCTGGTAACTACTTACTTTGTGTAGAGAATCCATAACTTTTCTCAGAACATTTCAAGTGTATAAACATTCTGATGAACTACAGTCAGCATATGAAATACTAGATCTCCAGAAGTCTTGCTATCATTGCATTTTACTAACATTTCCCCCATTTTCTCCACCCTTTCCCCACAAGCCATGGTCCACCACCTCATTCTCTGTTCCTATGAATGACTTGTTTAAATTCACAGTCCTTCTATACACGCTTTATTTCACTTAGTGTGATGTCCTCCAGGTTTATTCAAATTGCTGCAAATAGGGATTTGCTTTTCAAGGCTGAGTAACATTGTACTGTAATATCTACCAAAATATGTGTGTACTTTTAAAGTTCATGCTCCAAATATAAGAGGCTCTCAATTATGCAACTGTTGTGTTTACAGAAATGAAGAATGTAGAAAAGAGATGACATGTGAACTTTTTTTCATTACCCATGCTTGTGTAATTATATGATTTCAGATCATATAGACTAATCAAAGCTTAATAAGGGGCAAAATCAAGCTCTTTAAATAAAAAAAAAACATTCAGAAAGGGTCAGTTTTATACAATTATCAGTCCAAACACTGGAGCTTAAACTGGTTGAGCATGGAGCCAGGCAGCTTGGGAATAGCTCCGAAAGAATTAGGGTTCGACGAGGCAAAGCAAACAGTCAGATGCGGCCTCTGAATTAGGACAGCTCTACAGTTTGAGAACTACAATTGGAGGGCCCATGACTAAGTTCTGGCCAAAGCTAGGAAAACACCCAGGGTTTTAGGGAATAGAGAAATTAAATGTCCACTACTGCTTTAAAGCAATGGGCCCTGTGAACATGACTTTCATGCTGGTATCAAAGTTTCCTCCTTAAGAGTTAAAATGTGTGGCATGTACAGCAGTTCTCCAAGGAGACTTCTTGGTTAAGAAGAACATACCATTCCTCGCCTGGGTGAGATAAGCTACCGTTTACTGCTCTCGCAATTGTGAACTCCCACGTGAACAAGTCTGTACACAAGACACTGGGACGTTCCCATGAAACAAACAGATGCCTTGGGCCTTGGCAGGTGAATTTAATCATTACCATATTATTACAATGATGAAAGATGTGTTTAAAAGTGTGTTCTTTAAAGCCAGCCACAGTTATAGGAAATTCCAGCCCTTTCTCTTCTGTCAGTAACATCTGCCGTGAAATAACCGAGGTGTTTATTTTTGGCAGCAGCCATTTCAACAAACGTTTTTTTATGTTTGAAGGTGGTGGTTTTACTTAACAAAACAGCCAGGAGGTCTTTGGCGCTCTCATCTCATTAGTGCAACCAATACTTCATGACATCATTCATGCACCTAGATGGTTATCACCAATGAATACACTGTTCTTCCACCTAGAGAGGCCAAATAACATCAGAGGACCAATTCTGAGCTTCCTCTTTACTCCCCACATTGTAACTCGGCGGAAGGCTGCCTGAAGGGAAGTTTTGAAGATATATAGAAATCAAATGGTTCTTTTAGAATGCCTTTATGTTTCACAGAATTCGAGTGCTGAGACCTTTAGTGCTTACTTTGGTGAATAAATTACAGAGAACTATGAACAGTGGGAATATTAATTCACTCAGCATTCTCGGAGCATGTACTTTCTATTTTTATCACAACCAAAGCATTCCAGAACTTCAGACAGTTTGTTCATTTAAGTGACTTATTTGTAGCTTCACCATAATTCACAGGTAGGAGAAAAAAAGAAGTGGCTGGTGCTACTATCTATTCTGTAGCAAAAGTAAAACGGTCTTTAGTGGCAAAAGAAATCAAGTAAAATGTGGATGAGTGTGTGCATGTGCAGACATCTAGCTGAAAGCAAGCTCTTTGAAAAGAAATAATCATATTTGGTGGTGTGTTTTAAAATTCTGCATACTTAAAAATTAGGTAGGAAGTGTTATGTAATAAGAGCACTTCAGTCACCCTCACGCTCACGACAGTTCTTTTAGAAGTCACTGAGGTATACTTTCATGGCAAGTTTCTGCATCATATGACTTGCTTAAAGTAAAGCTATGACAAGATCGCTGGGACATATTTAATGGTATAAAAGAGGACTAATAATTTTCCAACATTTTCTGTAGTCTTAAGAATGTCACAAATCCCCAAATTCTACCACATTCAATTATTAGATTCTAACGTTTTGACAGTCAATATACTGACTTCTTTCTTTTCTCTAAGATTCTGGGGGGCTTGACTATGGAACTTGTAGTGTTCATCATTGTAACCCTAGATGCTTACCCAGAGCAGGAGTCCCAGAGCAGAGAGATAGATGATTCTCACCTTAAACATGAGCTAATTCATGAATGCTTGCAGGATCGTCTGTTGATTTGTGCCCCTTTATTTAACTGTGTATTATATTTTTTACAGTGATATTGCATGGTGGGGCTTTGCAAGACTGTGCTAATAACTGTTACAGACATAGTGTTTAGCCCATGGTTTACAACAGGGTGTATTGTCAGCTCTGTGAGTATACAATTGTGCACATGTGCGTGTATGTGGGCTTTGCTTCTTAATTGGATTGGTTTAAAGAAAAAAAATAATGTTGTTTGAAAATAGATATGAAACTATATCAGGTTTCTCTTTCAAAAAAATTTATGAGTAGTCCAGACCATATTCCTGCCCATTTTCAATCAGCTGATGTAGCACAGCTCTTGCCTGCTTGAGAGAGTTCAAGCATAAGTTGTCTCCTGCTGTCCTTAGGAAATAGAGGCCAAGCATGGGAACTGTCTACCATGGCATTCCCTAACACCATCATTGGATCACTTTGATCATCTAGGGTCATTATTCAGTTCCCAAGAACACCTGCATCTGTACCAAGATCTTATTTTTTTAAATGTATTTTGTGTTTGTGTGTGTATCTGTAAGTATGTATATGCCACATAGGAATGCAGAACTGAGCAACAGATTCCCCTGGAGCTGGAGTTATAGTCGGATGAGAGCCAATACTCACAATATGAACACCGCCAGCAAGGAGCATGTTCCCCACACTGTCATCACTCCTCAAAATCAAAATCCCGCTGGAAAATGCTTGGTTCCAAACTGATTTAGTCAAACAGAAATGAAGCATACTGCATTGAACCACAAACCAATGGCATCGTAGTGATGGATGCTCACTCATTTTGAAAAGCAAATGCGAAACACCTGTGGTTTGGTCCTGGTATTTGACAATTTGGCACAGAACATTCTAGAGGAAAGCTGGACACGTAATATCTCTTAGCAAAAAGTAAACAAAAACATGGCAGAACTGAGTTCTGGGGCGCTCTTCTGCTATCCCTCAGGCCGTGGCTTTCCAAAGGAAGGAGAACAGTGCAGTCAGTCCTACACAGCCAGCCCCTAGGTATTGAGTGCTAAGAGAACTGGCCTTGGAAAAGGCTCTTTTGTTTAACACAGAAATCAAAGCACTTTAGGAGTAATGTAAGTAAGTCACTGAAACATTTGCTCAGTCCCAAACACTATATATCTTAGTGATATTACATGCTTAGAATGGGATAGAGCTTCATTTCAAGTTTTATACTTGGTCAACTAAATATGTATTCACTTACTTGCCATAGAAAAGAAAAAGACTATGAAGGAGTTAGAACAAGGGAAAAAAGAGCTTTATGTATTCTTTCATGACCCATATGACTTTCTGTCTTCGTTTTATCGCTCCTTATCACTACAATATTATCTTCTCTTGGTCTTAATTCTAAGTTTTATGATGCACCAACACTTACACATGCTTACACACATATGCATGCATGTGCACACACACATACACACACAAGTGCACATATACACTGTAGGCTAATATATGCTTATGAAGAAGAACAAACATTTTTCTTTATGAGTTTTGGTAACCTCACTTAATACAATACTTTTCAAGTCCATCCATTTTCCTTCAATTTTTATGATCTCATCTTTCTTAGTTAAAAAATATTCTGTATTTTTATATATCACATTTTTGTTATACATTCACCCACTGATGGACACCCAGTTTGCTTCCATTTTCTTGGTATCACAAATAGAGTACAATAAACACTGAACTATGAATAGACAGCCAAAGCAGTCCTAAAATATTTTTGAAGAATTCTTTTTTGAACAATATCTGAGATTGAACTTGTGCACATTAGCAAGTGCCATGCCACAAAACTGCATTCTCAACCCTGAAAATAGTGAACTGTTACACAGCAAATTTTACATTTTCTATATTGGCTTCAGAAATTTTACTCAGATGTAACGAACACATAACAGAGTAAACCAACTTCTGCCTTGTGCACCTGCATGTGATAAACACTTCCAAATGGCCATACCCCAAATGGAATTATGGATGGTCAGAAATTCAGAAACCCATGAGTGCTGAGCTATAACACAACAGATCCTGTTATTTAGTAGTTTGGATCTATCAAATTGGGCATTACAGTCTTGTCTGTACATTTAGGATCACAGGCTACCTCTCTCTCTCTCTCTCTCTCTCTCTCTCTCTCTCTCTCTCTTTTTCTCTCTCTCTCTTACACACACACACACACAGTGAAAGGCCTTGGGTAGATCAATGACAGACACACATGTTGCCTTTTCTCTGTACTTTGTCTTTTTAATACTCCCCTGTTCTATGTTTGGAGAAGACAGCCCCACTGTCCCTTTCAGCAAGTACTTTTTCCATCAGCTATCCTGGTGAGTGAGTGCTCTGAAAGGCCTTCACAGAACAAGTTTTACAAAGAAATCAAGAACATTTTCTCTCCGCTAGCACACCTTTTTCTCCATAACCACAGTTCTAATGGTGGTTATGCCCTTTGTCAAAGCCATGGCTCCTAATAAGCATCTTCATCGCAGAAGGTCTTTGAAAACATTCATCTCTCATTTCACTCGTTTTATTCATTTCATTGAGTGTCAGCTATGTTGAGAAAACATGCTAAATGCTGTGCAGCTAAGTGCTAAGGAAGAAAAACACCACTGAGAAAGTATGCACACATGGCTATACAGCATATATAGTTACACTTATGTGTAAGTAAATGTGTATACATACACACAATGTGGGATTGCCCTATGTATGCTGTGAATATGTTTTATTACCATTGGTTATAATTGCCTATAGTAGGGCAAAATATAGTCAGGTTGGAAGATAAATAGAGATATAGGCAGAGTCAAAGAGATGCCATGTAGCTGCTGAAGGAGAAAGACACCAGCTGCCAGCCAGGACATTATCAGTGGGCCACAACCTCATGGGGATACATAGATTAATAGAAATGGGGTAATTTAAGATGTACAAGTTAGTTAATAAGAAGCCTGAGCTAATAGGCCAAACACTGTTGTAATTAATATAGTTTCTGTGTGATTATTAATTGCCAGGCAGCTGGGAAATGAGCAAGCAGTCTATGCTTGCAAAATTGCATGCTGTGTGACAACTACATCCACATAAAACCCCAAAAGGCTTGGAAGGTGCTCTGGATACAACTCCAGCCTCTTGCTAGCTGCATTTTTTTCCTGGATTGGCTGTTTGCTGGCAGTGAGTAGAGGCACTGTGGCTCCTTTAAGAGAGGTCCTCCTGACTCATCATTGGCAGCAAAGACAGGGGAGGGCTCCATGGTTGATGCTGGCACAAAAGGCTCTGGCTTTTTCGGGAGATCCAGCAAAGGGACATTTGAATGGGGTTTGTGAGCAGAGTGCTACAGGTTGATTTATGGTGAAGTGGACATGCTGCATCTCTGGGGCTGGGGTGGAGAGCATGGCTCATAGAGCTAGGGTAAACATACCTCCATCATTTTGGACTGGGCAGAGCCAAAAGGCAGAGCAGTCTTAGTTCTATCTATGTCCATTTCATAATAAAAAAAAGCAGTCTTGGTCAGAAAATGATTACAGAACAGATAAGCAATAAAGGCAGATTCAGATGAAAAAAACTCTGAATGGGTCACAGAGTGTGTTTAAAATATATATGTAGACTTGAGAAGGAAAAGAAAAAAGAGTATAGACAGTTCTAAAAAGAAATAAATGGTTTTAAAAAATAAAACAAAGTCTTTAAAGAAACAGAATACAGACAGCCATAGAGTAAAAAAATAAAAGGCCACATAAATATATAAAATATACAGAGTCTGGACTATGTATATTATTGTGTTTTCTTTAAATTTTTTGACTTTGAATGACTTAAGTACAGAGAGATATTTCATTGTACGGGCTGCTAAGCTAAACCAACCTATATATTTTAAAGGTATCTTGACTATAAAATTTGATTCTAAAAATATGTTGTTTTAGAAAAGAGGTTCTGTTTCTCTTTCCACAGAGAATAGAAAGCTGTGAATTCCTTATTGCCTAATATGGCTCAATCAAACAACATGCCCTTAAGCAATGGCCCAGATGGTCTAACATCCATGACAACTTCAGAACTGCTGGCTGAGATGGATACCCCATAAAAAACCTGATTAACAGCACCCTCAATCAGCATAAAGTAGCCTACACAACAATGCCCAAATTCCCTAAATGATTATTTATAAATGTTTGTTTACATTTAAAGGGGAATATAATATAGAGATAAATACTTTGCAATGGTATGGATCTTTGTCTATTGATAATATTTAAGGTTGATTTTGTTATACTGTGTATATGTATTTCTGTTCTTGTTTAAGGTATTGTGTTTATGCAGCTCACTTTAAAATGCAATGTATAATTAAGAAACACAGACTAATAGATAGTCATCTGCAATAGTCAAATCGTAATCATGTTAGTTAGGTTTTCTAGATATATAGAGATATATTTCAGTTAGATAGATAATCTTCAATACTTCAAAGACTTATAGAACATAGCATTAAAATGTATTAAGAATCTAGATTTTTCTTGACAGTGAGACAAATCTGATTCTGGCAGCCCCAATCTACTTCAAGAGGATGATGGGTATGGAAGAGGTTCCTTATGGAATTTGCTAACCATTTGAACAAGAAACTGTTCTTGCCTAGACTGCTTAATGATATGCTATATGAATTGGACATGGAAGACCCACAGAAAAGTGACTGTTAAACTTTTCAAAAGATGGGATGGCCCTTTAGGGTTTCTGCTTCATAGAGGTAACTGCCAGACACTCTACAGGACACATAAGAAAGGAATTGATGAACTTTGCCAGTACAAGGATACTATAGGCCTGTAGGCTGAAGATGGATGCCCTAACATTACAGAAGAACTTTGGGTGACTATCTAGGCAGTGAGATGTCTCTGTTGATTCTAGAGTTTTAGAAGTTGCACTTCCTATTTACTTATGTAATATCATATCCTTCTGGGGTCTTTGAAGAGTTGAAGACAAATAGTTAAAGTTTTCCTTATTTATTTATTTACTTTTTAAGTTCCCCTCTTGTTCAATTTATTCAGAATTGGGATTAATTTTTAATATCACATATTAGCAGCCTTCATACATAGGTAATCTCCTTGCAGTCCCTTCCAGTAAGTGCAAATGCAGCTGATGAAATGAATTCAAGGAAGTCAGTAGGATCGGATAGAAAGTGTTTTCCCACTTCTTCTTGGTCTGGGCATTTGGGGTCTGAATTTTCCAGGCATGTCCTTCTAAGGCATGCAGTGATGGTTAGCTATGCTAAAAAGAAATTAAATATGAAGCTTCAGACTCACAAAGATAGAATATATGATAGAGTCAAAATTGTAAAATGTAAATAGACTAAATATTGTAACTATAATTCTTGCTTGATAACTGTTTTTTATATATAATTTTACTATGTTAAAGTTAAAACCTTCCTTTTTATTTAGACAAAAAAGGGGAGTTAATGTGGGAATCCCCTCTGTATGCTATGAATATGTTTTACTACCATTATTTAATAAAGAAATTGCTTAGGCCTATAGCAGGGCAGAATGTAGCCAGACTGGAAGAGATGCATAGAGAGAGGAGGCAGAGTCAGAGAGATGACATGCAGCTACCAAAGGAGAAAGATGCCAGTACCTTACTGGTAGGCCACAACCTCATGGTGATACATAGATAAATAGAAATTGGTTAATTTAAGATGTAAGAGTTAATGAATTAGAAGCCTGAACTAATAGGCCAAACAGTGTTGTAATTAATATAGTTCCTGCATAATTATTCACTGGTGGACACTCTACCTTCTTAAACATGCTGTTTTGATTGTCTCTTTCCTTTACCTGTCAGTCACCCACAAGAACTTTGGATTGTCTGCAAACAAAAGCACTTAGTTATCATTCAAAGGTAACTTGTGTTGCTTTATACTTTTTACTTTTTTGTAAACAGTACAACTTTATTTTCTATTATCTGGGAAACATGACAGTAATCTTTAAAGTTTGGTAAAAATAAAAACACTAAGGAACTTTTGGTTTATAATTTCATTTACCTCCAATGAGATAGATGACAAAATAGTTTTGTGATGAATATCACATATTGTGAAGACATAGTTATCTAAGAAGATTGCATTTATTGCATAGAGGACATATTTTCTCACTGTTGGGTGTCACTGGTTACAATTTAAAACTTACCCTTAAAGTTTATCCCAGGGATACATGTCTATGGAATTTGGGGGCAGTTAACCTCAATATGGCAGCAAAGTCAACTCCCTAATATAATTTTTGTTTCAAAAAGTTACCACAGCAGATAACATCTGGTTGCATGCAATCTGATTTCATCTGAAATCCCCAAGTAAGCAGTTCACCAACAGCAAGAGGCAGTTACACATTCCATTGGCTTAAGATAATTGGAACCAGCTTCTTAAAAATTGCCTTCAATTACTGGACTCCAGGAAAGGAGCAGAAAGCTTCTGGCAAAATACCAGAAAAGGGTAGGAAAAAAGAAAAGAGGGACAGAGAGAGGGAGAGAAGACAAAGTGTATTTTCCAGAATACAGCAGAAGATCATTAAATATTCTTCTGTATTTGTGTGACAGCCTGGTTATTGTGGGGCCTACCTAGAGGTATTTCTAGTAAGAAGACAGGATTAGAGCCTTAGAGAGCTACTGTCATGTACTTTCATCTCATATTCTTGCTTTCATATAGTAGTATCTCCAAAATATCATAGGCAGAAAAGTTTTATTTTGAGTTTTCTAAAAATGTCCTAGTAAAGTCTTTCCAGTTCCTAATACTGTTCTCATTTCGTATAACTTGAAAGCATGAATTTGAAGTATTATTCATAATTCCTTGTTCTATGTTCATATCTTAGCTACATTTTAGTTTTGATTTTGGAACTAGATATAGTTCTAAATTTTTTAAAGGTTTCTGGTTTAGAGGAAAGACTTTATTATGGGCTACTTATAAAAGGACTGCTCAGTCACCTTAACTCTAAAAAAAAATTCTACAACATCTAATCTCTGGAGATAGTGAGACAAGACCATTAGCCTAAATCCCCTTCATCTTTAAAGACTGTATCACATTACATTGGATTAATTATGTATGGCAACAATTAACTAAGTCAACCCTGGAATCAACCGATTGTATTCTCATATTATCAGTGATAATGAAGTGTTGGTGGTAATTTGAACCATCTGCAAAAATACATCAAAGCAATAAAATTTGGGGGTTAGGGTTAGACCATCAAGGCTACTCACTTTTATTTGTAAGGTAAGAATAATATTCATGTTAAGTAGTTTTAGATGCAATACAACAACTACATTCTAATTAAAGATACCACTGTTTACACTGTGTCCAATTCTGGTATACTATGTTCATCTTGAAATAAAAAATAGGTACTATAGGAAATTTTAGATTTTAGATTTCACATCAGCAAAGTGATCTTAGGGCCATTTAACCAGAATGATAGGAGTTGTTTTCTCAACCACATAGCTTCCAGTATGTACTGAACCTTTAAAAAGAATGACTTCTATATTTAACACAGCATTCTACACATATTGTAAATGTGTGTACAAATGTGTTAATTACTGCCTCTGTCTTCCCTACCTGTACCCTGTCTGCCATTGCAAAATACATGAATTTTTTTCCCCCACAGGGTAAATGCACTATCAATACAAGTGACATTTAATGGAAGCTCAATAAAACAAGTTTGGCTAGATGCATGTATATATTCACAAATGGACACATTTACAACCATTTTGATCACAATAATCCAATCTTTTAAGTTCTTGGTGTTTCTTTAGATTTGAAGCATTGACTAAGATGGTCAAATCAGAACACTGAATACAGTTCCAGACTTTGGTAGAACAAATGGATTCTGGTCTACTGACAACTAAATTATGTCTCCTTAGTCTCCATTCTTACACTTCATAGGTGTGTTTTTATCTTCTTATAAAGAAGTGAGCTCCACTTTGAATGAGAATTTGATGTATAGCATCTATCAAACTCCTGTTAGAAGAAGATAATAATTTAATAATACCTTGATAATCTAAACTATCCATGGAGAACCCAGCAGAAATCATTCATAAAATATATATTTAATGTTTACTTGAACTAATGAAAATGGGAAGTTGTCAAGATTTAGAATATGTCACCCTTAAATAATATTATCATGTCATCCATTCAAAAGCTCAGATGACTTCTGAGGAGAGGGCGAGGAAAAGATGTATGAGCCAGAAGACAGTGAAGAATCATTCTATGAGCATGGCAAAAGCATGGCTGCCAAGAACGCTCATGATATGGAAGACTGCACTGTGTCTGCATAAGAATCTTTATTTCAGCATTCAGGCATGGATGGAGGAACTCAGAAACCCTAGCCCGCACTTCAGAACTATTTATCTTCAGTTGTATACCCACCAACGACCCCACAGTCTCCACTGGAAAGATCCAATCTAATGTTCAACAGATGAACACAGCTAAACTAAATGGGTCACAAAACCAAAACAGCTATCATGATTCTGAAAAAGACAGTGGTAGTAATAATAACAGAGGTAGTGATGTGGGTAGGCAGGAGAAAAACTGGTATAATGGTGATCAAAATACATTAATACATTTTACATTACATGTAAAAGTAATCAAAATACATTATATACATGCATGAAATTTTCAACTAAAATTAATTTTTTAAAAAAGAATAGTATTAATTTAATACTATCCAGCTTAACCAAGCTATTTTTCTCTAAATAAACTCAATAAATTTTTTTGACTTATCTTTGAACAAAAATATAAATAAAAGACAACAAAAATGTGTCTAGAAAATATATTCATTCACCTTTGTTC
Source organism: Alexandromys fortis (assembly GCF_014885135.2). Classification (NCBI taxonomy): domain Eukaryota; kingdom Metazoa; phylum Chordata; class Mammalia; order Rodentia; family Cricetidae; genus Alexandromys; species Alexandromys fortis. The sequence goes on along the minus strand of NW_026068118.1, from coordinate 769,626 downwards.
TGTTTATAGCATAGTGACAGTATTTTCTCCTTTATAAACAGATATTAGAATGCCTTGGATATACTTAACAGTACCTTTTCTGGTCAATGCTGTTTTGAAAATATTTCAGACCTTATAACTTATTCGTTAAAACCTCTAAGACAGTGATAAGAAAAAATAATACACTGTACAATTAAAGAAATACCTGATGGTTCAGAACAATCTTGTTGAATAAAAACAGTCTAATGAAAACTAATATGAACCAATTTAAAACTTACATCACTAAGTTGGGTAGTGGTGGCACAACACCTTTAATACCAACACTTAGGAGGCAGAAGCCAGCAAGCAAACATCTCTGGTTCAAGACCTACAGAGTGAGATCCAGGGCATCCAGGGCTACACAAAGAAACCCATGTGTAAGCAAAAACATTTCAAAGTAGATAGCTAAGATGGTCCAGCCTCACAGCCTACTCAAGCCAGAACTTCATATAACANAAAAAAAAAAAAAAAAAAAAAAAAAAAAAAAAAAAAAAAGAAAAGAAAAGAAAAGACACAGCTAGCTTTCCTAGAACTTGACTATTATCCAAATTTTCTCAGGGTTCTCTAAAGATTCCATCATCTCCAGGCAGTAGGAAGTAATTTTAAGAACATGATACTCACATTCCCAGGAGGTGGGGTGGGTGGTTTTTGGTTATACAGAGGGTTGTGGATATTTGTTACCATTTAGGGGGCTTGGTTGAAAGTTGTTATTGGTGATAGCCAGGGAAGAAACTAAACAAAAGAGGTTAGATGAAGGGATTTGGGATTTCATTCATCCATTCAGGGATTTTTCTCTCTTCTATCCTTCTTTCTCTCCTATCTAGTGAAAAAATAAGGGGATATAAGAATAATAGAATAAAATGATAAATTATTAAATCTACCTTTAAACTAAAAAGTAACTTCTAGACTCAAATATTTTACATAAGTATTAATTCTTGGATATTTATACAAATTTAAGGTTATTTTTGTATTTTTGTTTGTTTGTTTTTGGTTTTTCGAGACAGGGTTTCTCTGTGGCTTTGGAGCCTGTCCTGGCACTAGCTCTGTAAACCAGGCTGGTCTCGAACTCACAGAGATCCGCCTGCCTCTGCCTCCCTCCCGAGTGCTGGGATTAAAGGCGTGTGCCACCATCACCCGGCAAGGTTATTTTTGTTATAACATACTGTATATATGCTTCTATTTTGTTTAAAGTATTGCACTTATGCAGTTCATTCGTAATGTAAAGTTATAGTCATTAAAGTGTTTAGAATAATTAATAAATGCAGGTTAATAGTTAGTCATCATAATAATCAAACTTAAAGTCTTATTAGGTATGTATTCAAGGTTAAACAAAGATATATTTTAGATATATCTAAACATTTCAGAGATTTACAGAATATGACATTTAAAATGTTTTACTAACATAAGGCTTTTCATAACAGTGGGAAATGTCTGCTCTTGACAGCACTAATCTATTTCAGAAATGATCATCAAAGAACCTTTATATGAAGTTTGCCTTAAATGGGAAAAAGTTAACTGCTGGGAAAGAAACTGCCCTTGCCTTGACTGATGACAGTATGTTGTCCATATGTTGTCCAAGGAGGAAATAAAGAAAATCAACTGCTAAACTTTGCTAATACAAGGTAGGTCAGTTCTTCAAAATTCCTGCTTTAGAGAAAAATCTGTCAAATATTCTAGGCATGTAGGTGAAAGAGGATGGACCTTGACTGACTGTCCAAGTTGCCAGTTGTCTCTGTCATCTCCATAGTTTTAGAAGTTGTTTGTTCTGCACTTTCTGTTTACTCAGGTAATAGTTTATACTTCTCAGGTCTCTGATTCAGGGGTTGAAGACTAGATAGGTATAGCTTACCATTTTCTTTGCTACCAAATTCAGAAAAGAAACTCATGAAAGAGATGTAAAATTTATATAGATTGAGAGACATAAAAGCTTAAGTTATTTATCTAAGAAAATGTTTTCAGGTATTAAAAGGTATTTTAGGTTGGTAATATGAGTCATGATAGAAAGTGACTTAGTTATAAAACTTTGGACTCACCAAGATAGGATAGATAATAGAATACTTTCCCATAATTTGTCAAATACAAATGGACTGGACATTGTGAATGCAATTCTTACCTGATAGTTGTTTTGATTGTGTATAGTTTTAGTGCATTAGATTAAAACCTTTCCTTTTTATTTGGACGAAAAGGGGAAATATTACAGGATATTTGATCAAACTGTATGAAGATATGTCTGTTTTACCTCATTTGCCCAGGGTACCTACTTATTGGTTTAATAAAGAGCTAAACAGCCAATAGCTAGGCTGGAGAGAATAGGCAAGTCTTCCAATCAGAGACAGGAACTCTGGGAAGGAATATCAGAGGCAGAGACTCACATAAGACATAAAGGAAGTCAGATGTATAGTATGAAGGAAAGTTAACAAGCCCCATGGCAGAATGTAGATTAATATGAACAGGTTAAATTAAGTTTTAAGCACTAGTTAGGAATGAGCCAGAGCTGAGCTCAAACTTTCATAATCAACAAAAAGTCTCCATGTCATTATTTGGAAGATGGAAGTCCAAAAAAAAGACTGACACAAAACTGTATCTCAAAACAAAACAGAAAGAAAGAAAGAAAGAAAGAAAGAAAGAAAGAAAGAAAGAAAGAAAGAAAGAAAGAAAGATCATCAACATCGGTAATTGTAGGCACATGATTTGAATACTAAACTAGTCACTGAGGACTATTGGGCTCTTTTAATCCTCAGAGAAGTCCTAAGAATCAGGTCTTATCATTCCACTCTACAAATAAGAAAGCTGCAGCAAGAGATAAAACAAATTGCTGTGGACCATTTGTTAGACTTGTGGCTCAATAATATTTTGCTTTAGACAACTAGAAATAATGTTGAGGGCTAAAATGAGGTGAGACCGTAAAAGAATATGGCATTAAATTTATTTTTATGGTTTTCAAACAGGCCATAGGACATTTCCATTTCAGGAGAAATGAGGAAATCATTTCAGGAGAGCATAATATTTAAACACGAACTTCAGGCTGTCACCCTTTCTGTACAAGTGTGTTGACAACTTCGTTAGGCATATATCCCTTACATAGCCAGACCTCACAGGCATCTAAACATGACCTTAGGGCCAAGTCCTACTTCATAGATAGTACCACAGAACATTTCTCTTTTTGAAAAGGATTTGGTTCCCGGGGAATCCTAAGTTTAAAAAAGAAGGGATAAGGTGAGAGCCGACGCTGAAAGACCTGCCAGAGGTGGACTTGCTAGGGTGAGCCTCATCCGTATCTCACTCCTCATGTGGCAGCAGCCCAACTTAATTTAGACGCTTTAAGTTTGTGTTCTGTGATTTGGATTTTCTTTTAAACAGATTTTCCTGCTTTTGCACAATTCTTAGAGTCTCTTCATGCACACCTGAGGTGGATAATCATGTGGGAACCTTTCTTTTGTCTTGTTTACCTATTCTTTAGCCTCTTCTGCTATGGTGACCTAAGAGTCCTGGCACATAGGAGGCATCTGGGCTGTCTGAGATGAATGCTGTGGGAAGATAAAGCCTATAATTAAGAGGTTGCCTAACAATGGAGCTGCAGGAACTAAAGGTCATTCCCTCACAAAGGTGTGTAAAGGTAGGTAAGCTTGCTCTGGTGAGCTTCACTGCACTCCACACAGCCCCATAGGAGATTATTCATTAACTTTAATAAGGGTCCTAAAGAGATGCCTAAGGGGAAAAGGAAACTCATTTGAAAGTAGTATTGCAGGAATTTCCTCATTTCTGCTGAAATCAAGACCAAAATTTTCTGTTTAACCTTTATTTAAACAAGCATCACAGAGAGCCCAGCCATTCCGACTGGGCCAGGTGCCATGTCTTCTGTGGCCCAAGAATACCTTAACAGCTGTTTCTATGCCAATTATGAGGTCTGTCTCCTATGAGGACAATTTCCTCAAGATATAATCCAAAGGTTATCAAATGTCAGACGACCAACAGAGGCCCCAGAGTATGGCCACTCCCAAATACCTTACTACAATCTGCAGATGCTGAATACTTGGAGTGTCTTAGATTAGAGAAGAGGTTCTCAACCAGTGGGTCTTGGCCCCTTTGGGAGTCCCATATCATAGATCCTGCCCTTCAGATGTTTACATTGCAATTCAGAGCAGTATCAAAATTACAGTTATGAAGAAACAATAAAATAATTTTATGGTTGGGGGATCACCACAACACGTAGAACTGAATTCAAAGGTCTAAGCATTAGGAAGACTGAGAACTACTGGATTAGAGAGCCCCATAATCATTTATCACTCCTTAAAAAAAAAATTAGGTACAGCTAAGATTTCAAACTATGCTCATTAAGTCACCAGAAGCTCCTCCATCAACGGGAAGACTTGCTAATCCATCTTGCAAGTTTAGCCGTGACAAGTTTCCTTTGGAAGGTGCGCCTTTATAAGCAACCCCGAGAGGCTGTTCTCCATGGATGAGACCCAAAAGGCTTGTCAAGTGAAGGCACAGCTTCCTCTACACACCTTCCAGCTGGAATCCAAAAGGAGTGGTGGATGCGGCAGATGCAGGATCACTTCACTGGAAATAATAAACGCTAGTCAAAGTGAGCTTCCTTCCTCCACACAGCAGTAGTGAAAACATCTCCAGGAAATGCAAAAGGGCTTCCCGGTGAAGAATGTAGCTGGAGGCAACATTCAAGACTGGTGTTTGCTTTGGCACCTGGAGGTGACAATGTGACTAAGTTGGCTAAGTCCAGGGCATTTAAGCAAAGGATTTTAAGTTAGCCATTGCTGCTGGTGGAGTTTGAAATGGCAATTTTGTGGCTTCCTAGGACATTCCTCCAAGTACCAAAATACCTTTCATTCACTGTATCCTTTATAAGAAGTGTTGACTCAAGACTTAAGGAAGGTAAATTAGGGCATACTGCTGTCTCATTTGAAAGTGATAAGCTAACTCCTAGACTCAATGAAAGCAGCTAATAGTCATGAACTGCTGTTTGATTTTTCATTCTTACCTGGTTTGGACACAGAAACACTCTGATTGCACAAGGAAGTCTGAAAGGAGGAGTGAACAAGGGCAGGTGGGAACAAACACAAAAATGAGATTTCTCTGCTCTGATTCTTCTCCTTGGAGTAGACGGTTTCAGCTCTATCACCGAAAACAATTCTCAAAAGCCTTCCCTTACAGAAAGCTTTTTCTTCATCTATTCTCCACTTGCAGCTATTTTTTTAAATCCCATAATACCCTTTTACTTTTCTATAGTTTTCAGTTTTTTAAATAAATATCTGATCCATGCTAGGAATTTACTATTATTTATTATATGTTACCTGACAACTTGCCCACCCCTGTCCATCTAGCAGACTCTTTAATCTACATGCAATGTCAATGGCTCTTTTTCTCATCAAAAAAAGTAGTAGCTGGTTATAAGACAGAGAGAGAAAGACAGAAAGAGAGACAGACAGAAAGGGAGAGAGAGAGAGGGAGAGAAACAGAGAGAAGAAAATGCAAGTTTCCTGCAGCCCAAAAGAAATTAAGCACATCTCTATTATTCTGAATGATATAGTTTTGCTCAGAAATCAAAAGGAAGTAGAATCCAAATATTAATGACAAACCATGTTGATGCAGAGTTTATTACTCTCATATGCAAAATTATAATTATTAAATGAAAACAAAACAAGGCAACTCTACAAAGCTCACTTTCTTTTACCATCAACTGTCAATCCAAGCTCAAGCACTCAATCCTAAAGGCCCATAGTACACTCACTGTCCTTCAGTCTCCATTATTACAGCCCACAGGAAATGAAAACTAACTTTCCAGGCCGCCGTAAAGTTCAGTGGAAATGATGTTCCCAAAAGGTGTTAACTGCCCACCAGCCACAGTATTATCAGAGGTCAGGGCCATGGTGTTACACACAGGAAATGGAGCCTAGGCTGTAGGCTGTACCTCTCAGTCCCACTAGACTGCCCAAGTCAGATGCTGTGTTCTCTAAAAGACCTGTCTCCCTGACCAGAAAGCCATTACTGCCACCAAACTTAACCATTCTCATTATGGCTATTCAAGGACTTACATTTGGCCAAACCCAAAATTACATNATATTTCAGATTATAGTATAGCTTCTTGAAGGGAGTAAACTTACAGCTGATAGTAAAAGTATAAAACTAACATTTGAAATTACCCAGGCTATGGGAGAAGAGTAGGTTTTCCAGCAATCGAAATTACATTTGAGAACACTAGGAGGGGTGTTTGAATGTTTCCAAGGATGAGGCTAGCGCAGGAAGAGACAGAAGGACCTGCTGACTCAGAAAGCGACATTAATGAGGTCACCTCCATTCAGGACATGGCCTGTGGTAGCAGGGTTCCTTTGCTTCCTCTTGTGACCTATAGGAAATGTGAAATCACCACCCGTTTTTAGGTTCAGTGAGACAGACACGCTTGTTTAAATGGTACAGCACCAGAGGAGAGGAGAGCAGCCTAATTGGCTGGTGCAGGGAGCATCCAAGTGGCTACCCTGGCTGCCATAAAGAGATACTAGTGGCTTACATTAGGTGGAAAGCAGCGAGATAAAGGTGAAAAGGATTCAGGACATGAAAGAGACCTGGGTTGTTGAAGGTCTGGTTGTACTGAGTAATGAGACAATGAGGAAGACACTGGATTCCTAGCAAGGCACTACACCTGCTGCTTTACATACTTTATCAATGGGGAGGAAAGGCGGTGGCCATTTAGCCTATGGCTGCTGAGGACTAGAAAATAATAGCTGAAGAAGATTAAAGTCCAATTCGGTCACAAGAGCAAAACACTACAACAAAGCACCACGGAGTATGAAGTCCTGTGTCCGATGGTTCCTTATTTGATTTGAAGCAGTTTACTTTCATTGTTTCAGGTTCTTATTTATAAAATGAGAGTAATCATTGCATTCATGTATAGGGCTGTTTTGGAAATGAAATATGACAATGCTTACAAGAACTCTAGGCATTTAATAAGCATTAATATACACAGATAACACACTACCTTGGGAGCGTGCTAACCCTGCAATGAAGGTTTAGCGGCCCTGCTGTGCAGACAGTAGAGTGAGACTCAGGTTCTAAGACTGCATCGATGACACATAGTTCATTTAGTGCCGTGGAGAAAAGGGAAGTCAGTTTTGTCTAGTTCCAGAGTTCATATTAATCTCATTTATCAGCATGAACGGCTTCTCTCTGAAGAATTTCTAATGTGAGAACAAAGGCTAGAAACTATTCCGTAAGGTCCTCATTAAACAAAATGACTCATGAAGTAACCGACCTCCCATATCAACAACTGTGGATGTAACTTGTGACCGAAACACTGACACTTCCGTCAAAACACAATTCAAATAACACATCCAGAAAACATTTCTTCTTCCAAGAAGCTCAGTGTTGGGAAGTAGATTTCTCTGAATAAGCAATTTAAAGTATGCTCTTTTAAAAATAGGTTACCAATATAACATTGCTCACTTTGAGAGAGTATTTCTTTCCCCTTTGCTATGAAGGACCACTGAAACTATAATGACTTTTTAAGGCAATTTACATTTCAATACACAGAAGAAATCAGTAAGCTGCTGGAAATGAATGTTTGCCCCAATACACGGGTATTCAATAACATTCTTTGGAGAACAGTTAGAAAGTGAAATTGTGCGTATTTCCCTCCTATCCTGTCTTCAGAGCCAATGAAGATGGCCAAGCTGGAAGCTTTCTCTATGGCTCCTAAAATGTTAGGTAACTTTTCAACTTTGTTTCTCAAACAATGTACTAATAAGTGCTTGAGCTCAAATGACAGAATAACTAAGCGATGGCAGAGCACTCAGCCTAGATGGGACATCCAAATCAACCCCCTCTAGGTATCAAGAAACTCTGAGGAAAGAAGGTTGAACAAATTATAAGAGCCAATGGATGGATAAAACAGACATCCAGGCACAAAGCAGCTGTTCTCCTGAAATCCCTGCAGATTGGGTCTCTACATACAATGAATAAGGGACTAGCTCCTCAGGCACTCTTCCCAAGGGACTAATGGCATTTGATATTCCCTGAGGGACAGGGTATCCTTTCCTCAGCCCCTCCATACTCCTGCATGCAACTCAGTTCAACTCTGGACCCCACAGAGAGAGAAGAGATGAAGTAAAAGAAAGACACGCTGGGAAGAAGGGTGTCAGTGTGAGGAAGACGGGGAGGGGAAAGGGCCACAGGGGGAAAACAAGGGAAAGAGTGTTGTATGCGTGTCTGAAACTGTGGAAGAATCACAAATGAAACAAATGCAGTAAGTCTGCCAAAGGTTTTCTCAGTTTTGCTTTTCCTATGCCCTTTATACAAAAGGTTACTGTCATTATTAAGTATTTTCTAAAGAGAAAAAAAATGGAGCATGGATTTTACTAGAATTTTGCCAGTTTTGATCCCAGAATAGTCTGAAGTCAACTGTACTTGATCACCCATGTGACACAGATTGGAATAAACTGTTCTCCAAGTTTCCCATAAAATTTCACAAGTAGTGGCATCTTTTGAGCATGCCACCATTGTTGTTAGAGAATCAGATGAATCTTGTAACCCCACCAGTTGGGTAGTACTCTTTTAATTAGAACGTTTTTTAAAACATATATTCACATGAAATAACTGAAGGAACAGTAGAGGATCATGTTTCCTGAACACTCAGTCAGAGGCAGACATTTTATATGACTAACAACAGAAGCGTGGCTGACTACCTGAAACTACATGTATGCAAACTACCATCACTTCCTCACAGATGGATGGCGAGGGTAGCAACAAATTAAATAACTGCAAGACCGGGGAGCTGGGAAATGGGAGGAATAGGAGTCAACTGCATAGAGGATGTGTTCTTGTTCCTGGATTGCCATCTCTCTACCCATATAGATAATTATCTGGAAACCAACTATTGTAGGCTTAAAATTGCCCTAAATATGTTTACATGCTAATCCCAGATCTTGTGAATACCATCTTCTGTGGCAAAGGGAACATGTTCAGGTGCCATCCAGCTTGGGGCCTGATGAGCGGAAGGTGTTTTGTGTTGTCAAAGTGGGCTCTTAATATTCCCATGGTCCTTGTAGAAAGAGTCATAACCAGTGGGAGGTCCAGGAAGTGGAGTGAAAGTGTTCTTAGAGGGAAGAAGGGCCACACACCAAGCTGCTGGAGTAAGGCAACGAAATAGATTTTCTTGTCAAATACTCCCGAAGGAGCCATACTAGTCCTCTGTGACCAGATAAGCCAGTAGTGCATTTGTGTCTGTTAAAACCCTAGGCTTGCAGTATTTTGTTACGGCAAAAACTGGAATTAAATATGCATAATATTAAAGCAAACCACAAACTGCCTAATAAAAGTGAGTGCTTTGAAACGAATGGAGAGGCAGAAAAGCAGAACAATTCAGCTCTTAAGTTTGCGGTGGGATGCCCCTCTTGGGAACATTATGTGACCCTGGTTGTTTTCAAATTCTGAAGAGGACCAAAGGCATCTCAAACACTACCTTCTTGAGACTCCATTTCCACTCAAAGTCATGAGGCATAATTTCCAATTTCCCTCTTATCTTATATGCACTTTTCTCTATTTTTCCTTTTTCTTTTTCTCTTCTCATCTGCCCCTCTTAAATAACACTTCTAGACCCAATTTAGGCTCAGTCCTACAGTTGACCCAAACTCTATCTGCTTGCCCACCCTACTCTGTATCCTATCCTATGATCATGTGGACTATGTCAACAATCCCCGCTATCCTTGAACTTGAAGGCAGTGTTGGCAATAGAGACTCTAAGGAGGGAGGTGAGCGGGGCCAATGTGAGTGTTCTCTTCGCTCCTTTGCTAAATGGCTTCCTTTGGCAGCCTACTTTCCTGAAAATCAGTTCTGGAGACGTGGCGTTTCATACAGCTCTGGTCTTCTAGTTTTAATTAACTGCTTCTTTCTATCATTACGTCAAGTTAACCAGACATATAAACCAGCCATCAACACCCTATCTTTTGTTAAATTTCCCCTATAAGAAAACACTTGGAAACTATGACAAGCAAATATTTGTTGAATTTTCCTATTCTGAGTTGGTCATAGATTTTCAACTGTAATATGTTCACGCTCACTGTCATTTCCCTATGTCCACCAGAGAATGAACAAAGTTCTAGTGACTGGCATCTAAAGTTTCGCCATGCCCCACTCTCTTATCTTATCCTCTATATTCACTCAATTGTCAAATCCCACAGAATCCACAGTCAGATACTGGTGACACTGACTTCTGCCTATGTCTTCCCTCACTGGTCGTAGTTTTGGTTCAAGCTATCCCTTCACATTGCGTGCAATAATGTAGTTATCCCAGGTGTTCTGCAGAGTTTCCGGTGTCTCCTCTGCTTCTCCACATTCCAAAACCAAAGCTCTCATCTTAATCAAGCTCCCATAAATTCAATTATCTCCCTCTGTGAAACTCATTCTCTGTCATCCTATCTCACATATGTTAGCTGCCACTTCCTCTTCTATTTCCATTGTTACAAAAGCCTTTCACCTCTCTCCAACCTGAGTTCTATAAAAGGCGGAGCTGTTGCTTTTCAAATCTATCCCTCCCAGGACATTCCCGTGCTCTCTTCCATACAGCGGTGTTCCCGAGAGTAGTTGCTAAATGCTAAAAGAAAAGCTGATTTTTGTTCCTTTTGTTATGGTAGGATTTGGTAACATTTTGTTGCAATTTCCGTGTTGCTTTCATGACCTTTCCAAATGAGTCTTTTCACAAATATCAATATCGCATATTCTTATTACATGGAGAAGTTAAGAAGCTGATCCCAGGCTGGGGAAATGGCTCAGTGGGTGAAGCATTTGCTGTGCAAAAACAAGGGAAAGAATTTGAATTCCCACAACCCAGGTAAAGCCTGAATGCATATGGTGGCCTACTTGTTAGCCTATCCCTGTGTGGGGGAGTGGTGGAGACAAGGGATCCCACCCTCAGCAAGTGGCTAGATAGAGTAGCTGAGGCACTGAATTACGGGTTCAAGTATGAGATCCTACATCAATATCCAACATGGAAAGCTATTTGAGAAGACACCCAAAATCAGAGATGTGTGTGTGTGTGTGTGTGTGTGTGTGTGTGTGTGTGTGTGTGTGTGTGTTGGGCCAAGATTATCTCAGGGCCTGCACCTTGAGGCCTGTAGGACAGAGCAAAGCCTGGCTCAAGTTCAGGGCCTGTATTTTGAGGCCTGCAGGACAGAGAAAAACCTGGCTTGAGTTTGAGGGAACCGAGTGAGGATGAGACAGCAAAAACTAGGTAGATGCCCCTCCAGCCAGAAGGAGGGCTTGGCTGTCTCTCATTGGCTGGAGGTACCCCCACATCACATGATATCACTTAACCTATATAAACTGATGCTCACAGTAATAAACTGAGTTCCTGCTTTGACTCCCTATCGCGTCTGATTGTCCTGTGTCATAGAACTGCAGGATGGGTGGGCAGTGCACTCACCTTTCCCTGCAGAATAAGGAGGCTCAAGAAGACTAGCATGTGTGTATGTGTGTATTACACACACATTCAAACACACTTACACACTTTCATATACATACCTGTACCCATGTGTACCTTTATACATGCAAATGCATATAAACACAGACACATTAGTCACACATACATGTTCCAAAACCAAATTAATTTCATAAAAATACATAGTAAATGAATGAATATCAAACTGGGATGGACAGAGGGAAGGAGAGGAGATGGGAAGAAGATGGTAAGCAAGGACACAGAGAGATACAGTGGATAGGAGAAGTAACAATTGATGCTGGGCACACAGTAGTGATGAATATGCAAATTATCCTAACCTGAACATTAGACACTATATACCACAAAATATCAAAATCTATACCAATCGATGGGCAAGATGTGGATCAACCTAAATAATTAATATTTAATTTTTAATATAAAGATCTATTTCTAAATAAATAAGGAAAGTACTTTTTCTGTTTGAAAAAGAAAGAAAAAAAATAAACTGGAAGGACATTTTAAGCATCAGGGACATCAAGTAATTCCACTGACTGTGAGTTAATCAATACTGCTGCACCCCAAATATTTCTCTGGATCATTGTCTAACATCCATCCAGCAGAATGTTCATAATCACGTGTTCACAGTCTAAATACAATGACAATAAAGCAAAGCTCTTTCTCTGCCACTCCATAAAGGGTAATACTGACCTATTTGGCATTACCACTAATCCTGCGGATATTTGCTTTGTGTGTCGATATGGCATAATGGAACTTCAGAGAGCTGACCTAGTCATATGCCCTTAATTAGGTGCATGGTTATAGATAAATTCTCAACCTCATTTCTTCAGCTGTGTAAGAGAGATGAAAATAATGCAGTCTAATAGGGAGTCAGGATGGCAAACAAAGAAATGAATGCATTACTTCTTCGGTATCTGAGACTACTGTACAAAGGACCACTTAGCTGTTCCAGTGGCTTTCACATCAAGCTGATTCAGTGAATACATAGTATGAGAAAGAGTCTGACTGTTGAATCTTGTCAGGACACATTCCTCAGTGAAGTACATGGACCAAGAAGGAGCTGCAAGGAATTCCCCAGCCTGCTGTGCCAAAGAAACTCCACTCAGACTGGGGAAGTATGCATGCCTCTGAACTTGACATGTACGCAGCTAAGATGGGCATTGAAAGCATTCCTCCTAAATGAGCACAAACTGATTCTGCTTTCTGCCCTGTGACTGAAGTTGAACCTCAGTAAATATTGCATAGTATATTCTTGATTATCCAGTGTATAATTAATCAACTTAAGCATCTTACATAGTAAACCATTGAACAAAACAAGTTTTATTTGTTTCTGAAGGTAAAACCTTCAATACAGTAAAAGCACATGTTTATTTAGTGTGTAAAACACATGTACTAAAGAGTGCATCTTGTGTATGTAGGTTTCTAAGCCCTCTTATGATTCCACACCCAGCAACCATGTTTACACAACTACATGAATGACCTCAACTGTCTCACACAGCTCAGATATTCTAGCTTTATTCTGTTACCGGGACAAACACTAGGACCCAAAACAACTTAGAAAGAATAGGATTTATTTCACCTTACATTTCCAGATCACAGTCCATAATTGAGGGAAGTCTGGGCAAACACCTAAGGCAGAAACCTGAAGCAGAAAGCATAGGGAAACATTGCTTTCTTGCTCACTTTCATGCTCATCCTCGCTAAAGTCTTGTATAACGCCCCGGACCTGTCTAGGGATGGCGCTGCCCACAGTGGACTAGTCTCTCCTAAATCAGTTATCAACAACATAATTCCCACCGGCTAATTCCCATAAACCAATTGAAGTTTTCCTCTCAGGTGACTCTAGGTTGTGCCAAGCTGACAAACCTAGCTGGACAACAGCTAACACATAAAACTGCATAAAAAAGTTAATTCATTTTAAGTCCCTAAGTTCTAGAATGATTTATTAAACATCAATGGATATTTGAAAGAGATGGAGAAAGAATAATCTACAGAAGCAAATTTAGACACTTTATTATCACTTACTATTATTTATTACTCACTAATGTGAAATGGGTCTTCATTCTGTTTGAATGGGCTGAGGGATCTAGGTTAACCATCTGGGTGGTACTATTCCCTATGTGCCTTTAATAGTATATTTCACAGAATAGGAATAGCGATTGAGCGTTTTTAAACATTCATGTAATTATTCATGTGTTTTTCATATAGTGTGGCTATGACACTGGGTATAGAGAGGAAGAATAACTATAATACTCAGTACTCAGGAGACTGATCTTGGAGGATTTTGGTGAGTTCTAGGCCAGCCAGAGATAAGGAGAAATAATGAATGAGACCCTTCAAGAAAAAATGTCTATAGATAGAAACCAGTCAATTTTATGTGGTACATAGCAAAAGAAAGGGCCATCCCTGTGCAAGAATTTTCAAAATTAGATAACCCATTTGAGTACTCTTCTTTGGGAAGAGTGTTTCTTCCATTCTCTGCATTACTTAGTTGCCTGTGGTTCTCTGTGTAGAGTTGAGACCTCTTGGACCTCACCTAGTCCTCTCTAGCAGGTCTACTGGTGTCCTCTTTGTCCAGCTCTTTGTTTAGGCTCTCATGCTGATGAGGCTGTATGGGTGTAGCTTCCAAGATTCTTAGGAGATACAATCTCACAGCAGACTCCTTAATCCTCTGGCTCTTACAATCTTTCCACCTTGCCTTGCACAGTGTTTGCCAAGCCTTAGAGGAGCAAGAGGTGAACCTCTAAGGTACAATCTCTTAGGAGCCTGTTGGGACTGAGCTCCACAAGCTGTATTTTGATTGGCTGTGGTTTTCTGTGATGGTTTTCATCTGATGAAAAGAGAACTTTTCTTGATAAGGGATCAGGTAATTTTGATTTAGCACAAGGTTTTTCCTTATAAGGTGGCTTAAAACCCTCTTAAAGGCACATATAGAGAGCACAGCCATTATAATCAGGTCAACAAAGAACTAAGCAGGCAAAGCTCACATGTCAATCAATGAGGAATTCAGTTTGTAAACTGACTCTTCCTACCCTTTGGAGACCTGAATATTAGGAACTGAATCATGAGCATTTGTGTTTAAAACATTCCCATGCTTCCAGCAAAGCACATTTTATCCTTAGAGGTCCAACAGTTACATTTCAAGTAATTGATCCTTGCCCAGCTGAATCTAATATAAATGAATAAAGCCTCTTAATACTTCAAAAAATTAAAGGTGTATATTTAAGTTAAAAGCAGCTTTTACAAAACCAAATGCTTTCAAGTTTTCTTTAGGGAAAAGAATTAAAGTCACTAATATCCTAAGAAATTATCCCCCACACTCCATGATCCTTAATGTCTGTACATATTTTTCTTAGGACTCTAAAAAAAAACCTCACACTGCATGAGAATATAAACTGAGGCATCATGTCTATTCCTAGGAATCCAAAACCCAAAGTTTTAAAAACTGCCTTATTTTTTTCTAAGGCCCTTGTTTTATGCCTAGCCTGGTCAAGAGTGAAAGTAGGTTAAGCAATCTCAGTTAAATGAATACTTCTTTGTTACACTATGATTTTTAAAATTTCATCTTTAAAAAAGTTCAATAATTTTTCATGAAGAAAAGAATTTCAAAGTACAGTTAGCCAAATAAAGAGGCAGTAAGTCACTAAGAAGCCCACATGACAACTATGGAAAATTTGATGTCTCGGTAGATTCTTCTCTGTGCCTGTGAGATTTCACTATAGGAACTAGAGATACAAGCCATGATTATATAACCCGATTTTCTGACTGACTGAATAGTTCTAAGATGATCTTTATTTGCTCCCAGGCTTCAGTCTCCAATCCCCCTCTTTTGACATATTTACACACTTCGATGTCACATACTTTCTAGTGAAAGTTAGTTGACATTTCATATTGAAGGAGTTACTTTATTTCTTTTTCAAAAATGCTCAAATAACACACAGATTCATGTGGTTTCTAAAGTTTAGTACATTGATAAAAGAATCAGGATGTGAACTCCCAGGCTGGAGGAAGCAGATCTGAGGAGTGGCTGATGAGAGCAGCCAGCAGTGTAGACATGTAATAGGAATACGGATTGGTTTTGTAAATTAATCTAGTGGTTCTTTTGCTTGGTTGGTGGGTGGTTTTTTTTTTTTTTTTTCAAGAAAGGGTTTCTCTGTGTAGCCATGGCTCTTCTGAAACTTGTTTTGTAGACCAGGCTGGCCTGGAACCAATAGAGATCTGGCTGGCTCTGCCTCCTGAGTGCTGAAATTAAAGGTGTGAGCAACTACACTGGTAAATCCAGTGATTCTTAAACTCTGTTCCCAGAGAACATCAGTAACATCTAAGAACATTCTAATACTAGAATGTAAGATGCCTAGCCTAGTTTAAAGAAGCCCCTGCATTAGAGACTGAGCAGTATGATTTTTGCAATCTCTCCAGAACATACAAGGACTGAGAACTCTTTATTTAGCATCTAGACCATCTAATAAATAGAAGGACACACTGAGAAGTGGTACAGGACAATTCTGTATTCTGTCAATTATGTTTTAAAAAAAATCGCTGATTGGCTAGTAGCCAGGCAGGAAGTATAGGCAGAACAACCTTACAGGAATTAGAGGAAGGGAAATGAGAACAAGAGTATCCTGGGAAGAAGGAAGCTCTTCCTGCAGTCCAGTCCAGACACCAAAGAAGCAGGATGTGACCTGCCCCGCTGATAAAGGTACTGAGCCATGTGGCTAACATAGATAAGAATAATGGGTTAATATAAGTTATAAGAGCTAATACAAAGCCTGAGCTAATGGGCCAATCAGTTTATCATTAGTATAGACCTCTGTATGATTTCTTTGGGGCTTAATGGCTGTGGGAACCAGGCAGGACAGAAACCCCAACAAGCAAGCCACCATGTTACAGAGAAGGAACCACACGATGCTGAGACCTTACACATAAAACTGTTACATACAAAGACAGCTTGCAGTTGGGGTCAATCATGGCAAACATCCTAGACAACCACCCCAAGCCTTAGCTATGACAACTTCAAAGTTACAGTTACTGACAGTCGCTAGTCACTAAAGTAGCAGGTCTGTGCCCATATCCTTAATAACTAGAAATGTGGCAACACAACAGTATAAAAAGTGACAAGAGTTTCCCTGTTCTAACAATTTTCATACATACCATGTTATTTCTATAACTTCCCTATAGGAAAAATGGTTTAGCATTTATTATAAGTAGTTATTAATTTTAGTGATGAAGACCTTGACTATGTGTAGTTCAAATTCCTACTATTTAAGAACATAATAAACAAAATAGTCAAAAACTTCTCATGGGAGATTTAAAAGCACAGCTACAGAAAGTAAATCTGAGTCGCAGGACAGCAGAAGATGTACAGGCTCCACAAGCAGATCATAGACAAGCATGAATTATTAGCAAGAAAATCCAACTGCATTTTCACTGAAAAATTAAGAAAAGGAAGTAGTGCTGGGTATAAACACTGGGGCAGGGACATAGCAAGTTTGAGGCTAGCCTGGGCTAGCTGAGAAGTCTTTGACTCAAAATAAAAAGAATTTTTAAAAGTAAAATGAAGTGGCCAGACAGATCAAGGATGATTCAAGCCCACTTGAGACAATGCATTTACGCTCACAGTACATAAATTATTACAAACAGAGAAGAAACAAGTCTGGTGTTAAAATGAGCAGAAGGCTTGGGAAATTATTTGGTAAGAGACGATGCAAATGGCTGATAGAAATATAGGGAAAATATTTAGTCTCACTCTCCTCAAGAAAATGCAAACTAAAACCACAGTGAATACCAGTAAAAACCCTCGAGAATGGTAAAAATTTCCAAGCATTTTCATCACCCAGCAACTCAAGTCCTCACAGGTAGCTGTGAGAAATGAACACAATTGTTCACCAGAAGACAAGTTCAAGAATATTTTTTTAGCTTTGTTTTCAATACCTAAATTACAAAAAGAAAAAAAAAAAAACTCTAATGCACACCAAACAGATGAATGAATGTCTAAATAATGAACTATACTAAAATAGGATCCCATACAGAAATAAAGAGAATGGAAAACTTTTGTATGAAACAAATGTTTTATTGGGCAAAATGGTCCTTATCAGAAAAGGAATTGTAGGGCTCTACATGCCATGAGCACAGCCATCTTGTTTGTAACTACAGGTAACCCTTCTGGTGACCCTGTTTTCAACCCAAACACTGTGGTTAAACTAGTCATTAGAACATGTGCTTGGCACTGGTGCCCAAAGTAGTTTAAAGTGGCATTTCTGAGGCTGGGGAAAGTGTGTTCATCAGTTACCAGCTTGCTCTTTTTTGAAGAGTACCTGGGTTCAGTTCTGGGCATCTATGGGGTGACTCACAGTCATCCATTATTTTAGTTCCAAGGTTTCAGAAGACCTCTTGTAACTTCCCTGGGCACCAGGCACACAAGTGGTGAACAGGCAGACACGTGAGCGACACACTCGTACTCAAAATTGCTAAAAGAATTTAAAGATGAGTGCCATTTTATGTTAGAGCTTTCAAGAAAGCCCAGACTTAATTAATTTTCTGGGTCCTACCTTAGTGACCTGACCAAGAATAATGACTTCTCAGTGGAGAGAATGAAATGAGGGAGGGGACAGAGGATGCTGGGATGCTGGGAATGTTCTCTGTCTTATTTAGAGGTAATCACGTTGTTCCATACACTTTAGATTAGTGCAACACACAGTCTGACCTAACCCAGTTAAAAAGAAAACACAAGAGAAAGCACAGTCCACTATCAAAAAGCAGATTCAAAATTAATTCCATCAATAGCTTCTATTCCATCAATGGTTTTATTGTTTGTGGGATTTAAATCCATTGTTTTCCAAAATAAAGGTCTCTAGGATTTTGTCTCATAATCCTTTACCTTACAAATAATAAATACCCAAATTAGTTTCTTACATAATTTATAATAGGGGTGGGGGTGAAGGGGACTCTTTCTTCTTCTTTGCCATCTATATGAGCATCCACCACCTGAAACAGCAGGTTTGGGTCCCACTGGAATTTCCTTTCCAGAATTTAGTGTTAAAAAGTATCTAAATGGGATAACCATAGTCATACTTCCAGTTACTTTGTACTGTGGAAGCAAAGGGAGACCCTTTTAAACCCCAGACATGTGATATTTTATGCTGGGTAAAATGTATCCCCTTTGTAATCAAATTATTTGAGTGTATTATCTGACTACAGCCATAGCTGAGGCTGGAGACAAGGAGACTCCAGATATGGTGAAATCACGTGAAGAAACACCGCAGCAGCTTTACCTGCAAGGAAGGGTATTTTCATTGTGCTGTTACTGGTCTAACTCTCTAGACAAGCAGTTGGGATATTCCAGCCAGCGCTGGACTGATAACTTCACACACTGACGCTGCTCTTCTCAGACTGGTCAGGACAGAGGAGGATAAGACAGCTTTCTTTTAAATTGACACCAGCTGCTTCTTAACAACTACCACATGCACTCTTATCCTAGTGACCAATCCAAGGAGGCCCCTTAGACGCAGACATCTGGTGCCCATTTATAGTCATTTACACACAAAAACCGTTCTATCGAAAACAACTCATGCTTTGCCAACAATGAATGTGTACTTCCAGAAAAATTAAGCCCTCTGACTCCACCTCAGAATGGTTTCTGACCCCACGTCCCTCAATCCTTAACGAAAAGAAACATGATTTTCACACCACGGTTCCCTTGGAGCACTTCATAAAGAGATTGTTCCGTGTGCATTCACTCCCCCACACGTGTTTCACCTGGAGTCACATTTAAGGGGCAGAGGGCGTTTGACTTGGGAGAACATTACAACCAAACCAGCTCCATCCACATTTTGAATGTGGGATGATCTTTAAAGGCAAACAATAACACTAATGTAAAGCGGGCTGTTTGCAGAAACGGATTGCTTGAGTTCAAAAGTTGGAAGGACTACTGAGTTCAACTCTCCTTCCCATTGTCTTATGATTACCACTGATTATACAACAGGGCAGATCGGATTCAGAATCCAGGGATGATGGTGGCTGTGGCACCTAACTCACACCTCGTACTTGTGTAAAATGAGAAGAGACCTGGAAGGGTTGGAAGTCTGGTTCTGAGTGTTGGCTATTCAGATTCACTCAAGGAAAGCCAACAATTCATTCGATGAAAACAAATACGATGTGACAACCACATTTCATGGCCACTTCTCAATCCCCAATCAACGTTGAAAGAACTGTTGACAATCAAAAAGCACATCACCTTGCATTCACTAGTGGGATAGAAATTTCTGTTGCATTTCTGTTTCTACACTGTTAAAATGATGAACTCACTCTACCAGGGAATTATCCACAAAAAAAAAAAAAAAAGCTAAATCCAGGCTGTAAATACAGTACACATCAAGCCATTGATGTCTTCATGCATTTCATTCTATACTGACTTTAGAGACTTTAGAGTCAGCATGGGTGTAGGGCTGTTAGAAAGCTAACAAGTTATGGAGACTGTGTGAAGCATTGCTCTAAAACCTGGGGCCCCTCTAACTCTGTAGAACACAACGGGAAACTGATCATTCTGAGTCATGGAAGCAGAGTTGCCCATCCCCACCCTCTCCGGCCAGGAAAAATTCTTTGAAAACAATTACAAAAACGCATTTTCTAGTTCATCAGGGAGAGAATCTTACATTCATATTTCCATCTTGCGCTTGTCGTGGCATTTTTAGTGTTATTTTCGAGAGTAATAAGGCCCATAAAATGTCAATCAAACCCGCCACCAGCGGGGAAATGTGTTGGAAGCTGTTACATAACCAGCATGCCTGTTTCAGCACAACACCGGTGGCACTTTCTTCCCTGTCAATACTGAATTCACGACTCTCGCGGAGCTCAGGGTTCCTGTGCCTCTGAGGTGCCAAGGAAACCAGGATGATGGCACTGTGATCTGCTTGAGTCAAAACCCAGAGTCCTGTTGCCTAATAGAATAATGAGTCACTCCACTCTCCCAGGTCTCCTTCCCCTGAGTAATAGAATATTGGGAGGAGGTGGAGGAGAGGGCAGAAGAGGGCAATGCTCGCAGCTGCAGGAGAGGCTGGAGCCGCCCTCAGCCACTGCAGCAATCAATGTCTCACCGACACCCACTCTCAGATGGAAGCCTGAATGCTGAAGTACTGCACACAGCCTGACCTCATTTACTAGGGGCCTAGGTGTCCACTGTTCTCTTCATGGGGACTACTTTACTTGGGCGAAAATATGTGATGTAAATTTTTCAATTTATTTTCAATTTAAACTAGCTATCATATAGTCTTCACTCCAAGCCTTCTGACACTAGCTATCAATTTAAGATGGAAGGTGTGTATTGGACCAGGGTGTTGATCACCTTCTAATATATTTGTCCAAAGCATACACTCCAACCAAGGAGAATTATGCAAGCTTGGGAAACAGAGCTTAGTAATTTTCCTTAGAGTTTTAATTCCCAACTCCATTTAGTAGTTTTATAACTATGTAGATTGAATGTGTTCCTGTAGTAGGTAATAATCTAGAAAGTAAAAGAAAGAAAGCAGGGATGGAGAATATAGGTCCACTGGTAAAGTGCTCGGGATGCAAACATCACAACTCAGTTTTGATTCTAGGAACCCAAGATAGGAGAGAATCAACTCCCAAAAGTTGTTCCCTGACCTCCATATATATGCTGCGGCACACGTGAACCTGCATACACACACACACACACACACACACTCACATGCAATAATATTGATATTAATAATGACGATGAAGAAATGAAAAAATAATTCTGCAGGAGCAAGACTACGGATGAGAATGGAGGAGTCAAGGAGAGGATTTGGAAGAAGAGGAAATGGCAGAGGAAAGAAATCAGAAAAGGGGGGAAAGGTAAGTGCAGAGCACTGAAGGAAGAGAAAGGAGGAAGAAAGGAGAGGTTGGTATCACAGTTTGTGTTTGCTTGATATTCCTACGCACGTTAAAGCAAAACCTCAACATCCTCCAACATGCCAAGAAGCCACACAGAACTTCACTCAGAAAGCATCTCAGAACATCACGAAAGTTCATAAAAAGCCTTTAGTAAATGACCATGTCTAGCTGTCACATGGTTTCATGGGTATTTAGAATAAAATTTTATGCCCACATCCTTGACCCAGCCTGGTACTCTACTCACAGTATTTTCTCAGTCATTTGAACTGTCCTTCAATTTTTCCTTGAAAATAAATTGTGTTTGACTATGTTACAAAGAAACGAGAGCACTGAAATGAATGCAGAAGGTGCAAGCACAAACTGGACAGGTACGTGTGGGGCTCACACCACTCACACACCCCTCATTACACTGATTCAAGATGCCAGAGACCAGGGTTTCTTATACTTACTGAACCTGTGACCTCCTCTCAGTGGAGAAAGTTTTATGTGACCCAACGTGGTTGGTCACATATGAAACAGGTATGCAATCGAACATTTCCTGACCACAGTTTGTAAATAAATAATAATTCTTTGGTCCACATATCCATTCTCACATTTTTTTACAGAAAATAAAACCCTGTATGCTGACAACTTGAATGTGCTGGACTATTTTCTGATAAATACACCGTGACTAATTACCTGATGCTGCAGGATACTGAGTACACTTACCATTTCTCAGAGTTCACTGATTTTGAGTTTATAATCTTCAATCAAAGCTAGGAGCACCACTTCACATAAATGTGGTGACAAAATGGCAGAGATATGTTCTTGGCCATTCCAGAAGTGGTTGGGTCTCCTGTCCTAATCATAAACAAAATTTCATTTAATGATTTCTTTAAAAGATTCATTGTATCAATGTGCCCTACCCTCTCTGAGGAGTGGATGGGGGTAAAGGGAGAAGGTGGAGGGAATGGGAGGAGGGGAGGGAGTGGGAACTGGGATTGATATACAAAATGAAAAAAAAAACCTGTTCTCTTTTAAGGCAAATAAAATAAAATAAAGAAAAAAGATTCATTTTTTTTAGTACTTTAAATTATGTGTGCATCTTTGTATCTCTGTTTCTGTGTAGATGCCATATGTGTGTGGGAGCCCACAAGGGCCAAGGACCTGTTATGGGTGCTGGGTATCAAACTTGATTCTACAGGAAGCAAAGGATTAACCACTCTTTACCACCAATACATTTCTTCCAAAATGAGGATATTTTTCATGAAACTCAAGTCAGTAACTCGGACAGTAACATTTAAAGTCAAGTACTCAAACACCATATAATCCAAAAAATATATCATTTTGATACTCATTTGGGATTAATAGTAGGAAAACACTGAAAGTAGTTGTTTTCTGTCATTAAATCATTATGTTTTCCTAAGACTGGAAAACTTTGCATATACTATATACCTTGCAAAGTACAGCCTAGGGTGATCTTGAATCCAAGTTGCCATGGTTCAGGCAGTGTTCTTGCATGGTTGGCATGGCCAGAAGTTATACATGTAATCACTCTAGAACCAAGACTGTAGCACAGTCCCATATGTAGCATGGTAAGAGCTTCAAGAAACCCATGGATCTATTATTGTTTGTTTAATTGAGAATTAATTTGTATTTACCACAAATAGAATCGTTATTACTGTTGCCAAATTTTATATAACATCCACATCCATTTATGAAAACTGGTAATACTTTGGAGACCCACAGTTAAAAAAGCTATACTACAGACCCTAAAGTATATCATTATTATATATGGCACTAAGGAACGAATATGTTAGCACTTATTATTCTTAAGTATAACATTAATTATAAGATATGTCCCAAGTTCAAACCTATTAATAACTTCAGCCATTAAAGGCATAAGACAAAGCCAAATGTAGTAGAATTAAACAATGTGAATAGTGTGCTTCAAAGATGTTGGAGCTAATAAAGACCCTCAGATAACAAGAATCTGATGTAGAGTAGAGGAGGGTACAAAGCAAGGTCCTAAATTATATGTGAGATTTTGGATGAGCTCTAACACCCCAAAAAAAATTTGGCAAAATCTGAATAATAGGTTTAGTTCAGTTCATGATATTGTGTAAATGTTACTTTTAATGGCCTTGACCTATGGCTTTCTAAAATATTAAAATTAGGAAGTATGAGTTCAAGGGACTGTATTAAAATATTTAAAAATTATTTTTCAAATTCCAATGACTCTTAAAATGAGAAAGTATATGTATTTTAAAACTAATTTAGAAACAGTAATGTTAAACTGCTGTTTATATATATAATATATATAACTTGTTCATTACTGGATTATTGGAACAACTCCAATAGCAAGTGTTCTAAACTGAATGTCTGACATGTGCTTCTATTTTTTTATTTATTTCTTACCTTTTAATCTTATGCATATGAGTGTTTGTCTGTGTGTATGTGTGTGTGCCACATGCCTAATACTTAACCACAGAGGCCAAAAGAGAGCTTTGGATCCTCTGGAACTAGAATTAACAGACAGTTATGAGCTGACATGTAGTCTCTGGGAATCAAACCTGGGTCCAAGTGCTCTTGCCTGCTCAGTCATCTCTGTGGCCTTAGAGTTACAGCTCAGTTACCATCAAATTTGTAGGATTAGGACATAGTTTATAACCCCTCAAATGACTCACTCTAGATCTTTACATGTTTAGTGTGCAACATCAACTTGTGGTTGAGTAATTTAAGGGACATTTAAATGTCTGTATTAAGTCATCAGAATATATCCACCTGACTCCTTTGCCTAACATCAGCAAAATGCCAAAGATGCTAATATGCTTTGGAAGGTTGCAAATATACTGGGGGGGGCACACAGACACAGAGACAGAATGAGAATATGAGAACAAATCATAAATGCAGATACATTCCTATATTTAATGAGTATGGAATAAGCTACACCGTAAAGAAAGCCATGTCTAATCTGTGCTCACAGAGTGCGTAATTTATCATTAGCACATAAAGATGCCAGGTGTTATTAGTGTAAAATGAAACTCAGCAGTTTTTAGCAAGACTGGTGCTGCTCTAAACCACTGTCTGAGAAAAGGAATCAAGGGGGCAGAAGCGGGGGTGGAGATATACATTTTATTAGCTGTTCACCCTTGCCAAAGCCTTGATTTCTATCCTTCAGAAAGTCTGCATTCATTGAAGATAAGTTGCTAAAATAACATGCAGGTAGTAATACAGAAGGAGGCCACCCTTTAAGGGACAGAAAGTCTCATATGTAAGATGCTTTTCTATATTTTATGTCGAATTCTACTCCTAGAAATAATGAGACCAGGAGTGTGTTCTTTTCCTGAATTCTTTAGCAAAGGGGATATAATGAGAGGACTTTTTAAGTGTCGTGGTGGGAGCAAGGCTAAGAATTTACTTTTCTAATAAAAGTCTTTTTGAAAAAGGCACGCAATGTGTAGATGAATTGCAACACATTAATTCTCCATATTAGAAAATAAAGAAAACCCTCTTTGCCATTATCATTCAGAGCACAGGCATGCTTCCAAAGATGGCCAGGCAAGGGGATTCGGCAGGAAACACTGGCTTTATGCTTCAAAGCTGGACACACAGCACAAAGCTCTCTCCCCTGCAAGGGAACCTGCAGTTGAGGAACAATGAGTTGTCACTTTCTCTGCCAGTGCTGGGACCAAGCACTCAGCAGAAGGGTAAACTCTGTGATGCTCATTTCCACTGGTGCTGAATAGGGAGACATTAGGGAAGCGTGGGAACTGGCCCAGGAGAAGAAAAGGTGGGTCCCAGGGAAGGGTGGGGAGAACCCAGAGGGCTACTGAGGGATGGACTGATGTGCAAACTGAGCTGGTTGACTGAACTCGGGAGAATGAAGAAAGCATGGAGGACCATTGTCTTTTGCTCTCTTCTGGGATTAATTTGCTCTGTCTCTTTGGAAGGAAACCCCACCTGGAGACACTCCCTTGGGTGGGAACAGGAAGGGTTCTCATGAGTAACCCAATGAGACATGATTTCTGAGTCCTTCCCTCTGCAGGTGGAGCTGTCGCAGTGTCTAGACTAGTCAAGCAAGGCCTAAGGCTACTACTTTTGGTGAATCAGTGATTGCAAAGCGACTTTCTCCATGACTGGCATTTTAGAGGCCAGACAAAGAGCTGGAGGCTCTTGATTAATTGCGGAATCTCACTAGTGAGTTATCCATCCTGCCAACCCAACCCAGGAAAGAGATTCTATGCCTGGCAAGACAGCTCAGTGGGTAGAGACGTTAATAACAGGTTTACTAGCCTGAGTTTGATCCCCAGATTACACAGGGTGGCAGGAGAGAGCTAACTCATGAGAGTTGTTCTCTGATCTCCACATGTCTGACATGGGACACAGACAGACAGACAGACACACATGCATGTCCACATGCATACACTCATACAGACACACACACACACACAGAGTAAACACACTTTTTAAATTCTTATTGCAATGTATTTCCAAACAATACTGTTCTGCAGGACTATGTGCTTCGTAACTCTAGGGGTACACTTCTTATTGCTTCTATGAGAAGGAGGCCCCTGGAGTACCTGCCTCTCTGTCATTATCATTACAAAAGTTATTTGGTCCCCTTATATCCTTGTCTCCATGAGCTTGGTGGTGGTGTTGGTCAGCTGATATTTGGAGAGTGTAGGAAAAAGCAGAAACGAGGGAGGGCAGGATCGGAAGGAAGTGGCCCCAACTCTGACCCACTTTTACCCTTGGAGCCCTGTTCATGTTGGGAACACCTATTTGGATAAACAGAGATCCCTTGGCGATAACTATCTAGCCCAACACCTACATAAACTCACCTCCAGATGCACGAAGCTTGAAATGAAGAGAGCAACATTTTGCAATGGGTCTGAGGTGTGGCCTCTATATCAGCCATTTCAACAACTTGGTAATTTGTTAGACACACCAATCTGCAGGTCAGACCCCAAGCCTACCTAGTCTGTAAACTAAGAACAGGGCCCAAAGATCTTGACGATTTAAAAATATGACCAAGTCCCAAAACAGCTGTTGTTTAGGCATGGAAAGTTAGTGGGGAAAGGTCACACAGGATAAATATATGAGCTTATTTTTTCAAGGGTTAGAGAGAGTGCTTGCTGCTGAGGGATTAGGGTCTGGCCACAGGGATCACGCAAGAGTAAAAAGTGGATAATTAGTGGGCTTTCAAAGTCTCTAAGAGAAGGTGCAGAGCGAAATAAAGACAATGCTGGCTTGGACAGGACTGAACTGCCAGGACTTGTTTAGGAAAGACAAGTCTTGGTTTACCTGTTTAGACTAAAGCAGGCTGTGCTGGCTCAACCCTTTGTTTTCTTACATGTCTCTGAAGCAAGCAGAACAGGAAGATGAACTTTGAGAAGGGGTGGCAGGCATTTGAATGGATTTCTTACCCCTTCTTTTTGTGTGTGTTTAAAAATATAAATCTCACTAGAAATTATTCAAGTTAGCCGCCAATGTCAAATACTTCCACACTTAAAAACTATTTCCCCTTCATTGCAGGTAATCTCACTATATTTCTCATATCATGTGTGTACAAATACATTTACAATTTAAATCATATGAATCATTGCATCATCTGTTCGCTGGCAGGACAGATACACAGAGGGTATATACATACATATTTGCAATCTTTGAAAATAACGCAACTCCAGTTTCTAAAACAGAATCCTAAGATATGTAGTTAGTATCAACATTACATTATAGAATTCAGTTTAAAGGGAAAATGAGCAGTAGGCAAGGGTACATCATGTCAGAATCTGATCTGGGAAAATCAAGGGAAGAATGAAATTAAAATTTTTGACTGGTGTTGGCAATGTCCTCTAATAGAGGGGTGGTTAAGCCCTGGCGAACTTACAAGCCCTGACTCTGCCCAGCCGATGGCAGGCATTACTACTAAGCAGCTGTGCTCCTCACTGCTGAGTACAGACTGGGTCTCACAGTTCCTTCTAGCAAAGCTTGGCAGCTGCCACAGCTGCTCAGAGTTGCTCTTTTGCCACCTGTAAT
Source organism: Alexandromys fortis (assembly GCF_014885135.2). Taxonomy (NCBI): domain Eukaryota; kingdom Metazoa; phylum Chordata; class Mammalia; order Rodentia; family Cricetidae; genus Alexandromys; species Alexandromys fortis. The sequence goes on along the minus strand of NW_026068118.1, from coordinate 742,232 downwards.
AAGCCTTGGCAGGTTAGATGATTCTGTGCGAAACCGCTTCTCCATGGTGTTTCGGATGTACCTGTCCTACTTACTATTCAGTATTAGAACCCAAGAAAAGGCCAGGAAATAATCTGATGAACCATGTCTTTCCTTTGCATCCCCTTCTCAGTACTATATAAACACGATCCATTTCCAGTTTCAACAGATGGGGAGGAAAACCAACGTTTCTGAAGCTATGAAAAAGCAAAACTAGGAACTAAGGGAAAGCAAGCAGTGGTGAAAATACTGCTCATAAAATTGTATTCAAGATGCATATTTTTGAGTGGCATGGGGGATTTTTCACATTTTTAAAGCAGATTTTCCATGATTGTTGCAGAATACTTCTTTACACTGTGTGAAGATGTGTCACTGTGATTGGTTGAATAAAGAACTGAATGGCCAATAGCTAAGCAGAAAAGAATAGGTGGGACTTCTGGTGAGAGAGGGAACTCTGGGAAGAAGAGAGGTGGAGACGCCAGGGAGATGTGGAGCAAGTTGGACATATGGTACAGAGGACAGGTAACTGAGCCACGTGGCAGAGCATAGATCAAAAAAATTATTGGTTAATTAATTTATAATAGCTAGTTGGGGACAAGCCTAAGCTAGAGGCCAAGCTTTCAGAATTAATAATAAGTCTCTGTGTCATTATTTGGGGGCTGGCGATCTAAAGACAGCCTGATAAGAAAGCTTGTTACACACGGTCATAATATATCCTATTATATAATGAAGAATATAACTTTATTTCAAACCTCTTAATGAGTGAATATTATTGTTTATAGGAAAGATAAAAAATCAAAGACACAATAAATTGGTTGAGGAAAAAAATACTAATAAATAGTGAAGCACTCTGATAGAATGTCCATCTGGCATTGTATGTAATGTCATGCGTACACTGATCGTATGTACGCTACACCTTGCTCACTCGCACTTCTCAGCCACTGCTGCCAAAAGAGGAGCATTCTCACAGCCCAGCGACACCATGCTGATGATGCTGTCGCAGCCCAGCGACACGGTGCTGCTGCTGCCGCTTGTCCCCACATAACCAGAATATTCTCTTTACCCTCCAATAACTGTCTCCTTCTAAAACTTCATGACTGAAGAGCAAGGAACTCGTGAACCTAGTTTAAACTTCAGAAGTCAAAAAAAAAAAATTAGCCCTCATTGAGTATAATCTTCACTTAATATAGTTAAGACTTCATCACGACTAACTACTGTCACCCCCGATTAACTTTTCAAGATAGTTTTTCAATTATCACTAGAGTTCAAAGTACTTAAACATAGCCGTGCAAGGTGGCATGGTAATGGGACTGCTTCTGTGGTGCTTAATTTTCTCTGACAACAAACTACAACAAAAATAACCCTACAGGAGAAAAAGATTCGCTCTGTTCTATCTTTGCTGCTTGTTATATGGTCCCTCCTCAGAGTTCTAATTTATTTGACACGTTTAGGGAAGTCATTTTTATTACCCCATATCTGAATTATATTCATTTTTTTGCTACCTCAGAATAATAGCAGGTTTCCGTTTGTCAGAAGCATTTATCACTAAGAAATGAGATTACATTGCTAGAAATGTCATAAGCAGCTCTTTGTCATACCTGCCTTGTCAAATAAACCTCAGAGGTAAGCACTAGGTCAGAGGGCAAGAAAGCAAGGTTGCCCTCTCTCTTTCTCTCTCTCCATCTCTCTATCTATCTCTTTCTCTCCCGACTATGCACAGATTTGCATAAATAAATGCTGGCCAGATTTTCAATTTTAATACTAATATAAACATTGAGAGAACATAAATTTGTAATAGAGCAAGCAAAAATCTTCGCACAGACTACTAAATTACTCTAAGAATAATAGCTGAATCCTCAACTGTAACTTTTTTTTTCCTTTCGAGAAAACTAAGAATTCTAAGACCCCACATGTAGTCAGTTGCGTTAAACTTCTAGGTGAATATTTGTGATAAATGGTCGTGCTGGTCTTCCTCCTTCCATAGGCTGCCTCTTATCATCCTCAGACAAGTCTCTGCACCTCTTGTTCTCCATCCCGTCTGCTCTTTAATAGCCCAGCCTATCTCCAATATCAGAAATGGACAGAAACATCAGAAAAATCGTAATGATTGCCACTGGGGTGCACAGAGCTAGAATCTCGGGATGATATAACTCCATCACCCTCAGATTAAAGGCAGTATTCTGAGAAGAAGAGCTAAAGTGTAGAATGGTGGGTTCACGTGCTTCTGGAATGCTTTGCAAAGTAATATACCTAATTATGTGCATTAATTATGTACATTAAATGGATTAATGCAGTCAATGGACGTAATGTACTCTGCATCTTTAAGTTCCATTTGATGTCTGAAGAAGGCTCCAGTTTATTAGTGTGTACGTTCATTAAATTTCAGGTAGAGTCTTTAATTCAGAAAACTTGATTGTGTGTGTCATTACCATCAACATAAACTTGATCCCTAATGTCACCCTGTACTTGAGGGATCTCACATATCGTGGTGTTCTGGAGGTTGGAGAAATTCCATTCACTGTGGGAGAGCTCTGATGATCACTTTAGTTGTATATGTTCTCCTTCAAGAGTTAGCAACAAAGGGGTTAACAAGCCAAGACACTCCAAAGTGGGACTCACCCCTCCTCCAACCCCAGACACTGCAAATTGTGTCTAGCAATTCTTCACCCTAGTACCAGGTACATAGAAGAATTAATCCTGTTTATGGTGTGCCTGGCAGGAGAGGTGGGTGAGCTGGCACCAAACCCTGCTCAAGTGCCCTAGTTTGCAATTTGAAAAGCAAAAACAGCACTCATTGGTTTTGAAATGAATAGAAGATGCTCCTCAGAACTCTCTGTGTTCTAGCCTTGCTCTGCGACAGAGTACCACAGCTCTGCAGCTATGAACCTGGACACTAACAGACTCTCTTTTGTACATTTTTAAAATATTAAATGCAGCGTGCTTTATAGAAGTATAACTTTTTAGGACCCTTCAAATTGTATAGGAAGGTCAAAGCTGTGTTAAAAACAGTTAATGAGCTGGGCATGACAAGTAGCCCAGCGCTCAGGAGGCAGAGTCCGACAGATCTCTGAGAGTTTGAGCTCAGCCTAGTTTATATCACGAGTTCCAGACCAGCTAGGGCTATATACTGAGACCCTGTATTAAGGAGAGAATGACTGAATGAATGGAAGACTGAATAAATAATTAAGCACCCCATAAACTCAATGTGGTCATTTTATTTAAAAAATAAAATGGCCACACTCTCTTTTTTTTTTTCTGGTATTGCTTTTTACATCTTGATGCCATATAAGACCCTTACCATGCTTTCTAGATAGATAGAAGATAGATAGATAGATAGATAGATAGATAGATAGATAGATAGATAGCACATTCAATTTCTTCTTCCTTTCTAGAAAAATAAAGAAGTAATTACTGATTCTGTGCTTTCTTACTTATTGCTATGCTTTCTCCATACTTTAAGTAAACCAATAGTAGATGCCTTTCCCCTATGACTTACAGAAATAAGTAAAGTACAATTTTCATAATTTCCTTTAGCACATTGTTGGGACATTACATAGCAAATATACAAAATATCATTTTAAAGTAAACATCTCACAGAATAAAGGCTAATATATAAATGCTATGGAAAAGAAAACCACTTATTCCCACTTATAAATTTTGGTTATAAAGACATCTAAAAAACAGTATAAATTCAACTAATAAAAAATATAAACTAAGCAAGGAATTCAATCAATACTAACATATAGGCTGCTTCTGAAGGAAGAAAGTATTGGTATTAGCTACTTAAATATTAAGTTGTTTTCTACATGAGATCAACTCAGGAAGAGAGTAAGTTCAGAAAATATAACTGTAGCCCTAAATTCCAACTTCAAATATACTAGAAATGTGACCCTCAATAGTTCGCCCAAAATAAAGGTCACAATACCTCAAATATTTTAGGACATAATTTTATTAACAGATCCAAGCTACATTTCTTTTGAACTATTGGTTGGCAACATTATACTGCTTTTTTTTTTTAACACTTGATCATAAACTTCAACTCATTGTAATCAAACAAAATCAGCCCCCAGTGAGCCAGGCTCAGCAAGCGACGTGAACCTGAAAGTCTAAATTTCCATTTTCTCTTTGCCTGTGTTTATGAAATCATGCAAATTCCACACACAATCAGTTAGAACTGGGATTGTAATGTGATAGCTTGATGACAGAGTAAAGTTAATTTGAAACAATGAAAAATAGTAATTTGTAAAAATCAGGCCTACTTGTTACATTAGAATCACCAAGGAAGTCAGAAAATGGAGGAGCCTCTTCCTTCTAGGATGCATTTCCAAGAAAACTGTGTTTCTCCCCACCAGTCCCATTAAGGCCCCAGTGATAGATGTGAAGAAGCCACTGTCTAAGAGAGGAGGCGTGTGCTGTACCAATTGTCATGGAAAAAAAAAAAACAGGAAGAAAAATGGATGCCTTGGGTGCTGGAGGGGTAGGGAACTCCTGTCAAAGGCTTCCTTCCTTTAGAAAACCAGAGGTTATCTTTGGGGCACAGAAGATTTCCATGATTTTATAGAGTTAGACTCTAAACTTAAAAAAATAAAATAAAGTGCTGGAGAGAGCTGTAAGGGGAAGGGAGACATTACTGTTTGGATTTCTCACATTCGTGTTTGCTTTGGTCACTACATCGGCTCAGTAATGTCTCCATAGACCTAGAGCAGTGATTCAAAAGCACAGTTGGTAATGTGTGAAGCATGCGCGGCCAGCTCCTCCCTGGCCTCATTTCCCCAAAGATATTAATCAAGAATAACACCCATGTTTACTGAGCTGATGCTGCGGTTTCTGACTCTTTCCCAAAACTCTACTTCATGTAGATACTATCAACTTACTGAAGGAAAATTTGAGATGGCAGAGTCATGGTCTTCCCACAGACTCAGGTTTCACTTCACAGGGTTCCTTCTTTGGTATCTGTGGCCAGTTATTTGTCTTTCGTCCCGATCCACACTGCCTGGAATATTTGCTTCTGAATTTCAGTGTTTTTCTATCTAGGGATTGAAGTCTGCCTCCAGACTTCCCAGAGAGCAGGTGTGCCCCAGGACTGGCCCATTCATGAGCTTCCCAGTTCCTACAAACACCAAGACAGTGCTTCAACTCAACCTCCTGCTTATCTACAACTTCAAGACTCTTTCCAGGCCTAATAGCAGCGCCCCTAGTTGTTAACTTACAGTTCTCTATGGACTTCGTATAAAAAAGCAGTCATTATAAATCACCGTCCTTCTCAGTGTGCCAGTGGCTACCATGGTGAAAGACTATACCCAGAAAGAGCAAATCTTCCACTCTTGGAGTCTTCTGCTCAAATGGTAGAAATCATACCAATTAAAAATGAACTTAAATATCATATTAAAAAAAAATCACAGGGCTCAAGATATAATACCGTGCTTCCACCTGTGGCACTACAAAAGAAAACTCAAAATTATATGTGCATGCATATGCACACTCAGGTGTGATGCTATCTTTTATTGAGGAAGTAAATGCATTATTTTTTCAATAATGATGAATGCAATTTTATGTGAAGATAAATCAACTAATATCAACCTCACTGATCAATGAGGTTTTTTCCCAGATTTTTGTTTTATAATATTAAAACAACTCAACACAAAGTGAAAACCCTGCTTCAAAAATTGCATTATTTAAGCAATATTCCCCAGAAGAAAAGTGAAAAGACTAATCTTTGACACAATGAATGACTGCTAAGTATGGATTTGTTTTCATAGATTATTAAAGTCACTTGGAGTTTTTAGGGCAGCATTAGGAGGCTTTTTAGGGATAGTATTTTTCCTAAATATATTTTCACTAAAATATACAGAAATGTATTGGTGCTCAGATACACTTTAAAAGGAAAAAATAGTAAAATCCTTGAAATTTCTAAACAAACATACTATGATAATTTGTTTGGTTAAAACTAATTTATATTTGTTCTAGCAAATTCACCAAGTTTATGTTTTGCAAAACTCCCAAACAAATGTAGAGATTAATAAGTGTCCATTGGAGTATCACAAACAAGTAACCTGCAAATAAAACAGTCTGGAAAATGTATATGTGAGCAACTTGAAAATACCCTGATGCATACCAGTAATTCCTGCCCTCAGGAAGCAGAGGCAGGAAAGGACCAAATTTGAGACCAGCTTTGGCTATACAGTGAAGCTTGGTCTCAAAATGAAACCAAAATCCACCCCTCAAAATCCAAAAAGTGAGCTGGTCAGCTTCTTTTCTGTCTTTACAAACAGATAAATACACACTCTAATTCTGATGCTATGATTGCTCTTCCCTTGTTTTATCTCTCTCAGCTTACTCTCCCAAATACTTGTAAATCCACGTATTCTTCCTACAGTTTGGAAATGCAACATCCCCTAAAGCTTTCCCTGTTGAAGGCTCAGTCCCAGCCCATGGTACCATCTGCAAGTGATAGAATCTTCAGAAGCTGAGGCCGACTTAAGGAGAGTTAGGGAAGTGGGAGTGAGTCCTTGAAGGGGATGTCAGGACCTTGTCCCTTCCAGTTATTCCTTCTCTTGCTTCCTAGCTATACTACATGAGACAGGCCTCCTGTGCCATGATGTTAATCACATGGTCAAAACTTCTTAAACTCTGAGCCAAAATAAATATTTCTTATTCAACTTTTTCAGAGAGGTTCTCACTGCGTACAGCCCTACCATTCCAGGCTTCCTGTCAGGCCCCGAGTGCTAGAATTCGGTGTGGGTGGAACCATGTCTGACTCCTTTCCTCCTCCTTAAAGCTGCCAGTTTCAAATATTTGTCATTGTGAAGAAGAATTAACAGTCCTGCTTTCTTTATTGTTTTAATTATTGCTTTGATTTTATAACGTAGTCTTTTTAAGAGAATTTTCATTACCAACTTATTTTTGATTGACTGTCCCCCAACCCTTTTTCCATCTCACCTTTAATCTTTCAAACTCTAATATCCCCCCCTTTCACTCTCATATCATATTGTTCTATTATCCCCCATACACCCTTCTCCCCATAGGGTTTTTTTTTTCAGGTTTCCTAGCATCATCATGCCCTTACACCTTCATATAAATGCATTTGCATTAAAGTCAGAAGCTACAGTGCACATGCAAGAGAGAAAGGCCATTTATCTTGCTGGGACTGGGTCATCTACACTAATATAGGTTTCTAAGGTCTATACTTTTGCCTACACATTTTATGCTTTTATTTTTATTTACAGCTGTATGGAATTCCTGTGTGTGTGTGTGTGTGTGTGCCACATTTTCATTATCCATTCCTCTATTGATGGGTGTAGACACTGACTCCATTTTTTTTGGTATTGTGATTAGAGAAGCAGCTTACACACAGGGGTCCCTAAGAAATAGCTTTGCAATTAATACTCATTTATTAAAGGAATCCTGTGAAGAGAAACCCAAGTCTATGGGAATACCATTTATTTTTTTAACCATAGTGACTCTTTCATCTCAAATTCTCAGTTAGTTAGTTAACAGTATCTACTTGAAGTGATTTTGGGGAAAGATTCCAAGACTATGCATCATTGACTTGGTAAAGAAGGACGTTCTTCTTGATTAACATCAAAATCCCTACCCCAGTTCACCTTATGACAACCTAGACTCAAGACCACAAAGAAAGACAGTCCTAGAGTGTGTGATTCTTCTTTTCTCCTCTCTGTCACAGCCCAGGAAGGTAAAGACAATGCCAAACTCACATCAGAAAATTCTAGAGTTGGCAGCACAGGTCAATAGCACATGTCATCAAGGCTAACTGCCCTCAGACACCAAGGCATTGCTTCCAAGTCCAGGATCAAAGAAGCAACCATGTCAACAATTTCATTTTTTCACGTGACAAAAGTAAATAAAGCTACTGAAGAATAAAGACAGTGTCACAGGTTACACCTAAAATCCACAATGACAGTCAGTGAACGTTTATCCTAGCTTCCTCCCCAGTGTCTCCTCCTTCCTTTCCTTTTCTCTTTTCCCCCCTCTCCCATTTAATTTTCTCTTCTCTCTATTCCATATTTTCTTATCTTTCTCTTTCTCTCCTCTTCTCTCTGTTTCATATTTGAATATCATGAAAATACTTTCTCAGGGGCTAGGGATAAAGAAGACATTGAACTATAAAGTGAATATTGCAGGCCCAAGGGCATTTGGGGTAATAAAACCTCTTCTATTTTGATTATGAAAATAGCCACAGAAGCGCATGTAGCCTAAAATTCATGGAACAGGGTACCCAGAGATGCCAACTTTGTCATATGGTAGAGTAATTACTGAACTAAAATAAATGTTTAAAATAAGATAAAGAAATGTAAATTAATGAGGTTCATATCCAGGGAGGTTTATACAGTTTCTGAATGAACAGTACTGTCAGAGCTTTGCAGAGAAGCAAGCATTTGGAGAAGTGAACACTCCTTAGTAGGTCCCTTTAAACAAGGCAAAGAGCAAGATCAACTAGTGTCTAGACCCCATTCTTTCTTGAGAGTTAAGACATCCCTTCCAAAACTTTGTTCTGCGCAGGCTTATTATGCTAGAAGGTTCTGCTGAGGAGACTCAGACAAATGCCCTTAATTCCAGTCATTGTTGTACAGAGGAAAAAATAAATAAAACTTAAGTAGAAGTAAGATTCTGGTAAATGAGGAAAAGCTGAAATTAGGAAACAGTGGAATATACTGTCAAAGAAAAGTATCCTGTTAAAAACCAGAAACATTAGCATCTTCTATCTGCAGGTTGCTTTACAGAAAAAGCCAAAGGTGGTTTTAAAAATCTGTACCAACTTACATAAAGAGTATATATATTGCCTGACTCCTTAAATATGGGCATATAATATATTTGAAGTCTCTCAGTGGTTTCTCCTCATTTTGATATCACTGTCTCGTCAGACACCTGTCACCCTCTCTCTTTACACTTCACAAACATCTAGTCAAAATTCAACGACTGGCTGATAGAGACAAAATCCTTCAATTCAGGTTGTTCTTAGGCTTCCACTGAGCATTTTTCAGCTGTCATTGCGGAACGTCAGTGATTAGCATGCAAAAGGTTTATTTAATTTCTCATTACTTTTCAGAGAAAAGTAGCTAGAAACAGCTGTCACTCAGGAGATGAACGCAAACTGCCAGCCTCTAAAACAGCAGGTGAAGTGCTTGAAGGTGGACTTCATTAGCATGCAGAAAGCCCCTCTCCTGGATTGGATCCTGGCGAGGAAAGAGCCGTTCTTCCTTCAAATAATAGAGTCTATTAGGACAGAAGGCAGCGTGCAAAGATACAGCCAGAAGTTTAAACACTCGGAGGCAAACCACAAAATAGTTTTGGCTCTTCCTATAACTGGAGGTTCATAAGCATAAACCTAAAATGTGACATGCAGGCAGAAGTCACACTTGATCAAACAGTAAGCTTTACAAAAAAAATTACATTACAGGGCTTGCGATAACCTTCCAGTTCACAATTGGCATTGAACGTTCAGATTAGTGAAACCATCACTAATGCTGATCCTCAGAGGCTCCGCTGCCATTTATACACCATGAAAGGAAAAAAAAAACCTTTCAAAAAGAAACCTCTCTGACCATAAATTACTTTGGGCTTTATCAAGGCTGTACACTCTAGAACATTCTCAAATATTTGAAGAAAAGAACGAAAGGGGCTGAGGAAAAAGGTTTAACTAAATAAGAAGGACAAGAAAGGGGGGGAGGCAAAGGGGGATGGGAAGAGGCAGGTGAAGGAAAGAAGTTTTGCCGCTGTATGTAAGTCTTACCAAATCGATGTTTAGAATGGGCCCCTTTTAAGACATGCGTGATATTTAATATACATTAATAATATGTTTAAAACAAAGATGATTGACATTTAATTATAAGTAACCATCTGGCAGCCTTGGAAAAGTTAAAAAGAGCAACTCAGCATTAGAGTACCCACATTCATGTCATTTTCAATCACTCATTCAGGCAGTGAGAAGAGAGTGGCTGCTAGGGCTAGCCATGAAGTCCAAGGGCCTAAGTTAAGTCTTGGATTCATATGGGATGAGAGAAATGACTTCTGAAAGTCTTTCTGAGACCTCTACAATATACCAAGGCAAGTATCTCCACCCTCAAAAGTAAACCAATGCACCCCAAAACAAAGAAAGCATTTACAGAGAGAGCTTGCCTAGAAGACAGACCGTGGGTTTGAATCCCAGCCTCAGTGTGTGTGTGTGTGTGTGTGTGTGTGTGTGTGTGTGTGTGTGTGTGTAAGGCTGGAGATTTAGTTCAATGGAGAAAGTTTGTCTGGGAGTCTAGGGAGCACGAAATCCTGGTTAGGTCCTGAGTTAAGAGCTCTGCATGTGGGCGGGACTTAGTATTGTTTCAGACAAGCAGTAAAGCTTTGGGACCCAATGGTTTCTGTGCTACCAACTGGACCAGACTCTGATCATATATTCTAACTTGGATCAGGATAACTTCTTGTTTTAATGACGTGAGAAACTGATTCCTCATTGTTGGTGAAGATATTTTGCTGAGAATCTTAGCTAATTATGAAAAGGAGCATTTATATAGAGCAGGAAAGGGGGGATTTTCCGAATCCAAATGAAACAGAACTGCAATCATTATTACTATCTTTCTCCGTCCACCCATCTAAAGCCTGCCTTCACCCACTCCCCTGCCCCCATCTCAACATCTAGCTCTTCCCACCTCTACTTCCCACTCCTTGCCATGGCAAAGGCCTTCTCTACCCTCCCCAGCCTGTTGCAGTGCCTGGTCTCCGCCCACCCATTTCTGCATCCACCTCTTTCCACATTGCACAGTGTGTGTTACCTTTTTATTCAGCCTAGCATCCTTGCTTGCTTAATGCTTACCTTAGTAATTCTCTACACTACAAAATAGCTAGCTGTCTTTTTTCCTCCCTGGCTGTAACTGCAGTATGCAGTCTACGCACAGAGCAGGCTCCATTCACAGTAGGGTTCCCTTACTGCTCTCAAGTCGCAGGGAGCTTTATGGCCCTGGGATCTGCTGGGTCTCCTACATATTGCCCTTTCTGGGTTCTGACCAGAGGTCACTCTTCTGATTGGATCTGGTGGCATTGATCGGGAAGTCAGAAGGAAGTTCTTAGGCCCTTTGCTGAGAAAGGAAGGGGCCACTTTTTAGATTTGTATCTTTCTAGTATTGTCTGTACAGAGTCCTCTTGAAATCAGTAGAATTTCAGGTACCATATAACCTTTATCAGTACCCAGAAGAATATGGTACAAGTATTTGCACCGTGGAGTTTAGTGTGCCTGTGTCTTCCTCACATACCTACAATGTTCTACATGTTCAGAGGAACATTTGAGCATAGCCTGGATAAAGTTACTGCAGAAGCAGAAAGCTTTTTAATAGGTATTTCAAAAGATCGATTATGTGACAGAGAAAAAAATAAAAATAATTACTTTCTGGGCAGTAGAGACTCAGTAAGTCCAAGTCACAGTGATAAGCATCAGTCGGTGTCTTATGGGACTATGGAATTTCCTTTTCTATTCCAGATCATTTTATATCTCCTCGGGACATGCGCAAGGCCAGCTAATTCTTGATTCTCAGTTTTCACCTGCTATGTTAAAAGGAGAGGGCAGAAGGCTGGAGTAGATGAAGAAGTTTGACGGATGTGGTTCGTATTCAATAAAAATATTATCATATTAGTACAAAATTATTAGTACCTATTAGTCCTTATTGTATTATATTTAATACAAAATAAACAAATAAGGTAGTAAAAATTGATGGAAAGTGGGCAGTCACAACACTAGCAACAAAGATTACTCATGAATTTAAGTTAGTTCAGTTTCTACACTGTGAGACAAAGAGGACCGGCATGTTTTCTTCCGTCACAGTGGCTCACTGTGGCAGGGGCACACTGTGACAGTGAGGAGGCTACAGAGGTAGACCTGGCCACCCAGGATGCAGTGAGGTTAGGAAAAAAATGTCTCTAAGAAATCCAATAGTTCACACTCACAAGTCTGGTGCTACTCGGAAGTCCCTGGATTTCTGGACAAAGATAAAGACACTCTACCACGTGTCTAGCACATGCCCTGAGTTGGAGCTGCTATACCAAGGGATCCCAGATGCCTGTGTTTAGACTACTACATTGGTGTTGCCTTAGATATTAAAAATAACATAGAACACTGCTTGCTTCTGGGGCTGATTAAGCTTCTGGCTCAGCCTACAAAATCAGTACTTTGAAAATCTTTGCAGGAACGTGTGAGATGCTTATCACAGGTATATGGATTCATGTTGGAAGATGGGATCAGAACTCAAAAGGACCTCACTAGAAATAAAACCTTCACCAAAAGACAAGCTGTAACTGATATTCCATTTGGTACTCCCCAAATTTCTATAACTTACCAAGAGGTCAAGTGAATGAACAAAGATTGGATATAATAATAGAAGAACCAGAAATATTGTCCTGAAGAGAGGAGTGTATGAATACAGGACTAGCAAGTTATCTTCCATTTGGCTCACCCAGCCTGATCTCCAGCTTTGACCCTGTGCTTTGTCTGGAGCTATTAATATAGGTAGACTTATCCAATGGTTTATCCTGCTTCCTGTTCTCCAATACCCAGAAGGAAGTTCCGTCTGGTGGTGGTTGGGTTTGTGTGTGTGTGTGTGTGTGTGTGTGTGTGTGTGTGTGTGTCCTGAATATTGATTCCCTCAGTCCCTTTACAGATTGGTCTGAAACTAGAGATCAGCAGGGCTTCTATATGTTTCCCTCCCTCAAAAGGGTCTTATAGAAAATCTTCTCAATTTTCTAATTTAAATTTCATTTCATTTTCTTCTAAAATCATGATTGCTGTCTAATCTCGTGGGCAGGCACCAAGAAAGGATAAGGAGGGCTCAGGGAGATATCTGCGGCAGTAAAGAGGAATGACCAGGGTTTTCAATCTTTCAAACCCATGCAAATGTCAGGTGCTCCTGGCTGTCTGCCTATAGTCACAGCAGTCATGAAAGAAGGATGAAAGGAGGCAGTGAATCTCCTGAGCAAGTTTGATAGCTAAGATTAGCTGGAACAGAAATCTCTGAGTTCAGTGAGAGACCCTGACTCAGGACCTAAGTTGGAAGGAAAACAGGGAAGACACCAGACATCAACCCTGTACCTCCATATGCATGAGCACACATGTTCACATGCAATCGCACACATACTTTTGCCTACTAACATACAAACATTCATTCACACATTCACACAAGCCATATTTATATATGTGCAAAATGTCTGCATTCTGCACACTTTCATAACTAAACTATTCCACAGGCTGCAGTGACAGTGACCATACCATGCTCTTGAGCACATGTTCTGGGAGCCGGATGCCTTGTGTGTGAATCCCAGTCCTAGCACTAATACACAAATTCTTACAAAAACACCAAAGTGAGAGACACTGAAGAACTAATTACAATATAGACTTTAAAAGTTTTTTCATATTTTGTCCCTGTGCTGAGGGGCAGGATAGCAACTAGAAGTGTCAATACTAAGATTTAATCACCTGTCTATGTTGTGATAGATTGTAATAGAAATAAAAATAAAATGTCTTTCACAAATTATGAGACTTCCCTGTCTTACCAACTGCAGTGCAGCTAAAATGGTCTCCAGGAAAAATTAGTTAATTTGTACGTATTAAATGAGGCTAAAAGCAGGTATTATGATGCTTTAGAAGAAGTCATTATCTTTAACAAATGACAAATGCCTCATGGTATTTTTCCTATAAATAGTAAAATGTTTTTAATGACTATTTTTAGCAGACACTCTTTAAATATCCAAAGAGATATTAAGTATAAATTGAAATCAAAGTTTGCAACACTAAGGCTCATCTCAACAAGAACTTTGGAACCTATTTTACACATTGAAAGCTCAAACATTTCAGCTGTTAGATGAGATCCAGAGGATGTAGTCTGAAGAGGCAATTCTCACAGTTTACCAATCCATGTCACCTCACCACAACCACCCCAGTCCTGTTGCCACCAATTCCGACAGTGTGGCATCTGAATCTATGACCAGGAATTTGGGCTAAGGCCTCACTCAGCCTTATCCACAGGAGCACAAGGATCCTCAGGGTGTGGGATGAATTTGTGTTAGTCTCAGACCCCCAAATTTTGCAGCTTGATATTTGTAACTCAACATAATGAAAGGAGGTAACATTAGAAAGTTTTTTTCTCGAATTATTCTTTCTACCTTGTTAATGGTTCCCTTAACATTGCTGCATTTGTATTTGTTCACTATAAAAAGAAAAGAAAGCCCATTTTGGCATGCTTTCTCACAGCAAGGCATTGGTTCTGTGGTTTCCCATCTTTCAGCTGCTTTATGTATGTCATTAAAAGTCAACTTTAAATTGCCCACTGAGATCGTTTAAATTTGAGCTATCTGTATAGTGGCTATGTTTGTATGGACTCCAATATTCAAAGAAGAAACAGGTAACCCTTAGCTTTTTGTGTGTGGTGAGGAGGAAACAAAGGAAAAATGTAATGCCAAGACAGAAAGGTCAAAAGGGCTGGGAAACACTGTTGCATAGTTTTTCACTGCATGAACCCAGGACATGTCTCCCAGGTCACTGAAAGAATCTGGCTATTACTTCGGATCATTTTATTTCATTATATGGCAGATACAGACAACTTCAGGTAACAGCTGTCCTTAGACACCTTCTGATGTAGGATGCTGTGCATGTTTTATTACCATTGGTTAATGAAGAAGTGTTTTGGCCTATGGTAGGGTAGAATATAGCAAGGTCAGAAATCCGATCAGAGACTGAGGAGGAAAGAAGGCAGAGTCAGGAAGATGCCATGCTGCTGCCAAAGGAGAAAGATGCCAGAACCTTACTGGTAAGTCACAGCCTTGTGCTGATACATAGATTAACAAAAATTAGTTGACTTAGGATGTAAGAGCTAGCTAGGAATACACTTGAACCACTGGCCAAACAGTGTTGTAATTGATATAGTTTCTGTGTGATTATTTGGGTCTGGGTTTCAGAGAAATGTAAGCACAGTCTCCATTTACATGATGGCACCCAAACCATTGGGGCTAACCCGCTTGCCCTGCCATCTACTTCAGGTCTAGGGATTAGCAGAAAAGTAACTGAGAGCACACCAGCAGCTCAGTACACTCTGCTGAGCAGCCTGCTGGATTGGGGCTGCTAGGGGTGCATAGGCAGGAGAACATGGTGGATTCCCATCACCGTACACAGAGCTGTTTCCAGACTGTGCAGTCCATTGCTAGGCAGATTTAACTTTCACTCAGGTAAAAAGGGTTTATGTGCTGCACACTCTTTCCCAGAGATTTAGTGGTGAGCCTGGCTCCCACCCGGCAGTCCCATACCTGGTAGTGAATGCACCTCTGCCATATTGAAAGGCTGAGAATGCAGAGCCAGCATCCAGGACCACAGCGACTACATTGCCTGCTATTTTAAAAAAGCGCTCATTGTCAGAAAAGAATATCAGATATACAATAGGACAAATTCAAACATAAAAGACCTATAAATGGACACAGTGTGTTTCAAAATGTACATAAGCTTAGGAAAGAGAGGAAAAGGAGTATAGACAGGTATAAAAAGAAATAATTTTAAAAAAATAAAACAAAATCTTCAAAAGGACAGTAAAAGTAATATAAAAGAGTACAGACAGTCATAAATTAAAGGAATAATGATAATAAAAATTTAGAAGTAATAGAGTAAAAAAAATCAGCCATGTAAAGATGGAATATATACAGAGAATCTGGATTATGTGTATTATTGTATTTTCTCTAAATTTTGACTGGAGAGAGACATTTCATTCTGTGGGCTGCTAAGCTAAACCGACATATACATTATAAAGATATCTTGACTTCAAAATTTGAGTCTAAGGATACATTCCTTTGGAAAAGAGGTTTTGCTTTTGTTTCCACAGAACATGAGAACCTGTGGGTTCCTTCCAGGCTAAAGTGGTTCGATGGAACAAGATCCCTTTGAAAGTACTCCATGAACCCTAAAAATACTTTGCCCAACAAATAGCAGGAAGCAGTTTGGAGAAAACTATGCCGAAATTCCCAAAATGATTGTTTATAAATGTTTGTTTTCATTTAAAAGAAGTTGGGTATAAATTGTTAATGGTCACAGACAATCTCTTTTTAGGAGATGAATACTTTGCATTGGTTTGGATCTTGGTCAACTGATACAAATTTAAGGTCAATTTTGTTATACTGTGTATATGAATTTCTGTTCTTATTTAAAGTATTGTGTTTGTATATAGCTGGATGACGGGGTGCACGCCCTTAATTCCAGCACTTGAGAAGCAGAAGTAGGTGGATCTCTGTGAGTGTGAGGTCAGTCTGGTCTATAAGAGCTAGTTCCAGGACAGCTAGGGAAACTCTGTCTCAAAAAAAAAAAAAAAAAAAAAAACAGAAAAAGAAAAAGTACAATTGAAAATTACATATTAATAGATATTAATTTATAATAGTCAAATTTGTAGTCATATGTTTTCTAGTCATACAGATATATATTTCAAATAGATAACTTTCAATACTTCAAAGACTTAAAGAATATGGCATTTAAAATATTTTAAGATCTTAGACTTTTCTCCACAGTGAGATACATCTGCTCCTGGCAGCACCAATCTACTTCAAGAAGATTGACGGGCATTGAAAAGGCTCCTTATGGAGCTTGCTAGCCATTTGGATAAGAACTGCTCTTGTCTGGACTGCATGATGGTATGCTGCATAAACTGGACATGCAAGACGCACAGAAAAATGACTGCTGAATTTGCCAAAAGAACGCGAGACAGTTCTTCAGGGTTCCTCTTCATGAAAGAGTTTGCCAGACATTCTGCAGGATACAGAAGAAAGTGCCTGAGAAACTGCCAATATAGATGGAAATGTCTATGACATTTCCTGCTTCATGGAAAGTCTGCCAGATACTATGGACCTGTAGGCTGAAGAAGGATGCCCCAACATTTTAGAATAACCTTGGGTGACTGTCTAGGCAGCAAGATGTCTCTATCAATTTTAGAGTTTTCAAAGTTGCTTACAATGTACATCCTGTTTATGCAGGTAATATTATATCCTTCTGGAGTCTTTGATGGAGCTGAAGACAGATAGCTTTAGTTTTCCTTAGTTATGATAAAAGATAAATTAGATATGAAACTTTAGATTCACAAAGATAAAATTGATGATTGAATATTTTCTTTAATTTTGCCAGATACAAATAGACTAAATATTGTAACTATAATTCTTACTTGATAATTGTTTTGCATATGTAATTTTACTATGTTAAAGTTAAAACCTTCCTTTTTATTTAGACAGAAAAGTGCAGATGATGTGGAATGCCCCCATTTAAGCTGTAAGTATATTTGCTTAATAAAGAAATTGCTTTGGCATATGGCAGGGCAGAACATATCAAGGTGGGAAATCCAAGCAGAGATAGAGGAGGAAAGAATGCAGGGTCAGGGAGATTCCATGCAACTGCCAAAAGAGAAAGACGCCAGAACATTATTGATAAGTCACAGCCTCATGTCGATACAGAGATTAATAGAAATAGGTTAATTTGAGAAGTAAAAGATAGCTAGGTATATGCCTCAACCATTGGTCAACCAGTGTTATAATTAATATATTAATTATTATTATATGATTATATCTAATTAATATATTAAACATTATATTAATATTACTATAGTTTTGTGTGATTATTCGGGTCTGGACAACCGGGTAAGTGCAGTCCCAATTTACAACCTTCTTAAGTTTATTTACAAATGAATAATAACATCCAAGGTGACAAATCTGGACTTCTTAGGATTTACTGACTTATAAAGGCTCTGAGTTTATGAATGTAGAATGTTCTCTTTGCATTGCTGCTGCCACAAAACCAAATTGCCCCTTGGCCTGGCTGGATAGCGAGCATCAAACTACAAAATCCATTGGTTTTCTGGTTGGTAAAAGGATGCATGAGTATGTCTATGCAGCATTTAGTATGACATCCATGTTTCTATTAAGATGGGGAAATTCATTTTCTCTTTTCAACCCTATGGACACTGTGTTAGTCACTTCTCTGTTATTGAGATAAAACACCATAACCAAGGGAATTTATGAAAGAGTTTATTTCAGCTTAAGGTTCCAGAGAGATAAGACTCCATCTCAGCAAGTAGCTTGGCAGTAAGTGACAGATACAGAAGCCAGAGCAGAAAGCTGAGAGCTCACATGCTCAAACGCAAGGATAAAATACAGAGAGTGAACTGGATGTCAGTAAGATGATAAAAATTCAAAGCCTGTCCCCAGTGGCATGCTTTCCTCAGCAGGGCCACATTTCTACACCACACCAAAGAATGTAACCAATGGGGAGCAAGTCTGAGTCTGTAGGAGACATTCTCATTCAAGACACCACTGGTCTTAACACCAATGACCCAGCCTATTCTCCTTGGAAGAGATTCAGTGTCTGTGGGCCACAGGATGAGCCAACCTTTCTCCAGTTAACTGAGAAGTGTGCTTGACCACTGGATTGCACAGACTTGGAGAGCACAGCATGACAAAAGTTGAGTGTCTTCAGGAGAACTGGGATCAAGTAGGTAAGAGAAATGATGGTTTACAAAGAAAAAATGATGAGGCACATAAAAATAAAGAGCTGTTCTACACTTGACCATTTAAAAGGACAGGTTTTAGGCCAGGTGCTGGTGGTGCACGGCTTTAATTCCAGCACTAGTGAAGCAGAGACAGGAGGATCTCTGTGTGTTCACGACCAGCCTGGTCTACAGAGAAAGTACCAGGACAGAGTCCAAAGCTACAATGAAACCCTGTCTCAAAAAATCAGAAAAAAAACGAAAAGAAAAAAGGGACAGGTTTTAGAAGTAAATAGTCTAAAAAATGAGAAAATGGAAGAGTTCTTTTAACTACTAATTCATGAATTGAACCCAGATTTACATAAGTAACATGTCATGATCTCTTATATCTGCTTTGCATATTTACAGTCAATATTTGATTCAATACACACAGGCTCTTCTTTCAAAGCATAGCCTTGCTAACTCCCAATTTTCTATTTTCATAATAATTCAGACAAAATTCTTCACCAAAAAAATTTGACTCAAAGAGATTGTTGAACTACACAAGCCCTCTAATCTGTTTTAATTAAAAGTCTAGAAGCAAGTATCTCTGGGTTTCCCAGAGTACTCACCTATTAAGTCTTTGTTTGGAGTTTGATCACAGATTTTAAAATAAGACACAACTGTCAAGCATGTGGTAACTTCAACACTTGGGACACATTTCCAACCATTTCCATGTACACCTATATTGACAAGCAAGTTTGATGGGCTTGGTGATATAATACCCTTCCAGTTCATTTTCATAACTCTAAATGCCCCTGGACCGAAAAATAGATGAGGAAAATGTGGTACATTTATATAATGGAGTACTACACAGCAGAAGAAAATAATGCTATTTTGCAGGCAAATGGATGAAGCTAGAAAACATCATTTTGAGTGAGGTAACCCAGACCCAGAAAGACAACTATCACATGTACTTAACTTTTAAGTGGTTTTTAAACATATAGCAAAGAAAACCAGACCACAAATCACAAACCCAGAGAACCTAGACAGCAACGAGGACCCTAAGAGAGACACACATAGATCTAATCCACATGGGAAATAGAAAAAGACAAGATCTCCTGAGTAAATTGGGAGCATTGGGGACCTTGGGAGAGAGTTGAAGGGGAGGGGAGAGGCAGGTAAGGGAGCAGAGAAAAATGTAGAGATCAATAAAAAATCAATAAAAAAAACATAAAAACATAAAAAAAGAAGAAAAGAAAAGGAACAAAAGATGCCCCCAAGGTATCATGCACAGAGGACACAATTAAAACGCTGATGCCGGTGGACAACAATCGGACAGCTGTTTAGAAGTTAGCAAAACACTCCTTGAGTCACACATTTACAGATGACCTGGGGTTCTGGCAACTTCCACAGCTCAAGAGCCTCAAACATAGGAAACCTCTTGAGTTCAGTCTTCTGTGTTGCAGTGTGCCACTTCCAAAGCAGAAAATGCCATTTCCTTTGCAAGGAGAACAGCTTTATATACACCCGAGGAGAAGAGATCAGGGAAACTCTCTGAAATTTTGATCAATAATTCATGCTTTCATAAAACTTCTTGAGATTTGTATGACAGAACAGCATTGTAGAACTCGGGCCTTATGGGTAAATAATCATAAGATGTAAAGTCTATGTGAATCCAGAGTTTCCCAAGGTAAGTCAGGAGTGGTAAACCATTTTCCAGGGCTATTACCACAGAACCATATTAAAAAATATTAAGAAGTATAAGTAAGGTATTGGAAATGGGCAAATATATTCAACCAGCATTAACTCATCTCTCTATGAGTTGTTATTAAGATACTGAGAGAAAAAAGAAACTCCAAAACAGAAATATCAACAGCCATAACAACAAATTTAGAGACCTAATCGTTGTTACTATAAGACATAGAAACAGACTTTGTCTAAAGATGGCTTGAGAAACAAACGCTGTCCAGTGTCAACCACCTGCCTGCAAGTAAAAGAAAAATAAACAACTGTGCCAAACACATTATATCAAGAGAGATGTTTAGCCCACGTTTTACATTTCAGAATCAGAGGAGGTAAGGCTCAGCTGGAAGTACAGAGCCTACTGATGATATTTGTTATTAGATTGTCAGTTTTCCTCTCTGCCATTCCTTTGGTCATTTCAAAGTCTGCTTTATTTGTGTGTGTGTATGTGTATGTGTGTGTGTGTGTGAGAGAGTGTATGTGTAAATAAGTGTTTTTGAGACTTTTTGCAGAAGTCAGAAGAGTATGTTGGATCGCCCAGAGCTGGAATTACAGACCGCAGACTGCTGTGAGGAATGAGAAATTAATTCAGGGACCCTACAAGATCATAACGTGCTCTTAACCACTGAGCCATTTCCACAGCCCAGTAAATGTTTTTGTCCTATTTTTTGTTTGTTTTCATTCGTTATTTTGAGACAGGGTGTCTCTTTATTGCCCCATCTTTCCTGGAACCCCCTCTGCAGACCAGGCTGGCCTCAAACTCAGAGATCCACCTACCTCTGTCTCCTGAGTCCTGGGATTAAAAGCATGTTCCACCAACAGCTTTTGCTCTTATTTTAATAATAGTGGTAGTAACAAATAAACTGCTTTGCAAAGAAGCAATCCGGGTAACAGAAAACTCAGTGTTTTTGCTTTTGTGTGTGATTCCTCAGATGAGAGGTTAGCCATCAGGTCTCCACCTAGGTGTCAGCACCTACTGAACACAGCGAAAGATGAATAGAGTGAAGAGCCAACACTGGCGGATTTGGCTGGGTGTCCACCCCCGCAATATCCCGATTTAGACTGAAGTGCTACATGCAAAGGGTGATTGTTCAATCCACCTTTCTCCATAAAAGATCAGAAAGAAATGTTCTCATCTGCCTTCTCCTAGTTCAGGCACATCATGCGACACGGCTGAGACTTCCTGTCACTATAACATTTAACTCCCTTCCATGGAGAGGTATTTTTGTTTTTATAAGCTTAGATTTTTCTAAAAATAGCATGATTTGTGTTAGAAACCAACTTAAATAGTTTTAGTCTAATTTAAAATGATTTATAACAACTGATACAATCAGTTCATTGCA
The DNA here is from genome assembly GCF_014885135.2 of Alexandromys fortis. Lineage (NCBI taxonomy): Eukaryota > Metazoa > Chordata > Mammalia > Rodentia > Cricetidae > Alexandromys > Alexandromys fortis. Next base: position 720,652 of record NW_026068118.1, on the reverse strand, counting down.
GTCTACAGCATATTTGACCTAAAGACGACTGCTCATAAGACAAAAATTAAGTTTTAATGGCCCACGGTCATTTTTTTTTTTAGACTGAGCATTGATGGGAAACTTGCAGAGCAATGGAAGATGGGTTATTTTCAGATTACTAAAGACTCCTTTTTTCCCCTCCCAGTCCAAAAGACCCCGAAGCAGGAGACCTATCCATTATAGTAGGTGAGAAGGAACTTGCAGTTCTCCGTTTCAGATATTTTATACACAGTAGCCACAGTAGGCAAGCAGAGGCAAGGGAAACTACATTGCTGAAACTCATCTCAGAGTTAAAGACAATTCTCCCTATACCTTCTACTAGACAGCGATGAATAACCACTACCCAGGGAACTGTATTATGTTCCCCAGCCACCTGCAAGCTACTGCCTTTCTTTCCGTGGCTTCTAGCTGCTTATTTCTGCCTATAACCATTCTTACTCCTCCTCCTAGGCTCTGTCTAACCTTATTTTCTTCTAATATTTTGTTGCTCATATCTCCAAATGAAATGAAGATTAAAGATGCAAGAGAATCCATCAAAATCCATGGAAATCTAAGGGTATCATGTCAATCTTATAAACACCATTTGCCACCATAATTCGTTTATTGATTTAAATATAACTGACAGCCTAGCTACTGCAGCCTCCAATATGAAATAACAATTACAATCGCAGGACCCATGAAAGGCCTTCTAGCTCAGAAGATCAATATTAGGAAAAATATGTAGTGTATGATGCTGTGGTATATATGCATCTGTATTACTCTATTTATTAATTTTGGGTGGGAACTCAGATCTTCAAGACTATGGCGTTAGGTGGTAAGCATTTTGTAAGTATTTATGATTAGGTAAAGTGGAACATATAGAGCCCACCCAATGGTATAAGTACCTTAGTAAGTAGAGGATGAGGAAAGGACTCTCTGGTTCTACAGATACGACGATGTAGCAAGACAGCAAGCATATCTACAAATAAGAAGAGGGCTTTCCCAGAAGCCAGTCATGCCAGTATAAATTCTATAAGATAGTCAAGCCTTAAAAATATAAACCATGGTGGGATGACTTAGCAAATAAGGGCACTTACTGAAAAGTTGTAAGACCTCACTTTGATCCCCAGAGTCTACACGGTAGATAAAGAAAACCAGTTTCCACAAACTGTCCTCTAACCTCAACCTATATGCTATGGCATACGTGTGTGCTCACACATACAACAAATAAATAAAGATATAAATTTAAAAATAAATATAGTGTTGTTAAGCAATAATGTGTATTGTATTTTGCCATGTATTCCCAAATAAGACAGAAGATGTCTAGTCGCAATAAGGTATGTAGAATATAAAGAAGAGGTTACAGAATGCCCGGTTGCTAGTGTTTAATTAGTGTGATCATGGGTGGCTATCTCTTGACAAATATGGTTTTCAAGTAAAGGCTGAGGAATGTGAGGTAAAGGAAGGAAATAAAGGTTGGTGTACAGTAGGTGAAGGGGACAACAGGAAAGGAGGACTGTATCCTGTGGACTTCGTCAGGACCAAACTTGTTTAAACTTAATCCAGGGAAGGTGGGAAGAAGAGCAGGGACATGATTCAAAATGCCGCTCCAGCTGCAATGTCGAGAATGGCCTGCAATTTAAAATACAATGGTAAAACGTGAAGAAGATTGAAAGGTCACAGCAATTAAGTCAAGAGTGCTAGTGAGGGCGACAAGTGGCCTAGCATGTCCTATGTAAGGCTGTACAGGTATAAGATGGGCAGATGGAGAGAAGGCTGTGCCGACACATTTTCTGAGATCATGGAAATAAAAGAGTCGCGAAGGACACCTTGAAATTTGTCATCTATAGAAGGTATTGCAATGGACTGAGGTGAAAAAAATAGAAAGAAGCTGTGCGTGTCCAACTTTTTGTTGTTCTCATTATATAGTACGGTCTGGCCTGTACCTCATTATGTAAACCAGGCTGGTCTGGAATGACGTGATCCACACACCTTTGCCTTCTGAGTGTTGAAAATAAAGGCATGTGTCACCATGTCCTGCCTTTGCATGCAGTTTTCGAGTGTCATGTTAAATAAATAATTCGGTTTGGGAGGCAATAAATTTTAAATGCTAGTTAGAAATTTAAGAGGAAATATTGTGCAAGCCTGTGTATGTCCAAGACTAGGGGAGGGATATAAGGGAAATCTTGGCAGGAAAGCCTGAGAGGAATGAATTAGCATAGCAAGCCCGTGTGTCTAGTTAGATCACCAGGAATAAATGCTGACAGATGGTATCCAAGACCTGAACTGAGCAGCTCTTCGATATTGGAGTAATGATGAATGTGGGAGCCAGCGAAAGTATGTGGAAAGAACAGTCCGTGAAGTGGGGGTCTAGGTGAAGACATTGTGTCTGTGGTGAGGGAAAACCAACAGGCACAAGGAAGTGACAGACCAAAGTCCACCACGTTGTGAAGTAAACTTGGGCGAAAACTTCCGGTCTCCACAGCCTGTCTTAGGCACAAGTTTTTTGGAAACACACGATTCTTCTGTAGAAATATTCTGATCATATTGGTAACACGTAAAAAATAAGTTAGCTAACTTAGATTATATTGAAATTCTGTTGTTAATTCGTGCTTTAAAATAATGACCCGAAGCCATATGCTCAAATACACAATAGGCATTCAAAACTCCTTCCTGAGTGGGGAAATTACTCTGTAAGAAGAACTTATCTCAGTGACTGGGTTGTTAGCAATGTAGCTTGGTGGTTTTACAGAAAGATGGATAACCTGGCCCAGATGGATAATTATCTTAGTCTGATACCATCCAAGATGACAGAATCTATTCAGTCACTGTGTACGACCATGTGCCATTGCCCCTCTGGATATGAGTGGCCTGTTAGGAGTTTCAAAGAAAGCTGAACATGCAATGGACAAAGGACACTTTTATACAAGGTTAAGATACAAAAGAATTAAAACTACCTTCTCTCCAGCAAACTATATAAGCACCACACAGAAATATGTAGTGGCAGACATCATGATTTTTAGGTAAAGTCATGAGATGATCTGGATTTCAAAACTGACTTCTTGACTAACACAGTATCGTGTGACTTGTATTTTATAAGCTCCATTCAAGAGCACTAATAGAAGCAGCTAAGAAGCTATGCATGTACTCCAGTCTAGTTACTTAAAAGATGTAGAAAAAATAGTGAGGAAAGGGTTGAACAATAATTGTTCTTGACCATGTAGGAAGCACTTCAACTTATCGGGAGTATCTTTCATGTAATAAACTGAGAAGCTAAAAATAGTGATTAACAAAGACTGGGAGACTTCAGCCCATCTAACAAGATGATCAAAGTGACTGCTAGAATCCAGAACCCAGTTCTTCCTGACACATGTATGTTATCACAGATCCTTAAGAACTGCACACACTGTATTTTAACAGGAAATTTGATTGGCCTAAGATGGTGAGAGTTAAAATGGAAATTTCTGGTAAGCCACTTCATTTGAACAGGGGTACTTAGCTATTCCTGTGGCCATTCCTTCAACTCCCTTCCAGTTACAATTTACCAAAAGATCCTTACTCTAAAAATATCTCAGCCTTAATGACAAAGCCCCAGCCTCAGCAGAGCTCTCTGGATAATGCTATTTATGTTGCTGTTTGCAAACAGCATCCACTCTAACAGCTGGGCAGAGAGCACAGCATCTGGAGCAGGAACTGGCCCTGAGGTATGTTCTGACTAATAATGAATCCGGAGCGAAGAAGGGTGAGCGTGCACAGTTCTGTGCTTTTATCTACATGACAGCAATGCTCAGCAAAACGCTTCCCAGAGACCCGCAGCCTTCAGTTCTTCAACATTTCCAAAGCCAATCTTAAATGTTTCTGGATCAATGGGAATTCATTTAAATTGTGCTTGTCTCAGGCAAAGACCCACTGTAAATCAATCTTCTCCTAAAATGTACATGAGTAGCTTAAAATCACATCACACGCCATGGCCAGTGAGTGTGGATGCCAAATGTAAATAGAGGAGATCTAATTTTCACTAGATTGGAATATGTAATGCAGAAATGGATTTTTAAAATGCCATGGGAAATAACTGCAGTGGCGCTCATGCCAGTGTGCTCCTTAAACACCCCAAATGCACATCTCACGGGCAAGGGATGAAGGCCCCAGTGCAGAGCTGGCGCTGCCATGTTGAAGCGGTTTCCACATTATGTAACAGAAGTTATGGTTACAGGAAAATTAGTGATACATTTTGAGAGCCATTCCCTCTTTCCTATTAATGCTAACCAAACTTGTAACACATAGGTGGGAGGCTTGCCATGATTCCTTAAGGGTTGAGTCATCTTTGAAATTGCATTATTATTTTATATGTAAAGAACAGGTCATTCTTTAAGGTATAAGAATTGAAGAGGTCTATATAATATCTAGCTGGAACGATCAAAATAGATTTTCTCCTATTTGACTTCAGGCAATTCATTTATTTTTATAAATTACATTAATTACAGCATACCTTCACTCCACAGGAAATTCATGATAAAAAAAAAAAGACTTTTAAATGAACACTTGAAAAACTATCCTTGGGCTAGGCTCCTCCAAAACCCAAATCCATCTAGTGGCCATCCAAACTACTAGCCACACCCACCCCCAAGCCCACCTATCCTCCAGCAAACTCGATGGAACTCTGAAACACAGCTTGCTCTAATACTGAAGGGACCTAAGAGGTGAGTGAATAGCTACATGGCAGGACCTCCCACTCTCTGGGACCTCTACAGTGGGACAAAACCCCAGACCCTTCTCTCAACTTTCTCGGCTTTTCTAGCCAGCCAGCAGGGAGTTTCCAGAGGCTAGGCTCCCCCCAAACCCAAACTCATCCACTGGACCCCCAAGTTACTAACTGCACCCTGCCTGAGAGCTGTGATGGCTTACTATAATACTGAGGGGACCAATAGCTTGCTACAACACAGAGAGGATTAAGAGAAAGCACCACCAGAGCAAACCAGAAGAAAAGCAGACCTCGAGGCTTTCTGAGACCGACACTGATAGTACAGAGTAGACCAAGAAAAACTCTCAAACACTCAGACATGCACTGCAAGGGTTGGACTAGAACGCAAAAATACTGCCAACCTCATTTGAAGGAAGAGATGGGTAGGTGCCAATGCAAGAATTCTTCCAACAACCTAAAAAGCAACATGGTAACACCAGAACCCAGTGGTCACACAACAGGAACATCCCAACCCAAGGAAGCTAACTGCGCCCACAAAAACACAGACATCTGATAACTCACCACCAGCATAATCCAAAGAAGGGAAACACAAAAACACAACTACCAAAAATAACCGGAATTAACAACCACTGGTCATTAATATCGCTTAATATCAATGGACTCAATTCATCTATAAAAAGACACAGGCTAAGAGAATGGATACAGAAGCATGATTCAGCCTTCTGCTGTATACACGAAACACACCTCAACCTCAAAGACAGACACTTCCTCAGAGTAAAGGGTTGGAAAAAGGTTTTCCAACCAAATGGAACTAAGAAACAAGCAGATGTAACTATCCTAATATCTAACAAAATTGATTTCAAACTAAAATTTGTCAGACGAGATGGAGAAGGATACTTTATATTCATAACAGGAATAATTCATCAAGATGCAGTCTTAATCCTGAACATCTATACCCCTAATTCAAGAGCACCCACATATGTCAAGAAATATTACTAAAACTTAAATTGCACATCAAACTCCACACTCTAATAGTAGCAGACTTCAACACTCCACTCTCGCCAATGGACAGGTCAACCAGACAGAAACTTCACAGAGAAATAAGAGAACTAGTAGATGTAATGAATCAAATTTACTAAACGGACATCTATAGAACATTCCACCCAAACAAAAAAGAATATATCTTCTTCTCAGTACCTCATAGGACCTTCTGTAAAATTGTAAAATTGATCACATTTTCAGTAAAAAGGAAACCTCCACAGATTAAAAAAAAAAAAAAAAAAAAACTGAAGTAACTCCCTGTATCTTATAGGATCACCATGGATTAAAGTTAGAATTCAACAACAATACTACTCTCAGAAAGCCTACAAACTTATGTAAATTGAACAATGAACTACTGAACCACCCCCGGGTCAAGAAAAAAATAAAGAAAGAAATTAAGGACTTCCTTAAATTAAAAAAAAAATAAAGGAACATACTTTAACATAATAAAAACAATATATAGCATGCCAAGAGAAAACATCAAATTAAGTGGAGAGAAACTCAAATCAATTCCACTAAAATCAGGAACAAGACAGGCTGTCCACTCTCTCCATATCCCTTCATCATAATTCTTGAAGCTTTAGCAATAGCAATAAGACAACAAAAGGAGATAAAGGGGATTCAAAATGGAAAGGAAGATGTCAAACTTTTGATATTTGCAGATGATATGATAGTGTACATAAGTGACCCCAAAAACTCTACCAGAGAACTCCTACAACTGATAAATACCTTCAGTGATGTAGCAGGATACAAGATCAACTTAAAAAATCAGTAGCCATCATATACATAAACGATAAAGAAGCTGAAAGGGAAATCAGAGAAACATCACCTTTCACAATAGCCACAAATAACATAAAATATCTTGGGATGACACTAACCAAAGAAGTGAAAGGCCTATTTGACAAGAACTTCAAGTCTTTGAAGAAAGAAATTAAAGAAGATACCAGAAAATGGAAGGATCTCCCATGCTCTTGGATAGGTAGAATTAGCATAGTAAAAGTGGTAATCCTACCAAAGGCAATCTATAGATTCAATGCAATCCCCATCAAAATCCCAACACAATTCTTCACAGATCTTGAAAGAACAATAATCAACTACATATGGAAAAACAAAAAAACAAACAAACAAAAAAAAAACAACAAAAAAGAAAACCAGGATAGCCAAAACAATCCTGTACAATAAAGAAACTTCCTGAGGCATTTTTATACCTGACTTCAAGCTCTATTACATGGTTACAGTAATGACATCTTGAATTATGCATGCAAATGAATGGAATTAGAAAACACTATTCTGAGTCAGGTAACCCAAACCCAAAAGATGAGTATGGTATGTGTTCACTCATAAGTGGATACTAGCTATAAACAAAGGATATTGAGCCTATAGTTAATGATCCTAGAGAAGCTAAGTAATGAGGTGATCTCAAAAAAAAATATAGAGACCCACCTGGAAACTGGAAACAGACAAGATAGCATGACAAAATTGGGATCACAGGATGGTGAGTGAAAGGAGGGTAGAAAGGGAAGAGGAAGGGAGAAGAAGAGGGTTGAGGGGAACTTGAGGGAATGAGATAGTAGAGATGGAGGAAGAACAGAGATGAGAGCAAGGAAAGAGATATCTTGATTGAGAAAGCCATTATAGAGTTAGCAGAAACCTGGCTCTAGAGAAATTCCTAGGAATCCACAAAGATGACCCCGCCTAAGACCCTAAGCAATAGAAGAGAGGAGGCCTGATCTTGAATGGCCCTGTAGTCAAATTGATGATTATGTTAAATATCACCATAGAACCTTCATCCAGCAACTGATGGACACAGAGGCATAGACCCACATCAGAGCACTGGACTGAGCTCCCAAAGTCCAGTTGAAGAGTGGAAAGAAGGAGAATATGAGCAAAGAGGTCAAGACCATGATGGGTTCACCCACTGAAACAGTCTACCTGAGCTAAGAGGGGCTCACCAACTCCAGCAGGACAGGGAAGGAAACAGCATAGGTCCAAACTAGTCCCTCTGAATGTGGTTGACAGTTGCATGAGTGGGGCAGACTGAGGGACCATTGGCAGTGGCACCAGGATTTATCCCTACTACCTGTACTGGCTTTTTGGGAACCTATTCTCTTTGGATGTATACATTGCTCAGCCTAGATATAGTAGGGAGGGGCCTTGGACCTTCCACAAAGCAATGTGCCTTACCCTCTCTGAGGATTAGATGGGGTAGGATGGGAAGGTGTACAGAAGAAATGGGAGGAAGGGAAAGAGTAAAAAAATTTAAAAATATATTTAAAAAAAGGAAAAATCCCCCCCAAAAAAACAAAAAGCCATCCTTACACTAGGTCTGTAGCTGTGCCTTTAACTCCAGCATTTGTGAGGAAGAGGAGGAAAGACTGCTGGGAATTTGGGATGCAAAGTAAGTTCTAGGCTGACCTGGACTACATGATGATATCTTGTTTCAACAAAAAGAAAAAAAAATCAAAAAGAAAGAAAAGAAAGGAAAACCCAAAAATGCAAAACAAGACAAAAAATTCAGGCATATTAGCACAAAGCTTTAATGCCATTATCAGGAAGCAGAGGCAAAAGGATTTCCATAGGTTCAAAGCCAGCCTGTATACACACTAAGTTCCAAACCATCTAATGTTATATACTGAATCCCTGTCAAAAGAAGGGAGGGAGGGAGAGAGAGAGAGGGAGGAAGAGAGGAAAGGAGGGGAAAAGGAGGGAGGGAAAGAAGGAAGGAAGGAAGAATCTGTTTAAATCAAGTCACTTTCACTACACAGAACTAAGATGCCATTAGAATTGTACCAAGAGGTAAGCAGATAAATCAAGAAACAGCTATCTGTACATATTATATGAGTCATAAATACCTGGATTTTTCTAAGTCTGCATATATCTAGAAAAGATAGAAATCCTTAGAAAGTTAGTTATTTTCTAGACAACAAAATAACCCCAAACGAAACGAGAAGGGTGAGGGAGCATACTTAAAAAAGAGAAAACACTAATAAAATAAATAATAAACTCTGAACATGTCTGGTTAAACGGTATTCAAAAAAAAGACTCTCTCTGGTCTACTTACACTTAGGAATTGGTGGACAAATGCAGATTTACTGGAGATACCTCTGCCCTAGATGTGAAGTACACATGTAATGACTTATGCTAACCTGCTATTATCTTGTTCCACCCTGGCCACTGAATCAAGGAGAGCTAAATTAAAGACTAGACCTGTTCTTTTGAACCTGGGGCAAGGGAAAACTGAATATGATCACAAAGAAGAAAACCTATCTGGTTTTCCAAGAAACCCACCAGCTCTTTCTCCTTCCCAGGACTCGAATTTGCTGGAGTTTACCAGGCTGGGGTTAACTCAAACAGGAATGGATTCATCCAGGATGTCTCAGAAAAGACAAGAGGCTTCTGCTAAGTAGCTAGCTGCTGTTTGAGATGCAGAGAGATCACTGGGCCAGGTCTGCCAGCCTGGGATCCCAGGTGCGCTCACCTGCAGGGGGCAGGACAGAAGAAGGAAGATCAAGCAAGTACTGTGGATGCCTGGAATTTGACTGCTCATAATTGCTCTTGGGAGAGATTTTGAGTACCTCTAGGAAAGGAAGAAAAAGGAGGGGGGGAGAGGGAGAGTGGGGTCTGGCCAGGGGGAACTTAAAACTATTTTCTATTTGTGTCACTTGACTTTTTAAAAATTGTGTTTCTTCATTCAGTGAATTCCCTTCCCCTTTGTGGTTTAATTTAAGGTCAGTGCTTGTTTGTATTGCTCCCCCTGATTTCCTGGAAGACAGACAAATAATCTAAAGAATGTGAGTGCCTGCTTTGAATTAAACCCACTGAGTCAAATTACTGATTGCAAAGGCAGTGGTTAGGAACACACAGATTTGCTCGGAGTGGAGTAGAAAGGCCCTGCTCCCTCGTTGCTTGAAAGGAGGTGAGGATAAATTGCTTGTTTATTTAACTGCCTTTGAAAACAACAGATAGATGGATGTTAGTAACTCAATGTGGCTATGAGAAGTTTCACAATTGGAACCATTTCCATAATCAGAGATCGCCACTGCAGAAATTAGAGAGAAAAGGAACAAATAAAGGGAAGGTGTGTGTGTGTGTGTGTGGCAGAAAGCATTATTCAATCATGAGCCATCCCAAATGGTTCCAAACATAGCTTATATTACACTCCAGTGCATTTACAACAACACTGAAGAAACTAGGCCACTCAATTTCACAGTTCTCGGGGAAAGTAAGGCTCTTTCTGAAACTCCTCCTTTTCCCAGCACTGTGTTTGTGAGGCATTCCAGATGCACAAGCCTTCAAAGGTGACAGTATCCATCTAGGCTTGAGAATGAACACACAGAGAGAGTGAAAGTTTTCACATCCCCTCCTCCCTAAAAAGTAACTGCCACAAACCACAAATGAATCCACTTAATCCAATTTGGGAGGATTCCTCGGGAAGAAAGGCTTTCACAGTTAGCGTCAAAGCGTCCCACCTAATTCTTTGTTGGAGTCTCTCTCTAGGAGTGTGGGGGGGATGTTGGCGCAGTGTTTGATGAAAGGAAAACAAAGCTACAGACAGTCCTGTGGACGAAGAGGGCTAGCAGATATTTGCATGCAGGGGTAACAGGAGGCTGAAGCAGGTCAATGATACACTGTGAGTTTAAATTAAACTAGAGAAAGAGTTTGACAAATTGGAAACATGATCTAGATCTAGCAGAATGACTTTTACTGAAAATAAATGTCAGGACTTGAGCTAGGTTTTCATAGTGGGTAAGTGTAAGCCAGGAGAGACATTGTTTGGCAAGAACTGGTACAAGACTCTGTTAGTCACTGCTAATCAACTCCAGAAAAGTAACAAAACAAAAATATCACAAACAGATGTAATGCCATGGATTGCAGAGTGACTTTAGAGACCTGGTAACTAAAGGAAGGGGAAATCTTACTTCTACCCTACTATAAGTGAGCAGACTCCATTCCACAGGGTACCCCTTGTTATCGTTCATAAGCAGGTGTGTGGGGGATCAGTCCCACGAGGGGCAGTGGCGGGTGAGAGACAGATACATCATGTAGAAAGAGTTTCGGTATAGAGTTTATTTAGTGGGTTATGGAAGGGAAAGGGAAGGGGGAAGGGGGGAGTGGGGGGAAGAGAGAAGTGGGGAGAAGAAAGGGTGGCCGAGAGAGGGGAGAGGGGAAGGGAGAGAGGCAGTAGTTCCTCTTCAGACAAGGGACAGAAGGGGAGAGCAGGCTAGAGAGGAGGCAGGAGATCTGCTTGCCTCAGCAGAAGGGGAGGTGCTGAGAATGGGAGGGACTTGTCTCTTAAAGGGACAGAGAACCCAGGTGGCAGACCAGGCCAGCAATAACACTGCTGCCCTTCTATACAAGTACAAGAAGAGTTCTGGGGCCCAAGTCCAATCCTTCCTCTGCTTATCTGAATTCACAGTCTTACTTTCTAAGCAACCTTAGTTGCTTTTCCTTTTTTATAACTTTGAACATCTTCTTGGTGCCTTCTCATGAGCCTTGTATCATGCTTGCCTCTTCATAAAAACCCAGTAGACCTCAGGCTACCCTTCGAAGCCCCACCCTTGACCATGTTGCCAAATCCTTTCATAAACATCCTCATACTGCTGCCACCTTTCCCTTCCCACTCCATCATCTTCATCTCACCAAAATCTCTCTTCTGTCCTCACTGTTTCCCTGGGATGGAAGGACTGAAAGGCAAAGATCAGCCCTTCAGTTGTGAGTCACTGCCATGCAATACCCTCAATCAGTCTTTCCTGAATTCATCTTTACTCTCGTTTTTCATGATCCAACCTGATCCTTTTCTTCTGCCACCTGCTGTCCCTTTTGTTTTGTTTTGTTTTTGCTTTTGGTTGTTTATTTGTTTGTTTGGTTTTTGCTTAGCCCCCTACTTTTGTTCCAGTCTGTGTTTTGAAGTATCTTTTCCTCCGCTTATGCTGTTTTGGTCTTCCTTAGGTTACCTGGTCCCTGTCACACAGGGAACGTGGAAGGGGTTCCCTGGACAAAAATCAAAGGCCTGCTCTGTCCTAGGACGTTCCCATCAAGAAGGCACTTGCAAGGAACCACAGACAACAGAACGTCTCCCTAGAAACACACACTGGAACACACTGGAACAATTGACTGCCTACAGACAGCAGTGCTCTCAAAGAGTTAACAACGTTGAAGATGTATACCAAAATTCTGCCATAAGGAAACATTTTGTGCTTCAATATATGGAAGAATACAGACCCCCATGTCATACTAAAGCTAACCTCAGGCTCCACAGGGAGGGGTTCTGGAGAGAATCAAAGATACACAATGGAGGGTGTGGTCAAATGGTCTCAAAAAAAAAAAATCCAGCTGGGCAGTGATGGAAGAAATAAACACACTGGGTAGCCCATGTAAGAAGTATGGCCCTCTTAAAAAGGCATATAGCGGTCATTCTTTTTTCCCTTATAAGTAATGCTACCATTTGCTTTTCGGTACCTTGAATACGACATGAAATAATTAAGTTAAGGAGACTCACCAAGACCCCCACACCCTACCCTACTTTCCTCCAATATTTATTTTCTTCCTTAGAAACAGAATCATTACGACTTAGGTGGATTCGCAGCTGCTTGTAAGAAAAGGAGGCTGTTCCTTGCAGTGTGGGCATGTAACTGCCTTTCAGAATTTAAAAAGCAGTGGTGTGCAGAGGGCTTGACATTTTAAGTGTCTTTGTCCATATCGTGATGTTTTAAAACATCTAAGTTCAAAGAATCAAGGCAAACAACACGTGTCCCCTGCCTTCTCAATTTACAGCTAGTATTTTAGCATCTTTGTTTTATGGAAGGTATATCATTTGTCCACTTAGGAGATCCACTTACCTACTTTTAATCTGTTTAAAAGTCATGAGCATGAGTGACATTCAGCCCTGAGATGTCTCCAGCAACCACACCATGAAGAGATCATTACTGACTCCCAAATGAGTAAGAAGAGGGGCAGAAATCCAAGCAGCTTAGCTCATACTGCCAGTCACATCTCTCCAAGCTGCTCATGTTTACAAACTATGAATTTCTTGTCCTTTGGCCACATTCTGCCTTGCCCAAGACTTTCTGAGCTTCAGGGTCAGACAACACCTTCAATTTGATTAGCTAGCATCCAGCATCCTCTGGCTATCCTCACTGTATCACTGATTGCGCCGTTCGGCTCCCCACTAGAAAGAATTCGGGAACTCAGCCCTTTGGGAAGAACAGCCATGTGAACTGTGTAGCTGCTTTTAGTTGCTTTTCTTCACTTTTTGCTGGAAGGCAGAATGGGAACTGCAGGGTAAGGCTTAGCATCAGAGAAAACACTGCCTCTTGCATTTTTCACTCAGAATATTTCCATGGAAATACAGTTATTCTAAAAAGCACATCCTATTCCTCCTGATGAATTTGAAATAATTTGAGGAATTCTTAAATACGTGGCTCCGCTTTTTTTTCATCCTTTATTAAAATAGTGTTTATACATGAGACCTATGCACCATCTTTCTGCAGGCTGTCACACACTAGGGGGCTTTGCCCAACCTCCTTCTGATGGACAGCGACTGTAAGGCTGCTCCTTCACATTTCATCAAGAACAATGACTCTGGGCCACCTTAATGTCACGGCTTGGAGGCTCCTAAAGCAATTGGTTTTGTAATTTATTTTTGCGAACCGTGCTATGGACATAAAACTTAGAAAAGTGAAGCTCAAGTTCCAATCTAAAGATCTGAAAAGAACATTTTCAATCTGTTGGTGCAGACCGTTCTCCATCAGCCCAGCTGCCAGCAGTTACCCTTGGCACTGGGCGGCCTCACACAGCCAGGCACAGCCGCTCCTCTGGACGCTGTGGCAAGCAGAGTGCAGAGATTACCACATTATCATCTCCCGACTGAAGCCAGAGTTCCATTTAACAAGCTGACAAGAGCACCAGGGCTACAAAATAACAAGCAGAAACACGGTGTGGTATTTGTCAAAGATAAAGGGCTGAGGTTCAGCTTAATGCTTCTCAGGGGTTTGGGAAGATATTCAAATCATCTGCCCCAAATGTTTTCAGTGCCTTGAACTTTTTCCCACATTGCTCTTATTTGGGGTTTCCATTTCGATACAGGAAACTTTGGCTGGCAGCACTCCTTTGAAGAAACTAGAACTGTCCTTAGACTCTGCTGATTTCTTCTGACACGTTTTATGTTTCTGCAACTTCATTTTACTTAAAAGACCATGGCTACATTCAAGTCTACGTTATCGTTAAGCTTTTCCTGAGCTATGGATTTCATACGAACACACATTTTACATGGTGAAGGCTCATGGCATCTTATGTAGCCTCTTTTCTTCACAGCTTTAAAGAAAGCATTGAGAGGGTTTGATTTTTAAAATGTAGAATCACGGTTAGAGCTAAGAGGAAAACACAGTGTTTAAATTATAATACATCCCTGTGAAGTGCATTGTTTTTATTGCACAAAATGATATCTTTAAAAAAATCAGTTATCCATTGGTATTTGAGACTTAGTCTCCTGAGAGTCTGTCTATCACATGTACACATAAATTTTGACCAAAAAAATATTCTTTCTCTTTTCTTCTGAATGCCAAAACCAGAAAATACAACATGAAATATGGCAGATACCAGAATTAATTTTTGGATGAGTTCACCAATTTATTCAACAACAGTTGAAGAGAAGCAATACATTTTAATATCCAAATGTTAATATACATCCTTTTATTTTTATATAAACTACTATGAAATAAGACTATAAATCATCTATCTAAAACCTTTTTACTATTGCAAGGTATGGATGGGTCTCTTGCTCTTTCATGGCCTGGGGATCACACTGCAGGAGGTGACTGCACAATGGTCAAATCTCCTTCCTGCCATAGCGCTTTATTTCCCACGTCCTCGGCTCTCTCATCTAGATCTTTATCCAACTTGCTCACAGAGAGATCATTTTCTTTGGCTACCACAGTGTGTAATCTCATCCTGTGTTTTGAATTATGAAAACATTGGCCTAAATAAGCTTAAATGTATGTTAGCTTCACACACTCAAGATTCTGGGGGAAATTGTTTGACACAGACTGTGGGCGGTATGCCCTACGACGGCTTAATAGAATCTTCAAGTCCAGATCAGGAATGAAATGCTCCAACTGCGATCAGTTATAATAGAAAATCCCCCACGTGTTTCCACTGAGTAGGGAGCTGAAAACACAAGTCTTTTACTATTTTAGCTACTAAGAGTGGGGGTTTTGGTGCTGAAGCCAAGATACCAAGAAAAAATGTGATTGAAGAATTTTCATTCAGAAATATCTCTTGTATGAGAAAAGCCACTGATTACTTAGAATATAAGCTATTACAACCAATAAAAAGAAATTATTCAGGCACAATTTTTAGATGCCTAATGTACCCATCCAGAACGCAAGCTGATTAACTCTTGGGCAATGTCTTACTAGGACTAGATATGACACAAACTGTATACATATCAAGAACCATATGATTCGATTACATTATTTATATTCTAAATAAATATAAAGAAACTAACAATAATACCACCGATTGAGAATTGTGATGGGGCAAGAAGAAAAGTACCCAGGATAAATAACTTTATACGGAAATATTATAGAGAGTATGAAAACTTCTGAGACACAGAGTATTGTCTAACGATACCTTGTTATTGTTATTTCTTTAACAATTTTAACAAGAAATTGTTATTTCTTTAAGCTTTGTAATAAACATAGTAACTAGGTTGGTCTGAAGTAGATAATGAGTTATCTCTTTTGATTATTTACAGTCATTTACTAAATGACTATAGTAAATGTTGGTTCATAGACTAAGTAAGACATGAATACAAATGGGAAAGAATAGGGAAAAGAAAATAATGACAGCGATTTTACCTCATTTCTATCTTAGTGTTTTAGTGAATAATAGAGCATTTAACCTTAGGGGCAATATACACTTGCATGCATATACTAATACACACACACACAACCTTTGCTCTTATAGCTAGTATACCCTCTTGTTTCTAGACTGAACTGAGGAAATAATTGAGTTTCTAGCTGGTTGAGTGTATCTGAGTAGTTTATGCATTAGCCCAGGCCTAAACCATCTAGGGATCTGGAGTGTGTCTAAGACAGCTTCTTTAATACAGAAGAAGCATGTAGGTGGTCCTACCATGAGATCATGACACATGTCTTTTGTAGGTGACAGAACGTGCCATTGAGGAAAGTAAAGATGATTTTCAAACTCACCGGTAGCTTATTAATTCCATTTACTCAATCTTAACCCATCCCACCCTTCACTCAGTACTAATCCTTTAAAACGACATGGATTTTATACCTTT
The DNA here is from genome assembly GCF_014885135.2 of Alexandromys fortis. NCBI lineage: Eukaryota > Metazoa > Chordata > Mammalia > Rodentia > Cricetidae > Alexandromys > Alexandromys fortis. The sequence continues at coordinate 704,606 of NW_026068118.1, read as the reverse complement.
GCTTTTCTTATCGGTAGATCATTCCACATAGATTCAGTCTCCTATTTGTTTGCTTTTCCAATAGTCACAGTTTAACTTTAATCATATATTTTCTGAAGTTTATGCTTCAGAATTCACTTCTCCCCAGCAGTCTGCTCTCTTCTCTACGTAGAAAGTACTAAGGGAAAATGCTAGAAGAGTCCCTGGAAGACTAGCTGGAATGTTCTAATAGGGAATTCAGTGAAGTTTCCTTAGTAATGACTTTGAAAGGCCATTTAGTTCTAAAATTACACTTTAAATTATCCCTTTGTATTGTCAAAGTCCTTTATATAGTTAGAATCATTTGAATATTTAGACATAATGAATTTAATAATTTGTAAGTGCACCTGCTATATGATTATCATTGAGTATTGAGTTTGCTATATTTAAAATATTTGAATTATATTGCTGGTTTGAAAATTAGAGATAATTGGTCACAGAAGTGATGTAAATTATGGTATTCTAACAGGAGACAATGAGTCAAAGCCAAAGATAACAAAGGCCAGAAGTGGCTACCCACCTCTTCCTCAAGACTGAGGGATGACTAGAGCAAGAATAATGAGTGTATCTCTAGAAGCCAATATAAGGTACTTAGAAAGAAATCGAACCACATGATCCCCTGATTCACCTTTTCACAGCACAGGGTGGGTTAGTATTGTCACCTAAGACTCACTAACAGACCCAATGTTACTTCTCATTTGATACAGAATGGAGAAGTAGAGGATAGTGCCAGGTGAGAACATAAGTTCTAGCATCAACGTGTCAAGATCTGAATCGTGTATCTGTCAGTGCCTTGCTATAAAGAATATGTTTTACCTCCTGTGGGGTTCAGTTTCTCCATCTGCAATATAGGCTAACAGTATGATAAATGAAACATAGAGTACACTTGACTTGATTAGACTCTTGCCACCTTTGGAACTGATGGACAATTCTTGATCAACAGCGGTATGGAGGTGTCAGAGATTAGAATTAATCTGTATACCCACACAAAAGTCAAAATACCACCTGAAAATGGAAAGGTGCTTCTGCAATGAGGTAATGTTTAGACATTAAAGGGCTCAAAATTGAACCCAGTTCTTGTTAAGCAAGTACTCTACTACTGAGCTACAGCTTGGCCCTGAGGATGATCGTGGATCTGAGCTTTAGAACCTGCACTGAACTGACTGAAATACATTCCTACAAGCAGCCAGCACACACTGCACATTCTGATTCATGAGGTCCGGAATAAAATTCAGAATTGACTGTTGGAGTGATTGCTTACAAATGTTCTGCAAGACCCAGCTTCTGGAACTTACTCATTGTGAGTAAAACTGAGGAGCAAATGATCCTCCTTTTTGAGGAATATCTATCTCTTCCTCTCCACCTATGTGAATGACATAGAGTTGAAGAGAAACCAAAGTGTCAAAGCCTACCATACATAACGTGTTCAATAAAATTTTAACTTTCAACCACAAAAGTATATATTAAATTAGATATAAAATTAATTCTTATTATGAGTTGTAGATAAAATAATTCAAAAGGCTTTGCTGCGGGGAATTCATAGCATCTGCAACAAGGGATATGCAATAATCACAAGGGTTTTAAAATCTGAAGTTACCTAACAAGCTTACTATAAAAAAGGAGTAAGGTGGAGGGAAGAAAGGAAAAGCTACAGGTATCACAGGAACCTACTTAAATGATGCAAAGAAAGAACAGTTACTGTAATCAAGCTCTAATCTATACTTAGAAAGATGACCATATAGTATGCTGAATGGAAAGTCAGAGACTAGAGCTCAAACAGATAGTGGGGGAAGCCTAAGATGGTGAAGTTTTCTAATCCAGCTATTGCCAGCTCCTTCATAGGCACATCAACAAATTTCCTTTCTTCTGAATCCTTCATGCTTTTGAGATTTGATAGTGATTTCTTTATTTTGAAAACATGGGAGAAGTTGTTTTAGTATACTCTTTAGTTCCCTTGTGGTGATTTCCTTGAATGCAACAATCACAACTCCCTTGAGGAGCTGATCTGCTACAGAGGCCCCATTCTTCTGTGCTCAAAACTTCCCTCTCCCCCTGAAGCCACTGATGCTCTCTGAAATCTGGGCTCTGGGCAAGTGAAGAGACCATGCCTGAAATTCTTTCAATGATAATACAGAATAGCAGGTAAATGTGGTCTTTAGTTCCTAAGTACAACAATCAAAAATGAATAGTTAATGACCAACAAAATTGTTAGATTGAGTGGCCTTTGATATCCATGATCCCCACTTGTATGTCAAAGAGACTTTCATTTCATATCTGAAGTACAGAGAAGAGCAACAGGACTTGGATGTGACTAAGTAGTTATTATTAGCAATATCCAGATATAATTCCAGAGGTTCTCAGAATAATAATGCATGACCAAGACAGCTATTTTAAGAAAACTAATTTATTTTCTTTTTTCTTTAGACAGAGATCTTAGGATTGGCTAGGCTGCTTTCCAAGTCCACAGCTCAAACAATTCTCCAAAGTCAGTTTCTGGGTGCTTGACAAGAATATTGCTATTGGGCAGTGGTAGTACATGCCTTTAATCCCAGCACTTGGGAGGCAGAGGCAGGCAGATCTCTATGAGTTTGAGGTCGGCCTAGTCTACAAGAGTTAGTTCCAGGACAGACTCTAAAGCTACAGAGAAACCCTGTCTCGAAAAACCAAAAAGAAAAAAAAAAAGAAGAAGAAGACTATCACTATATTGGCATGAATATTCTACTATACTACAATGGCCACAACACTCTGATATTTCTCTCCATGGTTATATATCATTTAAGATGGCGGGGGGGAGGGGGAGGGCTAAACACAAAACCACTTTTTTGCGTTCTAAAACAAAGACTTTCAAATTTCTGTAATTTGTTAGAGGTAAAAGAAAGTAGAATCTCAAGAGTCAGTACATGTAATTCACTGGCTGGTTTAGAATTAGATGAGTTTAAAGAAAGTAAGGAAGTGGTTTCATTCTTATTCGGCTCCTTCAGGAGGGTGATGCGTTTACCCTTCTGAAGACGTTGTGACAAATTCCTGAGAGCATGACTTAAAAGACAAGGACATTCATCTCGGCCCATAATTGGCTTGCTCTACTGCTGGGGCCCTGAGGTTAAGCAGTATGGTGGAATAAAATGTAGAAGCAATGTTACTCAACTCACAGTGCTTAGGAAGAAGAGAGACAGGAAGGAGGCAGGGCACGAGTCAGCTATCCAAGACACAGCCCCATTACAATGTCTTGCTACCACTTGAGGAGGAGCTAGGGAGCTCTCCTTCAAACTTCTGATGAATTTAGGGCCCTCGTGATCAGGCCCTGTCTAGGTGACTGGCAATGATAACTGCAGATGACTACGTCATAAACACTAGGGTCTTTGGGGGAGATCCTTCAGACACAAATCAAAATAGGTGGTTTAAACAGAGTATCTTATTCCCTCTGATTGTATCATTGAAGTATTTTATCCACTCCATTTTAAAGAAGAAGAAAAGGTCAGAAAGGCAAACTACCAGAAACAGTACAAAGTCAAGGTCCAAGTTCAAAGTAAAAGTCAGTTAGCCAACTCCTGATGGCTTAAAACAGAAGGTAGGTCTACTAGCTTCAGAAATTCAAGTTTATGACTTCATATTATCCTTCAAAAGTTTTCTTATGATTTATCAACTTCTCCATTCTCTTGCTTAACTTAAGCTCAAGGTACATAACAGGTTTGTTCTTATAACAGGGAGTAAAAATCCCTCAAACAAGGAAGAGTCCATACCTTTAACTTTTTAACTTGCACCCCTTTGATGGTGAGATCTAATCCTGCGCCATGGCCCACATCTTCGCAATGACATAGAATATATTCTTCAGTGTCTTCTCCTCCAATCTCCGTCTTGATCTGCTGGCTTATTCCCGCAAAGATATGACCCAGATACCCTTCAGATTCCTGATGCCAAACTGATTTGTTTGTTCCTCTATGAAATTGTCACTCATATCTGAAATCAATATTTCTACTCAAGACAAAGCCATTCACAGCCTTGCCGCCTGTGGTGCTGACTCCTCAGCTGACAAGCTACACACACATACAATAAGTACCTTATTTAAAAGAATAAGTACTTCCTGGCACTTCCTTACAGACTTTCATCATTTCCATGAAATACAATGATAAATCTCCACTCCCCCTCATACTGACTGCCTTACTTCTAAGGCTTTCTCGGCACTATGGCAAAGATACTCTCTATTCATTGCCACTGGGTATCAGTGGTTTGTGGTGACCATAAACAATGATTTGCGGCTGGACCATAGTATGAAGTAACTGTTTATGGCTATTTTTCTGGGGAAGGGCTTGAAGCTTCTTTCAGAACATGCAAGTGAGGCGTACCCTCCATCCGATATATCCAACCAAGAATGAAAGAGATGAATACTAGTTTCCTGGGACTCATTAATGGAGGTCCAAACTCTTGGACGAAGAATGCTATCATTTCGTTCCTTTCTCATTCCATTTCTCCCCACACTGATTCACAAGCCTTACTTAATTTTGCACACTTCCCTCTTTTCCCTTTTCATTCTTGTATGTCCTGTTTCTTAGCTTAATTCATGCCCGAGTTAGCACTTTTCTGTCTTTGGCCCAGCACACTCCAATATTTTTCATGGACTGTTCTATCCGCTTAACTCTATCAACAAACTAATCCTTCCTAAATGGTGTGGACTGAGCTACATTCTGCCACTTCCTATATACGATTCTGTATTTTTATCATCGTTTCCCTTCCCAGAAACTTCTTAAATGCTGGACCTGGGACACTGTGAATCTATTCTCTACAGAATCACTCAAATACTCATGAATTAGATAATTAGTATTGTGGTCTATCACAAAAGAAAGGAGGGTTGAGAGGTTGAAAAGGTACTTCAGATCAAGGAAACATTTTTAAGTCCTGAGAAGTCTTACTGAGAAAATAATAGAGTATTATTCCCTAAAGATAGGGAAACACATTGTTCTTCAGTCAATTCAAGTCCTGATGCTGGATTCAAAACACCATGAGTGGATGGTGGTTGGCTCTATTACTTACATTCCCAACAAAATCTAAACTTAGTGGACTGACTGAAATATTTTCTCCACCAAAGAGGGAAGCAAGCTATTAGTGAATGCCGCATATAATCAGGTCATTGTTCATGCTGACTTGAACACATGTATATTTAATTGGCTCCATCACTATAACAAGGTAAAGGGGGATTCACTCTCAATTATACCTTACATGATGATTTTTTTTTCTTTAAACTCATCATTTCACGCCAGTTAATTCCTGATTAGTTGTCTATCATGAGAGCCCACCCCACCCTCCTTTTTTTCTTTAACCAATAAAAGCAACGCATAGATGGAAGGACTTCCCACACCAATGCAATTTATTTTACACAGATTAAATCAGTGAATAATACAATTATTTAAGATACATTGATATTTCCTATTTTTAAATGTATGGGTCTAATATGAGGTATTAGAATACAAGTAAAATTTTAGAGTAAGTTATGCTTTAACAATGAATGACATTTTTACAGCACTCCAGTTTTGCTAGGGCTACAATCTCGTAGTGATTATAATCAAGAACTAGGGATGCAGCCAATGCAAGAGCCTAGTGAGAAGCAGTATATTTGGTGGAGGCAGACATGGCATCAGAAGCTCTCTTTAGGTAGGGTTTGCGTTGCTGTGAAGAGACACCATGGCCATGGCAACTTTTATAATGGGAAACATTTCATATGGATGGCTTACAGTTCAAAAGTTTAGTTCTTTATCATCATGGTAGGACATGGTGGCATGCAGGCAGACATGGTGCTGGAGAAGGAATACTATATCTTGATCCATAGGCAACTGGAAGTGAACTGAGACACTGAGCATGGCTTGAGCATATATGAGATCTCAAAGCCAAACCCCACAGTGATGCACCTCCTCCAATAAGATGCTACCTACTCCAACAAAGCCACACCTCCTAATAGTGCCACTCCACATGAGCTTATGAGGGTCAATTACATTCAAACTACAGAAGCCTTCCATGAGCCCAGTGGGTAACTATCTATAAAGCCAAATTTTCTTGCTATTCATCCCACTGTTTGGGCATCTGAGTAAACTATACTTTCCGGTTTTCCTTTGTAGTCCAGGGCAAAACTGTTGTTATTCCCTGAAAAGAAAGTGTGAAGAGAAAATCATCCAGGTTTGACACATTTTCCTTAATGATATTACTCATTTGCCTGGTGTATGTTGGTGCCTAGGGTAATTATATGAGCCATTTGCTGACAGTGACAAAGCCTCTATCACCTGCAGTCCTGTGGTCCCCAGCTCTGGCTCTTCTTGAATCAAGAGCCTCACCCACATCGGACGATTAACAGACTCTGGTTCTCTGCTACAAGGGAGGGTGTTGCTAACATCATCTAATAGTAAGTACTCTAATACTCACAGATAACTCCAATGGACTAAGTGTCTCCAGGTCCATCAGTCTTCTTCCTACTATTATCTAAATATTTTCATAAATGGAATGGGAAAATAGTAATCATGTCATACTACTGATAAATTAGAAATGCATTTGTGTATATATTTAAATGAATTTCAGTAATAATTCTGTGCTACTATTATGTAAATTCTTATTAGGAACTGATAACTCTATAGTTAGTTACATTTATCATTTACCTCTTCTTGGTCTTCAGTGCGCTCATCTGCTATTTGATTCTATCTCCAAACAAACTGTAAAGGCCTCCTAGGAGTCCCTTTGCTTGTAAGCTACTTCCTTTACTGTACAGTCTTCATCAAACAAAAAAAGAAAGGGTGACTACCCATCTTTCCCTTTTCTATTGCCCCTCTGCTTTTTCCTACAGGGCACTGTCTACATATGTCATCCATGTTCCTTCTCCTCACACTTTGAACTTTATATCTGTACTCCAGTGTGTTTCTGGCAACCGGCCCAGGCTGTTACCTGAATCCTTCCCAATCTTTAAGGTTCATCTCTGTCTATTAGCAGCTTCCAAGCCTACTGTTCCCTTAGAATTACTACTGAGCCTCGAAGGCTGCAAGGTCCTAACACTTGGTCATTCTTGGCATATCCTGGCCATCTTACCTCTTTTTTCTTAATTATTGAGTGTTAGGTCACCTTACCACAAGTTGCCTTTCCCTTCCTTTCAGTCTAACCTACTCATTTGACCTATACTTCTTTGAAAATGCGTCACTTTCATTATTATGCCCTAGGGAGGGGAGAGGCTAGTTATCTGGGAGAAGAGGGCATGTCTGCCCAAATAATCGGTCATCATCTGTTGCCATTGTTAAATTTGCTCCAGTGGTTTTGAGTGCTGACTGATTTCAAAGTCAGTTTTTAGGCGGGCTGGGGTGCTTCAAACTTGTAATCCTGGCACTTAGGATGCTAAAAAGCGTAGGATTGCCATAGTTTGGGGCCAGCTTGAACTGTTACACATCAAGACCTTGCCTCAAAACAAAAAAAATTTAAAAAGCAAAAAAAAAAAAAAAAACAATAAAAATTAAGGGGTATGGTTTAGTTCTGCTGAAATGAAAAGCAATGACATGAACTGTTTTTATACTAATTAACAATGTAATAAAAACAACTCACTTGTATTAGTAAAGCAATATAGGTACATTTTTTAATTTATAAAGGATTTTGATATTTTTTATTTTTATGTCTTTTTTCTTAAGAGGGGGTCTCACCGTACAGCCCAGACTGGCCTGTAACTGTGTGTCCCAAATGGTCCTTATATTCACACAAATTGCTTCTGCTCAGCCACCTAACTATTTAGAATTAAGGGTAGGTACCTCCACAACCAGCTCTGTAAAAGCTACTTTTTAAAAACTTCAGACAATTGATTTATGCCAAGTAATATCTTATATAAACTGAAGGAGCATTAGTCTACCATAAGCAAAAGTTGACCTTTTTTTATAAGAAATAATACCATTTCCATCAAAGACCTCAGAATGATGCCTACCTATAATTGATTTATTTAGATGTCCTTTTGATTGTATCCATATGCCCAGAATGGGTTTCCTTTTACAGTATGTAAAACTCCAGTGAATGAAAGTCCTGGCAAGAACACGTGAAGATGCTCTTCAGTATTTCACAATAGCTAATGCTTCTCTGCAAGAAACTGGAATCGAATGCATTTCTCTAGCATGATTTCTGTCTGCTGTTTTGTTTCTGAGCTAGGATCTGGGCAAGTACAAGATGCTATGAATTGGCCATCCTCCTGCCTCAGCCCGACTGATCTGCTGGTCCCTTTCTCACTGTAAAAAAAAAAAAAAAAAAAAAAAAAAAAAACAGTAGAATATGGTAGGCTGTGGGGAAGGAGAGCCAATTAGACAGTCTTCCAGAACAGTAGTCTCTGATTTGCCACCCCCAAAGTTGATAATAACACATTTTTTCTGCTCCTTACAAACTGCCTGCCCATCCCCAGCTTTCTGTTTTACCAGCCTAAACAAAATAAAATGCCATAGAGCCCAATTCCCACTTGGTTCTTCTGCCTTTCTGCCCATTCAGCGAGTGCTCTTTAATCCATGTGTCTATTTAAATTAGCCAGAGGCTATTTCTGCTTCTGCAAAGAAGGCTGGCATGAATCACTAACTAAAATGAACTGTGTCAATTCCCTGAACTCAAATTAAGATTGAACTCTATTTCCTATAAACTTTATAAAATTATCTTTATTTCTTATGTAGCTGAGCTTTGTTGGGGGACTATAAAATACATACATATGTGCCGAATTATGTTCTGCATGCAAAATTGCCTAGCAAAACACATTATTACAAAAACTAATTGATTTTTTTAAAACAATGAACATTGGCGTTCACATCAGAACTTAATAGGACTGCAATTATCGCCCTAAGAGTCAACTCTCTTTGATGCCCCTTGTGAAAGGAATGCAGTGCTTCGTGAGTCTGTGATTGAACGCAGTTTACAAAGAGTCCAAGGGCCTGCCTCACAGTCACTTGTTCACACACTCATACTTGCACGCCCATCACCGCCATGAATGACAACATCAAGACCCAGCATCAGGTTTTGTGCCCACAGGTTTCTGACTCTCACAGCAATATTTTAAACAACTTGAGAAAGGCATGCAAAGCCAAGACTCAATGGTCAGTCACCTGTGGAACTGTCTAAGTGAAGAACCCATTGTATTACTTGATGGCCTCAGACTCTTCAGAGGTCATTTATGCAGGGGCAGAAATAAAAACAAATGCCTATTGGTTGCCAGATTTTTATTAATATTTTTCACAAGCTAATTAATAATGAACTTGACGCAAGTTTGTAATGATGAGGTTATTGAAAAAAAAATGACAGCTTTTTTTCCCCCTAAGGTGATTAAAAGCACTGTTTACCGTGGACTAGAGTAGGGTAGGCTTCACCATGTGGACTGGCATTTTGCCTGTAGCCACATGCCATCTGTTATTTTTTTTTAATGAAGTTTGCATCAATTATAGGAGGCATCAAATGCTGTGCGGCTAGTAGAATTGTTTCACTCAGACCAACCAACGCTTGATGTTCCTTCTATGGAAACCCATATACCCAAATTCGAATAAGAGAAACCTTCTAAAGTCTGGTTCCACAGGCCAGTAGGAGAATCTAACAAGTGGCTCAAAGACAAAGCACTGAGAAAATTTGAGTTCCTGAACTGGTACAAAGAAAGGAGATCAAGACGAAGAAATGCACACACCTTTCTGAACCCTTCCTAGGCTTCTCAGGATAGCACGTTCAGAAATTGCGAGGAGGGAAATAATTCTAACATTGTTTTACTTTTAAAAAAATTAAGCAATAAAATTATAAATTTGGGACAAATAATTCAAAAATAAATAGCTCCTTTCTAAAATTAATAGCAAATATGTTCTCCTGTCTAAACATTATTGGTGTAAGTTGACTTAACTCATTTCCATTTTTGTGTTAAAGAGAAAGTCATAAGGTAAATAGTGAGCTCAAAACTTTAATTTATTTGAAATGAACTAACATTTAAAAATATTTTAGAACATTTCTTCTTTTTCTTCCAAGGCTATTTCCCTACATCTCCTGACTTTCATTAGATTCCTTTGAATTATAAAACATTTCAATATAAAAGGAGCCAACACATAGTGACAAGGCTTCCACATTCACTTCCCACATCCAACAAGACAGTAACACTTTTGCTTTAGATTTCTCTTTCTTAAAATGACAATTAATGGACATTGGAGGCTCTGGAAAAGTATCTATTATCTTCTTGCCCAGAAGCAAAGACTATTGAGAAGTCTGTGTACATCAGGCCCTACCCATTCACATGCTTTGGCTCAGCTCCATGCTCCCCTCTTCCTTGACCCCCAAGAAAATCTCCACCCCCCAGCTTTCCTTTGCCCTTCCACTGCTATATGGATGCTTATTTTTACTGAACATAATTTGCATGGCATTTTCAGAGTGTTTACATTAGTCAAAATATTCATAACAATTACCAGAGGTATAAAATTTAAAGTCAGACATTTTGGTTCATAGGTCAAGAGGTTTCATTCCACCATGGCAAAGAGGGCATGCCAAGGCGAGCATGCCAAGGTGAGCATGCCAAGGCGAGCATGCCAAGGCGAGCATGCCAGGGAAGCATGGTGACAAGTCTGGCACCAATCATGGCAGACGAGATGCACAGAGAGAGATAGCATGTTGGCACTGACCAGCTTTCTTCTTTTCTAAAGTTGCTTTTATTTTATCTGTGGAGGAGGCTGGCCCATGTGATCATACTATCTACATTCAGGGCAGTCTTCTCTGTCAATGATCCTTCTAGAAATCCCTTCACAGATTAAGCAGATAAAATGATCACTAATTATTTGGTGTTTCTTAAACAGATATTTGTCTCTATATTTTTCTTGTACTACTTCTTTACTCTGAACTCTTATCATCTTATTTCGGAGATGTTCTGTGCTGTTAACAGCTCTATTGTATTACATATTCCTGAACGTTTATTTTTTCAAGTTGCATGTCAGGCCATAGCATCTTTTGCTATGCTTGTCATGATTCACTTAGCATCCTTAAGCTATCCTTGTTGTTACCTGGTAGTATTATAGACAGATATGTGTTAGCACATAGAATCCCAGCACACCCAAGGCAAAGAGATCTTGTCTCCTTTTTCATCTAAACAAAAAAGCTAAAGGATAGACTTTAACTTTTCTCAAAGGACCACAGAGAATCACATGATAAGTTCAAGGCAAACTAAAACATGCCCTCATATAGTCCAAGAATGCTCATGTATGTAGACACATGCCTTGACAAGCTTTGACATGTATGTGGGAGACACAAGTGAAGTTTTTCCTCCCAAAAGACAAATGGAATTAAGACAGCAGAATGAACAAACATTACTATGTGTACAAAGATTCTGACATGAATCCAATTGTTAAAAATATTACAAAGGGCTTATATATATATATATATATATATATATATATATATATATATATATATTTAAACATATATATATTTTTAAAATGTCTTGTGAGATAAACTGATACAGACAATAAAATGTTAATTAATTCAAGCTAATTAAAATGTTAATTTAAGCTACCATAATTATATTGTGCTTTTATATTTTGAATACTGTATAAAACATACCAATATATGACAGAAAAAAAATATACAAAAATTTGCTAACAGATGTCTAAGGAATGGAGAAGAATGGGTTCCTGAATCCTCGTGAAGAGATAATTGCATAAGTTTCAAATGTACACATGAGAACAGACATTAGCATGGTAAACTATTAGCATGAAATCCCCCTTGGTGAGAGATCATGGTTAGCTGTGATGCTATTCACATTGTGACTATAGTACTTTTCAAATCCAATCATAATAAGCATATGAAATAGTAACTCTAAGCTGAATGCAATTTTAAGCACATTAATAGGAAGAAAAATTAACTATTTGACAAAAATAAAATCATCTCTTTTTATTTATTTATGAAAGTAGAAGTGATTGTGAATTAAAATTGTCCTAAATGTTTAGTGTTTGAGTAACATAGAAATAAAATCACAATCAACAAATTTGAAAATGTTTGAAAAATATAAAATAAAATGAAAAGATATTTTCTACATAAATAGCTCTAACTAGTTAATAGTAAAGGCGCAGAAAACTCAACAGGATTTTATAATTTGCAAAAGAAAAAAATATGATCAGCCAGAAATCATGTACCAAAAAATGTTTAAAATTCGTAGTCAGATAAATGTGCTGCTTTTCATAGATCATGCAAGCAAAGACAGCACACACAATATCAAAGGCTGAAAGATGCTTTAATGATATATGCAAGCACTCTAAAAGCTCAGAAATTCTACCTGTCATACTTCCATCACATTAGTTAGAATAAAATTATTTGTGGAAAATAAAGCAAAATAGCTACTTTTTAAATGTGCATTGGTGTTTTGTCATGGGAGTCAGGTCTGCTGTAACTGGCGTTAAAGACATCGTGATCTGCCATGTGGGTACTGGGAATTGAACCCCGGCCCTCTGGAAGAACAGTTAGTGCTATTAAACACTGAACCATTTCCCCAGCCACCCCCCTTTTTCAGTATTTCTTTTTTTTTTTTAATTTTTAGCAAAATAATACTGCTGGAAAGGAGGAGAATTAACTGGAGCTCCTGTGCATTGCTAGCGGGGATGTAAAATTATGCATTTTTGTTTTTTGTAGTCTTGCAAGTGCTCAAAACAACTGAATTAGCAAGGTGAATTCCCCACACCATATTAACTGATTTTTTAAAATAGGTTTCATTGTTTTATTCAGAGGAGAAGGGAAAGAATGGGAGAGTATTTTAGGAATAATTTCCTTAGAATGTGTTTCTACCACCATCATAAGATAATTTGAGTTTCAAGCATTTAAGTTTTCTGAGCATGGTGGCACATGCCATTCTCAAACAGACTCTGTTCCCTAAGCAGAGGTGTTCTCTTTGGTTGTCATCTACTTCTGTGTTGCTGTTATGGAATGAGGCATACATGTCAGGGAGTAAAATCAGCTGAAGTGCGAACAGACAATTAAGTCAACAAAAACTGACCACATACCTACCATATCAACAACAGGTCTGGACTCAAAAGATATATAGGAATTATAAGACCTGGTTGTATCCTTCAAATAGTTTATCCTTTCATTGGGGAACTGAAGCACATAAGACAAATAAAACCTTGAGTGTTATTTGAAGAGTCTGGCTCGCTTTAAAGCAGTACATCTCAATTGACTGAGCCATGACCCTTTTGGGGGTCGAACAACCCTTTCGCAGATGTCACACATGAGATTTATCCTGCATGTCAGATATGTACATTATGATGGATAACAGCAGCAAAATAATAGTCATGAAGTAGTGGCAAAAATGATTTTATTGTAGGGAGTCACAACATAAGAAACTATGTTTTTGTTTGTTTGTTTGTTTTTTTGTGGAACTGTATTAAAAGGTTGTAATGTTAGGAAAGCTGAGAACCACTGCTCTAAATTGTCAAGATCTAATAAGGTATGTTACTAACACTTTCAGTTTATATTAAGTGGATAAAAATATAATTTGATGTATCCAAATAAGTCAAGGGCTTTCTAAAAATCTGTGTCTCTTTTCTTGGCTGATTTATCAACAAATGAATTTTGATTATAGTTAACATCAATGCCAGTTTGGGAATACTAAGGCCAGATTAAACAACTGAATATCTTCCAAGGGTTTAAAACAAATCCCCAATGGCACTCATTAAAATTACTCTGTCAACACATTATCTGTAGTGTTTTAACCTACTATGATGACAGAAAAAAAGACAAAACAACCTCCCTTGCCTGTACAATCAACCTTTTATCCCAGTCATGTTAAATTGTTACCAGTGATGGAGCCATGACCACCACATTGCTAAAGACGGGTCATTTCCGGTAATCAGCTTTCTTTACTGTTCAACACAGTCTGACATTCTGAGAACCAACTCTTCAAGGCATTTTGCTAACATATCTATCTGCTCCTGGCTTTTTTACTACATCAATAGTCATTTCTGTTTAGCCTCCACCAAATGTATCCTTTTGAGGGTACAATGCCCCCAACTGAGACCTCTGTCTTCTTTTCTGCTTTTAATCACTCCCCTCTGTTTACACATACCTCCCTAACCTGTCCACTTTCTTCCTGCTGACACTCAAGTTCTGTCTCTTGCCCATGTCTTCTCTCTCAAGACTTATGCATCCTCTATTTAGATGTCTAGATATCTTTTCAAAATGACTTACCCAATGTGAAATTCCTGACACCAACCCTTATTTTTGTATCATCTGGTATCAAGTCCATCTTTCCAGTTGCTCAGACTGAAGCCCTGGCAACATCCTCAGCTTCACTCTTTTTATCATCATCTTCAAAATTGCCAGTCCCCCTGTTGACACCCTGATACAGAAATCACAACTTTCTTCTTTGTTACATGTGGTCCATTCCTATTTTCCTTGTTGTACCAGGTTATTATCCCTAAGCAAATAATCCTGCTTGAAACACTAGCCAGAGTAATATTTGAAGAACATAAATTGTCCTATGCAGATACTTTTCTTAAGCAACTGTAATGATTTAAACAGAGTTAAACCAAGAACTGAGTTGGTGGGACACACCTGAATGGCAGCACTCAGGAGAGGGCAAAGGAAGATCAAGAGTCACCCTTAGGCACATAATCTACTTGAGGTTGGCTTAGGGTATATGGGATTCTATCTCAACCAAACAACAGATGTCTCACTACTAACTACAAGACCCCAACTATTTTGGCCACTCCTCTTGCTTCTTACAACTGAACTCATGTGGGGAAAATTATATAAAATACGGAAAGGAAAGACTGTTATCAATTATATAGTTGGCATTGATTGCCTTTATTCACCTGACTTTATCTACAATCATCTCCAAGAACTTCTTGGCATTTGTAATTACCACTTTGAGTTTTTGCCTTATCAGATTCTTGTAACCAAGAAGACCTTTCCTTACTCCTGCACTTCCTCCAAGTCTTTGCTTACATCACTTTCTCTAAGTCTTTGCTGATCCCACTACGACTCTTTAATGCTGATCTCCGAGCATTTCCTCCTAACTCTATTTCACCCTTTCCTCTACTTGCATGCAGCTTTAGTATCAAGTATGCACATTAATCACTTAAATGTTTGTCATTATTCTTTGAATATATTTACTGCACAAACACAAACCTGCTGAGGGTGGAGCTCTTTCTGTGTTTCACTCACTGATAAATCCTTAATAGTTCTAAGTCCTTGGTTTGTACCAACCAGATGGTAACTAAATAATAAATTTAAACCATTCATCATATAAACAAAGAGGAAACTAACAGCAAGAGATGGCAGGGTCACTAGTATTCTCTGCCTTAGGTAGGGCTCAAAGCATGCGGTGTGTGGAGAAATGCCCATAGCATGAAACAATGTAAAGCTATCACAATTTTCACACAGGAACACCTTCAGACATGAGGATAGAACAATCAGAGTATTTTGTTCAAGATCAAGTAGATTGATAAATTTTTCCCCCAAAATTATGTAAAATCCTACATGAGAAAGCATTGCTATTTAATAAGGAGACTCCCAGAGCCTGTCAACGTTATCGTATTAGACAGAATTGCTCATTGTCCTGCACAAAGGAGCATTTAATTTTGGGGGAATCTCATTTACTTGTACATTATTTTGTTATAGATGCTTTAAATTGCAGTTTCCTAAAACTTCAGGGCAAAATATGCTTCACGTTTGTCATGCATAGCAATTGTGATGATTTTCAAATCAGGGTCACAACAGTCAAACAGTTCAGGGTAAGTGACTCAGGCTGACACAATAATTGCGTGAGTTCTTCAAATTGGGTATATGCTTGAAGTTAGTTTTTATTTGGCATGGCTGCCTGTCTCTCATACACCATACTACAGCAGTGGAGACCAGTCTACATGCAAAGATGGGATATTTTAACAAGATGAGGAGTAGATACAGCCTGGCTGGTGTTCTGTTTGTTTCCAGAGCTGGAATCTGCTCAGCTCTCCTGGGGTTCCAGAAGGCTGGATCCAGAGCAGACAATCCTATAAGCATGCAAGCCTGCACTCCTCAGATGGAGAATGAGATAAAGGAAAGTTACACTACAGGGCTCGTGTTAATGAGGTTGGATCTCACAAGCAACCCTAATCATATAGCGCAAGAAACAAAAGCACACTTATGAAAGAAGCCCTTCCATGGTACTCAGGCTCCAAGATCAATAACAGCTCTTTGAGATGGAATGACAGGAAAGCAAATCACCCTCCAAGGCAGAGGCTACTCGTCTGTTTCCCAGGTGCCCAGACCTGAAATAGTCACACAGAAACTGTATTATACAACACTGCTTGGCCTATTAGCTCATACTTGTTATTTGCTAGCACTTACATCTTAATTTAACCCATTTCTATCACTCTTCATATCTTCATATGGTTATGGCCTACTGGTAAGGTTCCATCTAGCATCTGGCATCTGTCTCCTGTGGTAGCTACATGGCTTCTCCCTGACCCAGCCTGTTCTGTCTCTGAATCTATCTGCTTGGATTCACACCTTGTTCTATTATGCACTATAATAGGCCCAAAAAAGCTTCTCTATTAACCAATGGTATTCATAGCATACAGCGGAGAATCCCATATCACCTCTCCTTTTCTGTCTAAATAAAAAGGAAGGTTTTAACTGTAACATGGCAAAATTACATACAACAAAACAGTTATCAAAGAAAAATTATAGTTACAGTATTTATAACTACTTTATCTTTTATCAAAACTAAGGAAAACTGTAATTATAACTATTCTTCAACTCCATCACAAACTTCAGAAGAATATAAAATTACCTAAGAAAACAGGAAGTATATTATAAACAACTTCCAAAACTCTAGACATGTTTACATAGACATGTTGATGCCTGGACAGTCACCCAAAGTTCTTATGTAACATTGGGGCACCCATCTTTAGCTTACAGGCTCATTATATCCAGTAGACTTTTCCATAAAGCAAAAAATTTCAAAGACACTTCAACCTATATTGGCAGTTTGTCAGTCACTTTTTCTGTGTCCTGCAGAATGTCTGCAAACTCTTTCATGAAGCAGGAACCACAAATGACTGTCTCACTTTAGGTAAGTTCAGCAGTCATTTTTCTGTGGGTCCTGTATGTGTAGTTCATACAGCATAACAACAAGCAGTCCAAGCAGGAGCAGTTTCTTCTCCAAATGGCTCGCAAACTCCATAAGGAGTCTCTTCGATGCTCATCTTACTCTTGAAGTAATTGGTACTGCCAGGAGCAGATGTTTCTCACTTTTATGAAAAGTCCTAAGTTCTTAAAACATTTAAAATATCATATTCTATTAGTCTTTGAGAGGTTTAAAGAACAACTGTCCATCTAAAATATGTCTCTTGTATATCTAGAAACCCTAACATGACTACAAGATTGATTATTATAGATGATTATTTATTAACAAATATTTCTTAATTATAATTTTTAAATGAGCTGTGCAAACACAATACCTTAATCAAGAACAGAACTATATATAACAAAATTGACCTAAAATTTGTATCAATAGATCAATATATAGACCAAAGCAAAGTATTCATTTCTATAGCATATCCTCCTTTATATGTAAATAAACATTTATAAACAATATTTTGGAGTTTGGGCATAGTTCTTTCCAAATTGTTTCTTGATTTTTGTTGGGTGAAGTATTTGGGAGGGGGGGTTCATGGAGACCTTTTGGGGGGTCGTAGTCCATCAAACTACATCAGTTTAAAAGGAATCCACAGGTTCTTATCCTCTGTGAAAAGAATAGCAGACCCTTTTTTCCAAAGCAAAATATAAAATATCCGTAGACTCAAATTTTGAAATCAAGATACCTTTAAAGTGTATATATATATATTAGTTTAGCTTAGCAGCATATATAATGAAATTTCTCTCTACACTTAGCTCATTCACAGTCAAAAAATTAAAAGAAAATACAATAATAAACATAATCCAGAATCTCTTTGTATATTCCATCTTTATGTGGCTTATTTTTATTTACTCTATTACTTTTTCTATAAGTTTAATATTTATTTTATTATCTTTTCGCCGTTAACTTATGATTGTCTTACTCTTTATAACTGTTTATACTCCTTTTCCTCTCTCAAGTACATTTATCTGAGGTCTTTTCAGTCTGAATTTGTCTTTATTATCTATCTGTAATCCTTTTCTGACCAGGATCACTTCTTAAAATGCTAAGCAGCATAGCTAGGTCTACGGCTGCTTTGCCTTTTTGCTCCATCCAGTTCAACATGGCAGAGGTCTGTTCACTGCCTCTGAGACTGCTGGGTAGGAGCCATCCTCACGACTTCAACTCTGTGTAGTACCATACAGCATATAAATCCTTTTTATCTGAGTAAAAACTAAATCTGCCATATAGCACACTGCATGGCCTGAAAATATCTCTGTGCCCTCCTGCCTTTGCACTCTTAGCAGACCTGTATTGTCTGAGTTTTTTGTCCTACCTGGTTCCCACAATCATTAATTCCCAGAGAAATCACAAAGAGGTCTATATTAGTTATAAACTGATTGGCCCATTAGCTCAGGATTCTTATTAACTCCTATAACTTATATTAGCCCATTATTCTTATCTATGCTAGCCATATGACTCAGTACCTTTTTTAGCAAGGCAGTAACATCTCACTTATTCTGTGGTTTGGCCAGAACTGCAGAATCTGCCCCCTTCTTCCCAGAATTCTCCTGTTGTCATTGAACTGCCTCTACTTCCTGTCTGGTTGTCCTGCCCATACTTCCTGCCTGGCTACTGGCCAATCAGCATTTATTTAAAATATAATTGACTGAATACACACCACTCTCTCACACCACATCTGATCCCACCATCTGCCCAGGCTAGGGTGCTTGAAGGTAGGCATGCTCTTTGCTACTTTCCTCCTAACCCCCAGTGGGCATATAAACACACAGGCTCACAAACCTCATTTAAGTGCTGGGCCTCCTGAAAGAGACAGAGTTGTTTATACAACTAGCACAAACCAGGAAGCTGCCATTTCTTAAAGAATCAGCGAATGCTGAATCAGGAAGACCTCTCTTAAAGGACCTGTGGCACCTCTGTTCACCACCAGCAAACAGAGCCCATCTCCCCCCCAAAAAATGCCAGGTACCAAGAAGCCATGTTTAACTCTCTCCTTTTGTGTCTTAAATTCCTTTCCAAGCTTTTTCAGGTTTTACGTGGATGTAGTCAGTGTGTAGTTGGAGGCTGCTCATTCGTTTCCCAGCCTTCCAGATCCAAAATAATCACACAGAAACTGTATTTCCCCACATCACAGAGGCTTCTCAACAGAGACCACTCACTAAACAGCCACCCCACCCCCACACTGTTGTGGTGGAGACATTCTCCTTCTGATTTAAGGAACAAAATACCTTTTAACTGGTTCCAGGCCCAGATACTTTGCTTTCTCTGTTCTTCCCATATTCAAATTATCAGAAGATCAAATCTCTCGGAGCCTTATTTTCTTTACAATTTACACCAACCTCTGAACACATTTTTTCCTTTTCCTATGTGGTGACTTAATGAGACACATCAAATGTGCTTCCTCAAATCATCCTCAGAGTATCATTTCTTGAACTTACCCATCAAACCAAGCATACCCTGGTCATAGGGCAATTTCTCGTGTTGATATGCAAAAAATTTCTAACAGTATAGTCACTATCAGCATGCTTTTCTTTCTAGTATATTCTGTTCAGCACCTAGCCCCCACTAGGTTACTAAACAGGGCTGTAATTGTTAAGCCTTATTATAGTTTAATTTATTCCCTAAAAGGTCCAAGTTACATTAAAGCCTTGCCCCTGCAAGGTGGTATTCAGGGGAGGTGGTGGCACTTATGATAAGTAGGGTCTTATAGAATGTACTTAGGTAACAGTAGGCATGTCCTTCAAGCTGACTGTGAGACCCAAGCCCTTTTTCTGTTCCTGAGTACACTCTGTGGTATGAAAACATCATTATATGTTACCTTACTATAAGTTCAATGTAATAGGACTTGTTTAAATTTGAACAAGAATTTGGAAAACTATAAGCCAAAATAATTGCTATATTTATTACCATATCATTTTATATATTTTATTACAGTAACATAAATCTGAGCAATACAATAGTCTTCTATATTTTAAGACTGTGAAGAGAAGAGCCATTCCATGCCTAATACTAGACCCACAGCAAATACCAGTAAGCATACTTAAGTAGTAATGAAACTTTTGTATATGTACATTGCTTGTGCACTTATGCATGCACACATACATACACACACATATTATAACCACCATGTTGTCTTTTATTGATATATAAGTATGCTATTGACTTGGACCTTCTCCCTTTTCTCTTATTATAGTCCCCAAAGCTCCTTTCCCACTCTGCCAGAAGTCTGACCAATATCCACTATAAATATTTCTTTCCAGAGAAGTGAAAGGCTATTTCTATGATCTCATACATAGACTGATGCTATTTCCCAGTATAGACCCCAGAGTGCAGAGGTAATGCTGGACTTCTCAGCATCAAGGGTGGAGGTACCGTAAATGACTGTTCTAGGAAATTTCTTCCTTTTCTCTTTGTTTATCATTTGGTGCTCTTATGTCTTTTCTTTATCCTTTGATTTATTGCTATCAATCTTCTTCAAGAAATTGTAGCAATAAATAAGAAAAGATTAAAGATTATCATGCAGGCTGGCTTTCATTGACTCACTGCAGTGTAAGACACATGTTTATTAAGAACCTATGATTCATAGCTACTGGGTTGTGGTAGTGGAGATAAAATATTAACAACTGGGTAGGGCATCTCTCCTTACACAATCTAAGCATCAGGGAGGGAGAAAACTATATTGTAGGATGGATAAAAAGTTATGAATTCAGCAGGTAATGTGGGAGAATTTAGGCAAGGAGGGGATTCCTTAACACAGTCACAACAACTCTCTCTTGTAAAAGTCTTTCAATGTCTCTCACCTTTCTTAAAATAAAAAAGTCAAGTCCTTGTGGGAGCTCAGGAATTCTGAACTGACAGTTATGGAGCCTATCTAGGACTGACCTAAGTCCTCTGCATGTATGTAACTGTTGTGTAGCTTGGTCTCACTCTTAGGCTCCTAGCAGTGAGGTCAGGACCTGCCTTTGGTGCTTAGCTGGCTTTTGGGATCCTGTTCCCCATGCTGGATGACCTCGCCCAGCCTTGACACAAGGGAAGGAATTCAGTTCTGCTTCAACTTGTCATGCCATGCTTTGTTCAAACCCATGAAAGGGAACGGGGTAGATAAGAGGCAGAGTGGGGAGGGGGAGAGGGGAAATTGCGGTTGGTTGGTAAAATAAATGGAAAAATATTTAAGTCCTTATAGCTGCTTGTCAGGCTTTCTGTTGTCAGGCTCATCACCTCTGTTTCCACTCTTTGCTCTGTTCTCCCCCTAGGCAACTCCGGTTTTTCTGGATCCTACAGTCTTTAAACCTAACGACGCACACGTATCTCAGGGTCTCAGCATGCATTTTCAAAGAGATTGACTTTCATTCTTACTTATGTGTATGTCTATATATCTGTGTGTATGTACACCATGTTGCTTGCCTGCCTTTTCCTCCTAGAAGGCTAAATCCTAGGTCAGAAGGCTCTTTTGTCTATTTTACTCACTGTAGCACCCATGGGATAGATAAGAACACCTGGAAAATCACTGGCACTCAATATTTGTGAATGGGTAAATGAATGAGGTTGTTTTCCCGGTCAGGTGACTAGTATAAAGCTCACTCAGAATCTGAAGAATGAGCTATTACACTGGCAAAGGGATTGGAGAACCATAAGAATTAAAGTGGGCAGGAGAGAACATTTGAAAGAAAGGGTCAGCTTGCTTGCACACAGATTTGGGTAAAGCTTAATACTTTAACTAGACAGAAAGAGATGAAAACTTCTACTCAGGAGCAAGATGGGCATTGGTGAGCCACACAAACAAATCTGCATGTAACCTTGGCAGCAACAAAAAGACATTTGGAGCATATTAGACAGGACAGTGATATTATGCAATTAAAAGCAAAAACAACATTGAGTAGATTTGGAGACAGCAAGGCTGGAGGCAGACCAGTGAAGGATCTGCTCAGGAATAGTGTGCTACAGGGATGATGGCAATCAAATAAGTGGCAAGACTCTGGGACCCGTTAAGAGGGCTTGATAGTTGATGTTGATATATGGGTATGATATAGTTAATACGTGACTAAGTTACAATTAGAAATTATATGTATGCTGTATATGTTATACATTTCAGTAATGGGTTATTTAGAAGAGGTTAAGAGAGAACAAAGCTTCATAGGGGAAGACCAAGTTTCTTCCCAGGGTAACTAATTAACAGTTATATGGACTAATAGCATAAAGACAGTCTATCTTTTTAATTTTTATTGTTTTCATTGAGCTATATATTTTTTCTCTGCTCCCCTATCTTCCTCTTCAGTTGCCTACTAACCTTTCCCATGGTCCCCATGCTCCCAATTTACTCAGAAGATCTTGTCTTTTTCTACTTCTCATGTAGATTAGATCGATGTATGTCACTTTTAGGGTCTTTTTTATTATATAGTTTCTCTGTGATTGTGATTTGTGGACTGTTTACTCTTTGTTTTATGTATAAAAGCCACTTATGAGTGAGTACATATGATATTTGCTTTTCTGGGTCTGGGTTACCTCACTCAATATGAAATTTTCTAGATCTATCCATTTTCCCACAAATATCAAGATGTCATTACTTTTTTCTGCTGTGTAATACTCCATTGTGTAAATGTACCACATTTTCTTAATCCATTCTTTGGTTAAGGGGCATTTAGATTGTTTCAGGTTTTGGTTATGATAGACAATGCTGATATGAACATAGTTGAACATGTCTTTTTGGTACAATTGAGCATACTTTGGGAATATACCCCAAAGTGGTATTGCTGGGATTTGACGTAGGTTGTTTACTAATTTTTGAGAAATCACCATACTGTTATCCAGAGTGGCTGTACCAATTTGCACTCCCACCAGCAATGCAGAAGTGTTCCCTTTTCCACACAACCTCTCCAGCATAAGTTGTCATCAATATTTTTGATCTTGGCCATTTTTATAGGTGTAAGATGGACTCTCAAAGTTGTTTTGATTTGCATTTCTCTGATGGTTAAGGAATTTGAGCATTTTTTTTAGTGTCTTTCAGCCATTTTAGAATTCTCTGTTGAGAGTTCTCTGTTTAGGTCTGTCCCCTATTCTTTAATTGTATTATTTGGGATTTTTTATGACCAATTTATTGAGTTCTTTGTATATTTTGGAGGTCAATCTTCTGTTTGATATGGGGATGGCGAAGATCTTTTCCCATTCTGTAGGCTGCCATTTTGTTTTGTTGACCACATCCTTTGCTTTACAGAAGCTTTTCAGTTTCAGGAGGTCCCATTTATTGTTTCTCTTAGTGTCTGTGCTACTGGGGTTATATTTAGGAAGTGGTCTCCTGTGCCAATGCTTTCAAGTGTACTTCCCAATTTCTCTTCTGAGAGGTTCAGTGTGATTGGTTTTATGTTAAGGTCTTTGATCCACTTGTACTTTCGTTTTGTGCATGGGAATAGATATGGATCTATTTTCATTCTTTTACATGTTGATATCCAGTTATGCCAGAACCACTTGTTAAATATGCTTTCTTTTTTCCATTTTAAATTTTTTGCTTCTTTGTCAACAATCAGGTGCTCGTAGGTGTGTAGATTGATATCCGGGTCTTCTATTCGGTTTCATTGGTCCTCCTGTCTGTTTTTATGCCAAAATCAGGCTCTTTTCAGTTTGGTAGCTCTGTAGTAGAGTTTGATGTCAGGGATTGTGATGCCTCCAGAAATTCTCTTATTGTACAGGATTCATTTGGCTATCCTGGGCTTTTTGCTTTTCCATATGGAACTGAGTATTGTTCTTTTGAGGTCTGTGAAGAATTTTGCTTAGATTTTGATGGGTATTGCATTGAATATGTAGATTGCTTTTTTTTAAGATTGCAATTTTTACTATGTTAATTCTACCTATCCAAGAGCATGGGAAATATTTTCATTTTCTGGTGTCCTCTTTAACTTCTTTCTTCAAAAATTTAAAGATCTTGTCATGCAGGTCTTCTACTTGTTTGGTTAGAGTTACTTCGAGGTATTATATGTTATTTGTGGCTATGGTGAAAACTGACATTTCTCTGATTTCTTTCTCAGCCCATTTAATATAAGTATAAAGGAGGGCTACTAATTTTTTTGAGTTAATCTTGTATCCTTATATATTACTAAAGTGTTTATGAATTGTAGAAATTCCTTGGTAGAATTTGTGGGGTCTCTTATGTAAACTATCGTATCTTCAGCAAATAGTGAGAGTTTTACTTCTTTTTCAATTTGTATATCCTTGGTCTTCTTTTGCTATCTTATTGCTCTAGCTATAATCTCAAGTACAATATTAAATAGGTATGGATAGAGTGGACAACCTTGTCTTGTTCCTGGCTTCAGGGGGATCACTGGGAGTTTCTCTACATGAGTTTGATGTTGCTGTTGGCTTGCTGTATATTGCCTTTATTATATTTAGGTATGTTGCTTGTATCCCTGCTCTCTCCAAGACCTTTATCATGAAGGGATGTGGTATTTTATTGAAGGCTTTTTCAGAATGTATGAGATAATCATATGTTCTTGCTTTTTTTTCAGTTTTTTTATATGGTGGATTACACTGACAGATTTTCATATGTTAAAACATCCCTGCATCTCTGGGATGAATCCAACTTTATCATGGTGGATGATTTTTCTGATGTGTTCTGGGATTTAGTTTGCCAGTATTTAATTGAGTATTTTTGCATCAATATTCATGAGGGAGATTGGTCTGTAATTCTCTTCTTAATAATGTCTTTGTGTGGTATTGGGTATCATGGTAATTAAAACCTCATAGAAAGAGCTTGGCAATATTTTTTCTGGTTCTATTATGTTAACCAATTTGAGGAGCATTGGTATTAGATCTTCTATGAAAATCTTGTATAATTCTGTACTGAATCCACCTGGCCCTGGGCTCTTTTTGGTTGGGAAATTTTTGATGACTGTTTCTATTTCCTTAGCAGTTGTAAGTCTATATAATTTGCTTATCTGATCTTGATTTAATTTTGGTAAGCGATATTTATCCATAAAATTGTTCATTTCCTTTACGTTTTCCAATTTTGTGGAGTACAGGTTTTCAAAATATTTAAAACAGCTGATTTAATTGACATATCTCCCAAAAGCCATGTGTCCCCTACCTTTAAATGCAAGCATAATTTAGGAACTAAACAAGCCAGGAATGCTACTGTTCTGGATTCAATAGAATACTAGCTTCTAGCTCTGCTGTTTTTTTACCTACAGAAGTAAAGAGCCAACTGTTCTCCCAGTTTCTATCCAGCATCAGCTTCCTCTGGACCAACTGAGTCACCACGGCTATGTAGTACAGACATACCTTTCTTGTTGAACTCCACTCAAATTTTAGAGTCATGAACTAAGTGACCTCCTTTATTGTTTTAAGCTGATAACATTGAGAGCATTCTGTTAGATGCCTGTTTATAAGCAGAAAAGCCAATAAGAAATAGGTAATGAGAAGAGAAACTGTTTCATGTTTTCTTTGAGGAACCACAGAGTTTGTTAAACTAGAGCCCCTCAAATATCACAGGAAAAAAATGTGTCCTTCCTGCTTTAGAAACATCATGCAAAGAGTTAACTGTGATTCAAATTAAGAAGAGAGGAAGACAGTGAACTAAATACTTTAAGATCATGCTCTCATTTCATTTGAACCACTGGAGGAAATCCAATCCCAAATTAATATAACAAAAGCAGACGCTAGCTTAAAATGTATTTCATCAGATTTTAGGGCTCAGCTAGGGGAAAGACACACTGGACTGCTTTAATAGTCACCCTAGTAAAGATTTTCTCTTCATTTTGTAAGTGAACAAAAGAAGATTAAGTGAGTGCCTCTGGAACCACCCAGGTTATTGGTAGACAGTATTCCTATATTAAGTGGGAGATCGATAAACCTCCAGATCAATATCAGAGCCTCATGTCAGGGACCAGTACATGTATGTGACAGGTGCAGCCAGGTAGGAAAAGAGAGGGAACAATTCTTTGCTATTATTTGAGTTACTTTTTATTTTTTCAGTTACTCAGATATGGACAGTTCATTTTAAGTGCTGGTATTCAAGACAGGAATGTGGATGAGTTGCTTTATTAGAGAAAGAGGAAGCCCAGAGGGAAGAAGCATGAAAAACTCAATGCCATATAAAGCTAACATCAATCTGACAAGCTTGCTGCAGAGCCAGAAACCACCATGGTAAACCAAAGTCAAAGGCTCCCTAAGCCCAAGTATTATTCCTATTATCATCCTAATCACTCTCTTCACTGAAAAGGAAGAAAGAAAGTACACTGGCATTGTAGAAATAATGTTCAAATTATATGCATGCCCTGAAGCTTAGGAAAAGGTTAGGTATGTCTCT
This sequence comes from Alexandromys fortis, assembly GCF_014885135.2. NCBI lineage: Eukaryota > Metazoa > Chordata > Mammalia > Rodentia > Cricetidae > Alexandromys > Alexandromys fortis. Next base: position 678,183 of record NW_026068118.1, on the reverse strand, counting down.
TAGATTTTCAGGAAACTAGTGTATACTTACCCATGCACACAGTTAATCACTAGCATTTTGTAGACATGATTATAGCCTTTTTAGGAAATGGGTTGTTGCATACTTTTATACCCAATGTATAATAAAGTCAAACTCTTTTGTAGTATTTAAAATACTTGAGGTGAATGAATAGGTAAGCAGTTAAAGCAAGGTGAAGCAGAGCTGCCACCATTATCCGTGACTCAGAATTGGGTGTGACCTCCATCTTGGAAAGTAGAGGGATTTCAAATACCTCAACACAAAACTGTGCCCATTGTTACCATTCATGTCCTGTCTACATAGGGAAATCCATGTCTTCTTGAATATTATGACTGATATCTTTTCCTGTGTATAATGCAAAATCTAAACATTCTAGCTCTACTTGAATATAGCTTGAAGGATAAGTTTACCATCAAAGAGCAATCTGGGGGCTTTTATTCTATGAAAATGTGAATGATGTGATCCAATGCATCATTTAGCAACATGGTCTCTTTTCAACAGTTCGCTGCTTCCATCTTCAGAATCTAAAAACCTGCCTGGCTCTATTGGGTGATCTCATGTATGTGTCTTAGTCTTACATGGTTTATTATGCTGTATTTTAATCTTGAAAATATCCAATCAAAGCTTTGGGGGGAGTGAGGAAACAGTAAAGGTAGAGGTTGAACTGGGGGTAGGGGGACATAAATCCTCTCCATCTAACAACTTATCTGGAGTCCCCTTAGTAAGCTATTTCTAGTCTTTCTGTGTGAAGTATGTGACCTTTTAGCTATTCTTGTAATAGTGTGAAATGTTGTAAAACAAGGCCCTGCCCTTCACCAATGTATCTTTTATATTCTGGCTCATATACCTAGCAAGATGAAGAGGTAAAAATTCTAAACACTATGATATAAGTCATATGTCTGATAAAAGCAAAGGGAATGGGCCAGTTACTAAAGCATCATTCATGCACACATGCACCTGACATTAAGTACCACCATGCTTTCATGACTTGGGCTAAGGTACAATAAGGAGCCAAACATAACCTTTTATTATTGTGTCCTATACAATTCTTAAATTCAGGAACAAGACTGCCTGAGCTTGAATCCTCATTTGGACACTTAGTGAGGGATAGAACTTCATAGGATTTTGGGAAAACTGTTTAAGGTTTCTTAACTTCTTCTATTAGAGGAGAGAGAGAGAGAGAGAGAGAGAGAGAGAGAAGTGCCTTTCAGAACTTCTTAAGAGGATTAAATAAGTTGACACATGTAAGCATGGCCCTTACTAAGCACGGTGCAGGAATAAGTCTATTCCTTAGAACATAAGAGACAGGCTAGCAAAGAGGCTAATCTCAGCAGTGAATACTTCAATCAGATCAGAGATTCCGGGGTTTCCTTTGACCCCTTATACAAGTTCAGCTGAGACAAGGGGAGTGAAGCAGGGAATTTTAGTGCTCCTGAGAAATGACCCATAATCTTCAAACTCGAGAGTAGGCCAGGCAGTCCAGTATTCAGGTATGCTCAAAGTGATTCCAAACCATTTGCATAGAAATCAACTTCAAATATGGCCTGTAGTTTTACCACGTAGTGCTGAAAATGAATAGGGAGAGAGAACCGAGAACCTCTTGACTCTTCCTCAAGAAGTCTTGGGAAGAGACCGAGGCTTTGGAGTTCATGGATTATTTCAGTCAATTCTCACCAATAAACCTGTTACATGAGGGTACCAAAAGTCACTTTGTAGATGGGAGGACAAGAACATAAGGAAGTCAAGTGTGTGCTTAGTAAGACTGGCCAGCCTACTCATTTGTCTCTTAGAACCAGAAACCCAGGCCTGTTCCAACTGAGCTATCCAACGTTAGAGCTCAGGACTATTCAATACCCAGTAGAGTCAAGTCCATGAAAAAAAAAAAAAAAGAAAGAAATCTACAAGAAAAGGTTATGCTGTACTGAGAGATTATGTGTTGACTCTGAATGTGGTTGATTTTCCAGAGTATTGTCCAGTCAAGAAAGCTTGGCAGGTATTCTATGGCAAGTGCCGAATTCCAAAGCTCATGAATCCACAATCTTATTGGGTAGTCTTAAGCAATGGAAGATGATGCTAATGACTGAACCCTACCAAGAATGAATGATTTCTTTTTCTTCAGTTCTTCTCATTCATGGTCAAGAACCATCTATAAGAATGTTCATTGTACCTGGAAGTTCTTACAAGAATTTTCAGGTACACATAATATAGGCTTCTGATAGAGGGCCTCTAGAATCACAAGGATTTCTGGCTCATCAGGACCACCCAGCCAGGGATAAGCATGCTGTGTTTGCAGCTGCCTGCACTGGACAGCAGTTGCTCCCAGCAACAGGAGGCCACTTTAATTCAGCAAACTTAGCCCTGTTGTGGTGGGAGCAATCTTCGTTTTCTGCAGCCAACTTGGACGAAGTCAATGCATGGTGCTCCAACCATGAGTCAGACAGGCGCACCCATTCTTTTCCATTCATCTTTAAAATATTTAATGATATAACCTTATAATGTTGATTTTTCATGCGTGGCCATGAGGAGGAGTCTGGGGGGAGGTTTAACCACACAGCTGTAGATTAGCTAAGGGCACAAACTATTCTGAACTTTGAATAGTGCTGAACAGAGGATCTGGGGAATCGGCCCTGCACTCTTTCGCGAACCCTGTGTGCTTTATTCATGTCAGATGCAATTAGGCACAGCTCATCTCTCTCAAGTTCCCCAGGGATTTATTACACAGGCTCCTAAAGGTTTCCCTTTCAAATGGCAGTGGATTTTATATTCAAATTAGTGTTGAGTGATCACTCTCATCCTTGCCCTATGCCTCCATGGAGACAAGCTGTGAAGAGGAAGAACAAACGCCATTCTTGAAATTGTCCGCAAAATGTGGAAGACCAGAAGACTTTTGTAGCCCACCAGTCACCGGTGGCTGTGTTGATGATGAAGCCACCAGTCTGATTTTTGTGCCTCTCCTCCACAAATTGAGGTAGAGGTAAGACACATGTACCTTTTCATATGCTGATGACAAGGGACCCTCTTCTCAGGATATGTGATTTCTTTCTCAGATCCTGTCCCAACTCTGAAGTTGGTCCTGTGTCTGTCAGAGGAAGACATGCCATGGCTCATTGAAAACCTGCTGGACATGTCTCCACAGTTGGCACTCAGCATCAAAAGCTAAAGTATAATCAAGCTCTGCTCTCCTCAGGCCACAGAGAGTCAGGGGTGAGGTATGCAGGAGTTTAGTTTTTATCATGATTCAAACAAAACTAATTTAGAAGACATACAAAGTAATTTTTAGTGCTTTGATACAACTTACAAAGGAACTTGAAGACTGCTGTCCATTTGCAAACCCGAGTGTGTTTAAAATCCCCTTCAGTTTGACTTTCAGCATGAGATTTCATAATGAAGACAGGATTTCTGTGCTCTTTTAACTCACTATGTTGAAGAAGAAAAAAAATGAAAACCAGGAAGCTTAACGACCAATTTTCTAATGGATCAACCATATTCTCTACATTCCACAGTTAAGCTGGTGGTATGTATGTATTCTGTTCATTGCACAGTTAAGCTGTTGGTATATGTGTATTTTGTTCATTGTACAGTTAAGCTGGTGGTATGTGTGTATCATGTTCATTGCACAGTTAAGCTGATAATATGTCCATATTCTGTGCATTGCACAGTTAAGTTAGTAGTATATGTGCATTCTGTTCATTGCAGTTAAGCTGGTAGTATGTGCGTATTCTGTGCATTGCACAGTTAAGCTGGTTGTATGTAATGAAAGGCTAATGTAACCTCATCACCTTCTCTGTCAGTGTGGAGTCTCTACTACTCGGAGGCAGGCTTCTTGCTCATCTTTTCTTCAGCATGTCTGGCTGCATTATTACAGTATTTCACTCCTATAGCCTTTCCATTCTACTCTGAGTTACTGTTTCTTCCTTCCATTATTTAATTGGGAAAAAAGGTAAATTCATCTCAAATGTCAAATCTCTATGTGTACACATTATGTCTGAATTTCAAAACTGGAGAATGTCAACATGAGAAGACCAGTCTAAGCATCCCAAAGAGGTTTGCTGAATACTGTCTTTGAAGAGTTTATTTCCCTTCTGTTAACCCAAAGGTCACACAAAGGTTAAGATACAGGTGCATAAATGACAAATGGTAAATTCAGTTACTAATCAGCCCATCCCTTGAATATATTTAAACATTATCAAAAAGGTTTTTTAGTAGATGTTGAGAACAAAACTATTTGTGTATGCATTGCTTTATTCATTATCCATTTGGGAACAATGTTTTATGCTTGTATAAGAGTAGAAGTAAGAAAAAATGTTCCTAGGCATCCTTATTAGTGTCAACAAGGAATATGTAGATGAAAACCCAAGAACATACATACTATAATGTTAAATGACAGAGAGAAGGAGTACATGGTTAAAGCATGCCGTAAGCAATTTTAAAGAGCTATTTGATCAAAGTAGTCCATGGTAGGCAGGAAGCACAGAAACCCCAAGGCAGAGGATAGGTGTGCTGATAAAGAGCTAAAGATGAGAAAGACAGACTGCCTTGCCTGTCTATTCTCTTTCTACCAAAGATACAACTAAGTTTCCCAGTCTCTTCTGCAACTGGGCCATGACCTAGCACTAAGATCTGACCAAAGGAAGATGGGAAAGGGTGTCACTTTCAAGCTAGGCTATGGAAGCTGGCCATCCATTATCCTCCCCCACTTTCTGCCAGCTAGCTAGCAGTTGGCACCAACTCCAGAAGCCTCGAGTGGAAGTCTAGAACATCCTTCAAGTGCTTTGTTTTCTGAATAGTGATACTGATCCTATCTTTTCCTCAAATTCTATTTACATTTGATCTGGACATAAAATAGAATGCCATTCTTTGAAGCTATTGGGATTTCAGTGTTTATTATACTCAGTAACACTTTCTTTAATAATAGCTGCTCTCCACATTTGATGAGTTTATGTGGCATCTACTACTTTAATGGATATGGAAATGTCAGTTCCTTCAAGTCTTCTCCCTTGTTCCAAAGAGGATTTGCTTTCTATAACGGTGGTGGCAATCACATCCTCATAGATGTGTCTACCTTTGAAAATGTTAACAAGGAAAAATGATGCACCAGGTGCAGGAAGTGATGTGTTTGCAGCTTGTTCCTTTGCAATGATAGACACAAATCTGGTGAATGTCAGCCCACACTGGACCACAGGAAGCTTGGACATCTGTAGTAATAATATTCTGTAGATGGGATTGCCCACCTCCTCCAGAACATCTGGACACTATGTTAAGCTCTTTTCTTGAGCTCTGAGTCTCCAATACATTAATGGTTCTAGTAGCAGCTAGTTTGAAGCATTGACTCTAATTTAAAATACCCAGAGGAATTAAAGTTCCTCTTATGAACTCTGAAATGTTCAAGGGATTGTTCTTATCAAAACAATCAATCCTTGATTATCACCATTCAAATTATTTCCCCAGCCCCGGCATGTGTAGTCCCCCAAACACATAGTAAATAGGTAATCAGGTTTAAAATATAGTGTACTACTAAAATCTTCTCTTCAACCTAGGACTATAGCTCAGAGATAAATCACTTGTCTAGACAGAACAAGGCCCTGGGTATGATCTCCCATGTGGCAACAAAAACATGTAGTCATTCCTTTCTGGGTGTATAACCCATGTCATTTTGCAGAACTCTGTGTGTAGAAGGGGCCATCATTGGTTTCATGCTCTGTAAGAATTTTATAGGCTTCTTAATCATTTCTAACAAGCGGCCACAATCTCATATTTTACTGGTTTCCTCATGAATAGAACATGAAATATCCCAATAGATTCGTGTTTTTAACACTTGATCTCAAATTTAGAGTACTATTTAAGTGGCTATGGGACTTTAAGGAGTGGGGAATTGATTGGAAGAAGTACCGTATGAGGGACAGGTTCTTGAACATTACTATGCTGTTCTTTGCTTCCTGTCCAAGGTGATGTGAGAAGTGGCAGGTACTTAACCATGATGAACTCTACCATCACTCTCATAAATATCTAAAATCCTTTTCACACCATGAACCAAAATAAATCTTTCTCACCTTAAGTCATTTCTGATAATCATAGAGTTACACAGCTCATTCTGTATTGAAAACTATACCCAACCAAGAACTCTAGGGGAAGATTCAGGGAAAGGCAAGGATTGAGACATCTTTTTCTTCTTTAGTTCAAGATGGTAACATCAACCCTGAGTACCTCAACACCAACCCTACATGGCCTATAACCCCAAGGTTCACTGCCAAGTACAGGGAGTAGATATAAGAACATGACTTTTGACACATTAAAAAAAAATCCAAAGAGCAATTGCAAATTTTCTGGTGGGTATTAGGATGTATAAAAGAATTTTACATTTGGAGGAAAGTTGCATAATTCTTTTTAGATATGAAAAGTTGGGCCCAGATTCTAGACCAGAGTAGAGTTTGAGAGTTCAAGTCTACTCATAAACAAATACTGACTTCCTGGAGAAAATTCCTGAATCAAGTTACAATTTAGACAGCTGCTTTGCAAGGGTGTGGCTCCATTTTCCTGTGGAACAGACAACTTTTGTGCGTGTGTGTGTGTGTGTGTGTGTTGATACATACGAAGACAACTTGTGGTCAATGGTGAGGTCTTGCTGCTGGTAGCCTCTTACTGGCAAGTTGATCCCTTTGCTTCTGGCTTAGAAAATTAAAGGGACCTTGGGCATATTCTTTGAAAGATAAGAGTCTGATCAGTCTGTTCTTCCATGTATATGCCAACATACGTTCACATTGTGAGTTTTAAGCCTAGGAAAGGAACCTGATTTTGTCAAAGGGGATTTTGAGGCATGGGAAAATTATCACTATCAGGTTTCTATATTTTTCACAGATTTCTAATCTACATGTGACTCTACACACTGACCTTCCACCTGACTCTTACCTATCTGCATTGACTATGCTGATCTCTTCCTCTTATATATTTCTCATTACTTCCAGAGGTAATAACACTTATAGGAAATCGAGCCATAGCCTCTAAGATATCTTGGGTTTGTGAAGCAGCTATTCAGATTGTGACTTGATTTGTGAGTTTTTTCCAGGAACTCAGTATTTAATTTATGAGTAGAAAGGCTTCTTATAGACTTTCCAAGGAGGGCCATCTTCATTTGGTCCTCAAAGGATGCACACAGTTACAAAGCACCAGACTGAAATCTCAAGGTCCAAATCAGGAGCAGAAGGAGAGAGAGCCAGAGCAAGGAACTCAGGACCGCGAGGGGTGCACCCACACACTGAGACAATGGGGATGTTCTATCAGGAACTCACCAAGGCCAGCTGGCCTGGGTCTGAAAAAGCCTGGGTCAAAACTGATCTCGCTGAACATAGCGGACAATGAGGACTACTGAGAACTCAAGAACAATGGCAATGGGTTTTTGATCCTACTGCACGTACTGGCTTTGTGGGAACCTAGGCAGTTTGGATGCTCACCTTACTAGACCTGGATGGAGTTGGGTGGTCCTTGGACTTCCCACAGAGCAGGGAACCCTGATTGCTCTTTGGGCTGACGAGGGAGGGGGGCTTGATTGGGGGAGGGGGAGTGAAATGGGAGGCGGCGGTGGGGAAGAGACAGAAATCTTTAATAAATAAATAAATTAAATAAATATAAAAAACTTAGCTTGTTCTCAATGACACAACACTGGTAGCCTTTGCTTCATACATCTCTGAATTATAGAAATGGGAAAATAATTCCCCCTCATAGCTGTATTCCTTAAAAACAGCTTTGATTGAACTGATTTTCTTATTTGTTCTGTACAATGATGTATTAACACCTTAACCTAAAGCAAATTCATATTTATCCAACATGAATTATATACACAAAATTTCTTCCTGTCTAGATTTACATTAGGCATACCTTAGAATGGATTTTTCAACAACTGTATGTAGAAGGAAGGCCAGTTGTTTGTTTCCCAACTACCCAGACTCCTGAAATAACTACTCAAAAACTGTATTAATTAAATCACTGGTTGGCCAACTACTTAAGGATATTGTTCGCTAGCTCTTATATCTAGAATTAACCTATCTCCATTATATTTTATATTTTTCCACGAGAGGCTCATGGTCTACCAGCAAGGTTTCAGTGTGTCTGGTTCTGGTGGTGATTCCATGGCTTCTCTCTGACTCCGCCTCCTTTCTCCCAGCATTCCGTTTAGTTTTCCACACCTAGCTCAGTTCTACCCCATCACAGGCCCAAAATAGTTTCTTTGTTAACAATGATATTTACAGCATACAGAGCTACCTAAGAGATGATAGCTGTATTCCTTAAAAACAGCTTTGATTTAACCTCTTTTCTTATTTGTTGTGTACAATATTGTATTAACCCCTTAACCTAAAGCAAATTTATATTTACCCAACATGAATTATATACACAAAATGGCTTCCTGCCTAGATTTACATTAGGCACACCTTAAAATTGGTTTTTCAACAACTGTACATCACAAAACCTGAAGAGTTCACTTTTTACCTATATTCTTTATAAAAATAAACTCTCAAATACGTAGTGTGAGTAGAGACTTCACTACTCCCTAAAGTATTATGCATTAATTGCTTTCCTGGACAATTTTTATTTTCAAGTCAACTTGATGAATTTCAACATGCCACCTACTAAATTATGAATCACAAAGACCTATTCACCCACAAATTGTTTTGTTATTTCAACTGTAACTTTAAAAAAAAACATCATCTACAGCAGTGAGAAGATTACATTACCTGCTTATTATTATTTTTTTAATTTCAGCAAGCAATAGAGTGTATGACTGCTGGGTCCTCTGCCAATTGACAGAGAAAGGCTGAAGGGAGTACGTACAGGATGCTATCAATTAAGGAAAGATGATTCATTAATCTTTACTGTCAACATCTGAGTTTTGCTCTGCTAACTCCTATGGTCTGCAGCTCATTCGCTGTATTTAAAAACCAAGATCATTATGGAAATCTAGCTGTAAGCTTTTCCTGCATAACTATAATTCTGCCTAAAAATAGTTAATATACGATTGCAGAAAATACTTACCTGAGGGAGTTTTTTAAATTTATTCATTAATTTAATATATATTTATTTTGTGTTGCTGATTAGCCTAGAATTCTACGCAAGCATTCAACAAACCGCACTAAAGACTGAGATATGAGCTATTTTAGAAACCTGACTTCTACACATGCCTTTAGAAAGACTGGATTTAAAGCTTAAGAAACATTTCATGGTTGCTTTATAGATCCTTATAAGAAGAACATTAAAAGACAAATCATCTGAGATTCCTAGCCCCACATCTTCAAATGAGCCCATAAGCTGGAGTAACTGTAGAAACCAGGAGTGGAAAGGGACCATTGTGGGAGCAGAGGAGAAGGAGCAATAGAAATGGAAGAGCATGGTAGAAGTGACTCAGGGAGGAGATAGAAAAGTGGAGGGAGGTAAATGCAGAAAAGGGATTAGGGAAATAATGGCAAATATATCTGAAAATGTCATTTGCAATACATTAGCAATCTACCTGAAATACCAATAGCATATACATTCTGTATACATTTACAGTTTAAAAGGAATTTCCTCAACTGGACTGACAATATTTCCTCTAACCAGAAGACTATGAAAAATCTCAACATCAGGCAGGAGAAGTCATCTCTCGAGTTGTTGCTCAGGGTTGTCTAAGTGACCCACAAGGCATTATGGAATATTGATACTGCCCCTTGGTTGCCCTCCAGACACTGAAGATAAGTCCCTACTGCGGAAGATACCATCCACTTCAGACACAGGACCCAAAGTACCCCAGCTGGATCTGACCTGAATGTCACCTTTCTTAGAACTAGCTTTCATGGTACTGGAAAGCACCTTGCAAGTTTCCAAAAGGAGGAGGTAATCAATAGTCCTACCCAGCTATGATGCCTATGAACCACACAACTTGGGGGGGGGTGCATAATAACCATCAGGGTGCATGAATGGAATGTGTACCTTGGTAGTAACCAGCAGCTCTCTATTTGGACTTCAGACCTGCTGGTCAAGAGGGAAATCATGCCTAGTACTGAAAACCTAGACAGTTACTCAGGGCTAGTGAAGTCATGGATTTTGGAGGAGAACCTCTGACTACTATTTTACTAAGCAAGCATAACCCCTAACTACATCCTAAATATTTGTCCTTCCTTTCACAAACAACTCTAGTTTTCTCCCCTCTGTTATTAATGAAACTTCACTTTGCAGGAGGTGGAGAGGAACAGAGAAATTTACAGCTGGTAAAAATTCAGTGTTGCTGCCTAGTTTCAATTGATTGACACAACTCTTCTATGCAAATCTCAGGAATTGTTGCAGGAAAAGACAAAGAAAGAGAGAAGAAGCCTGGACAAGAAATGTGATAGGAGATTTTTGTCACCTAGCTATGTCAAGGAAGCTAAACTCATGAAGTCTCATCAACGTTACTGCCTAAAAGGGATCTGAACAAGGTCACACGGCAGGGGGAAAGTTCATGTGGCCACAACTTTAGGCAACAAAGGAGTGCTGAAAGCAGGAAAAAGTCTTCCCCAGAGAAGAGCACACCAACTGGTTAGACAATATCAAATGGTCATAAACACATGTAAGATTATACAGACTGAGCAGATGGAATTTATGTGTTTAGAAATACACATGTGTGCATACGTGCACACACACACAAATACACACACATGTACATATATGTAGAAAGAAAAAGAAGCCATAAGTTTGAAAGAAAGCAAGAGAGGTAACTGGGAGGTGAAGAGGGTGAAATCATATAATAACATTATAATCAGAAATAATGAATATTATAATTTAAAAAGAAATGGAGTATTAAGAGCTTGTCTTTTTGTAAATTTGCTAATCATTTAGTGTTTTAAGAAAAAGCAAGGCCGTGTAAGTCAAGGCTAGATCTGGGCTTGCTTTCTCATCATCGGGTATTATTTAATTAAATAGATCTGGCAAAGCAATCTTTTCTTCTGGGAGCGTTAGAGGGGGTTGGGAATGTCTGAGGATGCTGTAGAGATATCTCTCTGGTTAATAGTATGTAACGCTTTTCAGAGTGCCTAAATTCAGTTCCCAGCACCTAGTCTTGTGGCTCACAACAGTCTCTAATTCTAGCTACAGGGGAAATAATAACTCCAGCCTCCATGAGTACCTGCATTCAGACAAGAACATACTGCCATCACCACCCTGATTAACACATGCACATAATTTAAAAAATGAATTAAAGAACTAATTAATTAAGTTGAACTAGATCACAAGATACCCGGATGAATATCAGAACTTAAGAAACCTTGTATTATCATTAGCAGTAGTAATTAAGTTTTAAAATGATAAAAGTTAGAACATAAGATTTAATATGTTTCCTGTGCATTTTCCTTGGCTCTTTGATTTTCTGTTTGTTTGTTGTTTTTAACCTATTCAGGTTTATTTACTTTTATTTCATCTTATATTATTTTTATTACTTGTTGCCTATTTGTTTTCCAATGAGAGACAGCATAAAAGGATGTGAATTTGGGTGGGTAGGGAGATCTGAGAAGAGTTGGGGGAGGGGAACCATAATTGGAATATATTGTTCTAAAAAAATCTATTTTCAATTTTTTAAAAAAATGTTAAGATTAAAGAAAGACTCAAAATAACTTGTTTGTGAAAAACAATAAATTCTGAAAAGCCAGTAAGTTATAGAATTGACTGTACCTGATACTACACTTGGGTAACTCCAGGAAAGTTCTAGCATCTATATGAAAATTTTATCAGAGTACAATTAGTAAAATACAAGCCAATGAGTAATTTTGCTGAAGGAATTTTATACAAGGAATCAGTTTCACAAGCATGGGATACCATAAAAGGCCAAATAAATACCAATAAAGTAACCAAGGTTATATCAGGGGCAGGAAATAGCAGACAGACAGAAAGCATCATGTCACCAAAACCCAAGGCCTCCAGCTATGCTCGGGAAGCTGTAAATTTAGGGAGTTTCGCAGGCAGGAAATAACACAGTGGACACAGCAAGCTCCTGAAGTAGAGGGGGTGGGGTTGTAGGAGCTTTCTCTGCCTGTCCCTCCTCCTGTCCTCAAGTCTTTGGACATGTCCTTCCTTGACCCACACCAGTTATCATTACGACTCAGAAGGCTGAAATGTGCAGCCTGCCCACGTGTGCTCTCAGCATGGAACGGAAGGACAACAAAGAGCACAAACAGGCTCAGGACTAGCATAGTGCCCAGCAGCCATCTGTGATGGGATGCATAGGAAAATGCCAGAGGGAGGAAGTCTTGCATTGTTGTGACTCTGCAGTCACCCAAGAATTTAAGAATGAACACATCAATTAACCACTGTGTTGCAGTCATGAGTTAATGGTCTTGTAGAAAAATGATAAGATAGTTAACTTGACGCTGATAACCTAGGTCTAGAAAGTTAAAAAAACAAATATCGAGATAGTATATCTGTCAACAGAAAAGAATCATTTGTAGAACACTATTTCCTCAGAAACATTGAGAAGCTGGCATGCTATCAAGGAGTTGGCATACATTCACATGTTTAGCTAAGTATTCTGGTCCTAAAGACAAGGATTCTGATTTCAACACTCACCATATCACCTTAGGAAAAAGAGTTTATTACAGTATTATATAGAATTTTCTAACATCTTTTTGCAGAAAATGCCAATTTACAGGTTAATAATAGGAAACAGAATTGCCTCAATACTCAAAATTATTTAAAAATTAAAGTATTAAAAGAATTACAGCATAAAAAGAAATAAGTAGCCAAATATAAAAGTATATAAATTATAATAGGCTGATAAGATGCCTCAGGGGGTATCGGTACTTATCATGAAGCCTAATAACCTGAGTTCAATCCCTGGTGTCCAAATGGCAGAAGGAGAGAAATAACTCTAAGTCATTTATCTGATATCCACACATGCACCCTCGCACTTGTATATCTGTTTCCCATAAATAAATAAATAGACATAACTTAAAAATATAGAATGAAAACTATTGTACAACTCACAATGGCACAAATACAAAATGGACACCCCTAGAGGGGTCACTAAAGTATATTTATGGAGGCAATATTAGGAAAGGATCCTTTGGGCTCACAGTTCTTTTGTGGCACGTAGTATTTTCTAGCCCAAGAATCATGACTTCATAAAAACGAAAAGGACAAGTATTTGCTACTTATACAATGACCCTAATGATGAGAACACTGTATGTTTGCAGATCATTTAGAAAGGGGAGTGCTCTCATCCATATTCCAGGAAGTGACAGTTCATGGAAGTGAAAGAAATTCTAGACATCAGAGGAAATCTCCGTAGTGTGGCCCAAGTTCTTTTTGTTTGTTATTTCAATCACACCCCATGAATCTTTGCAAACAACAGACTCTTGAGAAAGTGGAGAGTTCTCTTTAAGCCAGTATTCTTACTAATGAAGTATTCCCCAAATCCTTCATTAATGTGGGTCTGTCGATGCTAATAGTTACTTCTCTCTTCTAGAACTTTTTGTCTATAAATCTACTATAGTTTGGTCATCCATCCAATAAATGAACAGTCAGAAAGAGTTAGTCTCCTGGTTTCACTTCCTAGTAAAAATAATTGACCACTTATATTTTATCTTACCAGTCCATCGCTCCCACCAGCATTTTATATCTAGGTATAGACTTTATAGCAGGTCTTGGGATCCTGCGTGCCCAACAACAGAAGAGTCACAAAAACCCAGGGAGTTTAAAGGAAGTGCCAAGTGTTGTTAGTGTTTTAGAAGGTCATCATTCCTCATGAAGGATGCCTTGCTGAACACTGAAGCACTTTGACTGTGTTACTTTCATAATGAAGCTGGGAATTCATCCTCACTTCCATATTCTAGGGGTCGAGAAGTAAAGGCCTTGGTGGGCTTTCACTGCTTACATTGATATGGGTTTTCTCCCATTTCCTCTTGAACATGCATCTGAGGAAACTGTTCAGACATGACCTCAGCTCCTTCGCCATCTAGATGATGACTGAAGGTATCATCAGAACAGGAGCGAACTTAAGACATTTTGCCACTATGATCACGTTTTACTAATTCTACATTGCAATGACTAGGACCTATGTAAAACTCTTGATGATCACAAAAGAATGAGTAATTAGCTTTCCTGGGGCAAGAGGCCAGGCATTAAAGGGTATAATTACTCTTTGGTGATTTCAATGAAAAGAAAAAAAAAAAAAGGAGAACAGCTCTGTGGCCATCTTTTCATGACCCTGCCTCTTACTGGTTCTGATACCTTCTTGACTTGACGATATAGCAAGAACTTCCCTTGCTGTTAGCAATGCAACATCTGTCTCAGTACCCTCAAGTCTGCCCCAAACTCTGTGTCTACTCACTTCATTAAACGCTCTCTATTTGAGTCACCTCAGGGTAAATCTTGTTTCTTCCCATGGTCTTTTATTAAAATCTTCTGTTCATAGAAGAATAGTAAGGCTGAACTAGTGAATTGCTGATTCGGAAATAAAGCAGATTACTAATGATGATGATGATTATAACACCAACATCTACTAGAAAGAGGATATAATTAGCAGAGGAGATAGTCTAATTTAGTCCCTAGAGTCCCATAAGAACATTCTTAGAAAAAAATTAAGTGTCTGTGTTAAATTTGTCTTGGCCAGTGGGATGGATATTGTGCACTGCAGTTAGGCAGGTGTTTCATCTGCTGGCAATATTAGCAGTGTTTTCTTAGGCTGTGCAGTCACAGCTTTGGAAGTGAGCAGCTCAGCAGGATCCTCAGCTGGGCTTCCCTGTGCCCTTTCATGTAAGGTAATTGCTTACCTCTCCTGCTTTGTTCTGCTTCTTTGAAAGGACCTGTTGACAAACATCAAAAGGGCCCCTACAAACTCAGGGCATCAGCACAGATGCCTTAGGCAAACAGGGCTTGTGGAGAGTCCCAGATCACAGATAGCACATTCCATCAAGGAGAGAGGTGCAGCCTTCCCTGGGCTCCCATCTTTGGATAGATTCTCACCCTCAACTCATGCCATAAGTGGACCTGCTTACTTATCAATAGTTCTTCTGCCAGACTCTGCAAAGAATGGGTGGGAACTCAGAGTACACTGACCACATGGCCCAAGCCGGTCATCCAAAAGGAAAAATAGAGAAGGAAGAAAAAGAAAGTATTGATTGAAATAGGAAATTTTATATGAATTCTTTTGCATATGTTTTTATTCTGACAGACTTCAGAGAAAATAAAGGCATTTATGACAAACCCTGTCTCTATCAAAAATTACAATTGTCCTTGCAATTATGTGTTAGGTTCTTTTCTGAAAAAGAAAAGTAATTTGCTATACATTTTAGGAGACAAAGTGCCAATACAACAGTGTATTGACTGTTTTTGTTTGTTTGTTTGTTTGTTTTAAACCCAATGTATATTCTCCCTCTTTCTGGATTCATTTCAAGGACTTTATAGAGCTCTGTTTTTCTTTTTCTGCTCTCCTTCATCCGTGTCTCACTAGGTGTTGAACCTATGGCCTTGTATGTACTAAGTTAGAACCACCAAGATAACCCCAGAACTAATCTTTATTCTTGAAATGACCACCAACTAATAAATAAATATTTTGTGTTCCTTTAAACATATATTTCAACACATGTCCTTTAGGATCACTGTCCTGGATTTCCCTCTAACTAGGGGGGTGACCATGGCAAGACATACCAACCTCTACACCAAAAAATCTAGATGCTAGGGGAAGTCATCCCAGAGATACCTTTCATACTTTTACATCCAACTGTAGTTTTCTAGTTAGTCATTTGGAGAACTAAGAAACCTCACACCACTGAAGACTCAACATGGATTTATTCCTTAAACGACAGAGCATTAACTGAGAGTAACAGGCAGTGAAGACTGTGTGCTGGAAAAAACAGAAGAACCTGAGATTTTTGAAATAGGGTTGTAAACAAAAGAAAAATCAGTGGCCATAAAAAGTACCCTAAAAGTACAAATGAAGCTATTAGTGGCATAGAGGGAAAATATATACCAGAAAATTATCTCCCCTAATAGTTACTCTCAAAGACAGCAGGCAGTCAGCAGCACTGCCTTTACACCTTTGGAGTTTTTTGGGATAGACACTGAAGAGGTCTGCTCTCATGATTAGCAATAACACGAGCAATAACTAACGTTAATCCAGCATACATATACATTTTAAACCTTTACACTAATTAAAGCATATCTAAAGATGCAGCCCCTGTTTTTCTTAAATCCACAGCTATAATCATGGTTATTATAATAATTAACACTTATAAAATATTTCCTATTTGCTAAGTACAGAAGGTCATTTAAATAGTGCTATACGGAAGCATTAATTTTAAGTAATTATTTAATTGCATGACCCTCACTTGAATATTCCTTTATTAATAATTAAATCTTAAATCTTACTCTAAATGAAAACCTCTTTATTAGTAGTCCTCACAACAGTTTTTTTTTTTTTAATGTTGAGTACTATTATCGTCATGTTTTACAGATAAGTAAATTGAGGTTCAGAAAGATTTAAAATCATGTCGAAGGCATGACTACCGCTGAAAGGAAAAGTGAGGTCTCATTCTAGCATGATTTCAGAGCCCGGTGCTGAATTATTGTAAGTCACAAATTCTTAATCAGTTCCCACTGATAGATGGATGCATCAGCATAGAAAGACAGAGAGATGCCAAACAGTCTAGATACTTAATAATACTCTCTGATTTGGACGTCAGAGGTGCTGTATTTGAATGCCGTGACCCCAGATATAACATTCTAAGATCATAAGATTTCCCATTCTCTTACATAATGTGCTGGCTAATTTTATGTCAACTTGACACAAGATAAAGTCATTTGGGAAAAAAGAACCTTGGCTGAGAAAAAGCCCCCATCAGATTGTCCTGTGGGTAAGTCTGTGGTGCATTTTCTTAATTAATGATTGGTGTGAGGGGGAGGGGCATAGGTCACCCTGTGCGGTGCCAGCCCTGGGCTGGTGATCCCGCGTGCTATAAGAAAGCAGACTGAGCAAGCCATGGGGAGCAATCCAGTAAGTGGCTTTCCTCCCTGGCCTCTGTGTCACGTCCTGCTTCACATTTCCTGCCTTGAACCCCTTTCCTGATTTCTCTGGATGACAGACTATAAATTATAAACCATCCCCTCCCTAATTGCTTTTAGACATGATGCTTTTTTTTTCAGACTGATAGAATCCCTAACAGCGACACATAATCTTCATTTTCCTATTTCCTTAACACACACTTACCAAGGCATGCAGAGACCTTTCATATTATCCTAGAAACCCCATGGAGCTGGGCAGTTAAGGGAAACACAACAGAAAAGGTATTCTGGTCTCTGCCACCTTTTTTCTCATTCAGAGCCCACTTGTTCTCCTGCTCTGGGTTAAACACAATTCCCAGCTGTGTCTGTCCCTTGGGCATCACCAGCTGCCCATGGCAGATCTCTAAGTAGCTGGTAAGGATAGTAACAATGCATCATGGGATTCTTCCCCAGTTGTCTTTCGAATGAAGTGTTGCACAAAACACGCTCCCTGTTTGTTAAATTACTCCACACCAGTATTAATTGTTAATTATTAATATTTATTCTTATTGACCGACCTGAAAAAGTTTTTAGATTAGTATTAAATTGCATAACTACTTCCTTTGGTTTAAATCAGAGCTTTCATTTTATACATTAATTAGCTGTTAACTTTGTGGCTTTTGATTCAAGACTTTAGAGATTAAGACAATGTATAACTTGGGGTTGTTACATATGGGCATGTGTGCTAAGGCAGAGTTCTTCTGTTACACTAGAGCTTAATTATGGACATTTGTCTGATGTACACTATAGAGGAAACATCCTTTAAGAGCTAACAGGCACTAGTATTAGGGTGCTGGTGTGGTGTACACTGATATAGAGCTAACAATTCAGGCCACCTGCTCAGCTCTATCAGAAGATGAGTTAGCCAGTCAAGCAGTCAAGCAGAGCTGTGAGAGCATCTCTGAGCCTTTAGGAAGACTTCATAAAGAGCAGAGATGCAGTCCTCAGTCAGAGAACTGCATGGACCAGATCTGAATTCATGATTAAAATTAGTCTGGGTATAGGACAGTTAAGAGGACCTTTCTTGGACGGGAGAGAGAGAAAGAGAGAGAGAGACAGAGAGAGGGGGGAGAAAGGGAGGAGGATAGGGAGAGGGAGGGAGAGGGAGAGGAAGGGGGGAGAGAGAGAGAGAGAGAGAGAGAGAGAGAGAGAGAGAGAGAGAGAGAGAGAGAGAGAACAGGGACAGAGGTTCATAGGCTGAATGAGGCAAACATCTGTAGGGTTAGAGGAATGTCAGCTGAGTAAACTTGAGTGAGGAGTACATTCTACAAGGATAATCCTGCTTCACCTTTGTTCATGGTGCACTGAACTAGGAGAGTTTTCTAAAGTTACTGGCTTTTCAAAGGTTGGCAGTTGAGCCAAGATAAACCATGTCAATTTATGACACGGAAACTAAAATGATGTCATGAAAAGATGGAAAAGCATTCGACATTGGAGAGATGTCATTATCAGGAAAACTAGCGACCACAGTGCTGGCCACACTAAATGTTTTCATTTGCAGGTGTAGGAACTTCATACTCAGGGCACAGTCCTGAGACCCACAGTAGGGCGCTGCTCAGGAGCTTGTCTGTAGCATAGAATCTCAGTGTTTGCTCTAAACCCACAGAATCATGTCATGTACTTTCATATGATTATGGGGTTAGTCACATATACAATAAGGGCTGACAATCATTGGCCCAAAAACCAAATTGAGGAAAATAGCTAGCCAATCTAAATTATTCTCTAACAAATGGAATGCCTACTAACTAACACTTGGATTTTAAGGTTGTGATAGAGTAAGAAAACAAAATTCACCGCAATTTATACTGTGGGTACCAGTTGAAAGAGACATGATGGTGTGTACTCAGAATCCTAACTAAAAGCACAGACACCTTTTACAAGAGGATTTCTCCCTTCCTCTTTTCTGAATGTTGGACTATGTTTTACTAAGCCTTTATCCTAATCAAAGATAGGTTTATCATATAATGTCTAGACTTCCTGCCAAATTTTACTAACTCAAATCAGACAATTAAGCTCTATTAAATCTTGTATGTTCTTAAATCAAATTCCACTAAGCTGCCACCAGATAGCATTACTAAGGAGAAATCCAAATTAAGTTTTATCAGAGTTGACATGATTAGGTTGCTGGATTTGTGTACTTAGAGGGAAGAGGTCAAGAAGAGAGGGGTAGGGAACCGAGGCACCCATAATGAAACTAAGTATGTTTCATGCAATCAGAAGGGCCTTTGATTAATTTAACTGAAAGCCAGAGGAAGTGCAATGGGATCAAATATATTTTGAAATCATTAGGTAACTAACTTCATTTTAAGCACAACAAATATTTTAGGGTATAAAGAAACACCATACAAGATAGTTGCTTATATATAGTATGTATTGATTTAACTATGTATCATCTTAGTAATTTTTGATGACTGCAACCAACCTAGTCCGTGAAGCATAAATACACACCATGAAGATAACATCTTTCAAAATATTTCCTGGTCTTATAATGCGATATTAGTCACTTCTTAAGCTATCAGCAATAAAGCAAAGCTTGTAATCGACATGAAGATAGAGCATAAGACTCTTAAAAAAAGCTCATGTATGCCAGTCAAGAGATAAAAATTGGCAAAGCTTAATTTTAAAATAATTTAGCAGGGTTACTACAAATCTGTCTCTTTTCTAACTGATTGACTTTGTGTAGAATGAAAGATTACCGTGTTCTATTGACCTACTAAATGCTTTGCTGCATGGGGCGATTTAGTGGGAAAGGGTGGCAGTATCATGACCAGAGGTGAGTTTAACCTGAAAAAATTGGGCTTAAGCTTTAAGTCTCCTCACACACTTTGCTTCTGAGGAATAGGATGGGATCCCTGCAATTTATTCAACATGGTCATTTTTTTTTAGTTAGCAAAAATGAAAGCGTTTTAACAGTAAGATAACTAATGAATGTAATCAGTTCTAAAGTTGTAAAAGATTAGTCACTGCACCAGGAAACGCAACAAAAACATCTAGAGTCTGCAGTTCATTGGCAAAGAAGCAAGTTTTCTGTATCTAACTATGGTGTTCACAGGGTACATGTCATCATTAATAAAGAGTTATAAAACAGAGAGAAACATTTCAACTCTCAATGATTTCTTAAAGTTCAATCATCTTAGTGAGCAGATTGCAATTCAGTAAACTTTCTACCTGATTATATATGTAAGTTCATCTTTTTCTTAAGGAGGACGCATCTTCCCTCAACTAGCTATCCAATACCAACTGGTCAACCTTAAAAACGTGCACATATGAGCAACACTGAATGGACTCAGCAGCTTGTGTTTATATGTTTATACACTTGTACAGAATTAACAATAATAGTTTTAAAAAGAGTAAATTACATGAAAATAATCCAGAAAATGAGAAAGAGAGAGAGAGAGAGAGAGAGAGAGAGAGAGAGAGAGAGAGAGAGATTGTCCCAAATATTGAGTAAGTTTCAGTCCTCATGAAACACCAATTCTTTTCAACACATCTTAAGAACAAACAGCAAACTGTCATGACATTCCTTCCTTTCTGTCTGATGTCGTTTTTAACCCTATGCTTTGCTGTTTACCATTCCCCATACGCTTTGTCCAGAGCCACTGATCACTGGCAAGGACAGCAAGTTCTCAGGAATATTTTAGTTCCATGAATCTTTCCACCTGATGTTGACTACTCTGGTACTTCAGCTCTGGGGTGTAGAGAATTATGGACCTTGGTTTTGGAGCACATAACCATTACCATTCCTTTGGTATTCTCCAAATGAACCTAACAATGTCCAAACTGCTCCTTCCCTGACTTTCTGGCAGGCAGTTATTTCTCCCTCTCCTTATCCACCTCCTTCTATTTTTTTCTCCTTCTCCATGCCCCACCCCCAGCGGCTCACAACCCCCTGATGCCTTCCCTCTGCTTGCATTCTTTTGTGAAGATGCATTTCCGAGGCCAGCTTCATTCAACTTTTTCTATGAAATGTTTTATTGTCAGGTCTTCTCTAATCCCCAAGACAAATGGATGGGCAGATTTCTAATAAGTGGCTTAAGATAAAGTCCTTGCTTCACTTCTCTGGCATGCTGCTTTATGATACCGTCATGTGTTGTGATGTCAAAACTAGCTGGAGCATTTTTGAAGTCGGGCCATCATGAGAAGCAAATAAGACTCCGTAAGAAGAGTACAGCCTTTAACTTTATGTCTATGTGGAAAGACTTGACAGGTTTTACCTTTCAACTCTCTATACATCTTTATACAAAGGTCACCAAGCCAACCTTCTGAAGGAAGACCATTTTTTTTCATAGTCACTTTAGTATCCCTATAACTCCTGTAATACTGCATTTTACACTGGAAAATTGTGAATAAAGTCTGTTGAATTAAATTAACCCTAGAGTAGCTTATCCCTCCTTGGAAATCATTTACCAAGACCTTTCAACCCTTAGTAAGGTGACCTGCAAATGGCAAAAGGAGAGATTAATCTGAATCTAGCCACATCCCCAAGATGCTCTTGAAACTGTCCTTATAGCTCATCCTCATTGTCCTGTGCTAGGGACTAAAGTTCATTAGCAACAAAGGTAATCCTATCTCCGTAGGGTCCTTACGACAAAGGTTAATCTGCTATTCAGTGTCCATATTCCAGTAGAGGTGTTCTCTGAGGAGAATGAAATGAAAATGTTCAAGATACCCCAAGATCAAACTGTCAGCCTCCATTGGTAAAGTGAACTGCCCTATTTAACTCTTTTCTTGGATGATAACCTAAGTCTCTGTATGGTTTCATTACTCTTACAGATACCACCACTTCTTTTGGTAGGCAGCAATTTAAAAAATAATGAAAGACCTCATTTTCAGAAAGCAGAAGGCACTGCATTTCATTATATAGGCCTTTACTCGAGAGGATAATGCCATTGTCGTGGAAAAGCCACTAGAAATCACAGACAGGTGAACTCCTTCCTCTAATCGCCCTCCTGTAAAAGAAAGGCATTTTTGATGAAGTATTTTTGCTTTCAACTTCTCCACCATGTTTCCCATCTTGATGCCCCTTACATGCCAATACGTTCTTTCCATCTTATAATGTATCATTTCACTGCCTCTATTCATGCTGATGACACAGCTCGACCCGTGTTTAAAACCTAACCCCATGCTTTTCAGGGTAAGATAAGCTCACTTATGTTGAAAGTTTTGTTTGCCTCTAAGACCAGAACAATCCAAAATTCAAGCATCTATTTGGGATTTCCTGAATTGTTTCTTTCTTTCTTTGTTTTATTAATCATGGTGGAAAAAAAATTCTAGCTAAAGAATTCCTGATATTCCAGTGACAAACAAAATTCCAGAGTGTGGTGCCATCTGCCTGCTAAGGTATTTTACCTGAAGGAAGTCTATGTGCATTTCTTCCCGTGAGATTTCTGAAGCTGATGCTCCCTGAGACTGAAGGAGTAAGTCGCCCTCTACCACCTCAACTCATTTGCATTTTCCATTCATAGTCTATTTGTAATGCTTCATAAGCATTACTCAGAACTCTCCATACTTTATTGGTCTGGGTTTTTAGACTGTCATGGAGTTTCAAATCACCCATGTACCGAAGGCGGAAGATGTCCATCTTCCGGTCTTATCTTTATGCTCCTTGTCTTTTGGCATAATGAATTACAAGCTGAACCACACTGTTCTGTGTCACCTGGAAAGCACTCTAGTAAAACATGGCTCTGTGGTTCAGTTTTTAAAAAGCCACATGTTAATGATATTCCATTCTATCACTATGAAAACCTTGAAATCTAATCTAGAAATAACAGACACTGGCCGATCCTGTAGAGAGAAGTGGATCTTCAGTAGCGGAGGGCTCATCGCTCTTAGATGTCTTGCAGTCAAATTTGCTATGATGAAATACTAACCCCGGAAAAATGGTCGGAAGCTTGTTTTTGTTGGCAATGAGGATTCTGGATGCTACTGTCTATTCCGTCGTTCCAGTGTAAGAGTAAATAACTACCAAGATGGGATTTGACCAAGGACATCAAAGTTAGCTGGGTTTTAATGCTATCTTAGAAAGAATAAAGGATAGGCACATGATTACCAAGAATTTGCCTTCCTTGACCAAGGCAGTCATTACTAATGGGATGGAACAATTTTAAAGTCACCCTAGTGGTAAAGAATTGAATTCGCCTTTGAGACCTATTAATTAGTGAACATCTCAAAGGAAGAAGTTATAGTAGTCTAAACAGCAAGAGAAAACTTTTTCTTCTATATTAGTCTTTCCCTTCTACAGGCTTAAAAGATGCTGTGAGAAGAGAAGATCTGACAAGCGAGAGAAGCTAGTCACTCTTATAAGGGGAAGGCAGATGAGGTTTATGTAAGGAGACTTTTATAATTAACAGTATGTGCATGTAATAAAAGTGCAAATGGGTCTATCAGAGCAAAGGAGGAACAGCAGTGAAAAGGCAAGAAAAGGAAAAAGGAGAGAGGAATATAGCCAAAGTATATGATGTACATATATGAAAATGGTACAAAGCACTATTTTCTGGAATAAGCATGCCCTAATATAAAAGGAATATATGCAGCTAAGGTTATTTCTGAATGTGCCCATAGGATCTTCATTCAGGATTGGAAAGTTCATTAAAAGGAATGGAAACAAAGAGTTGCTTAACAAGCCATATTGGAGCAGTGTTTCAACTACATTAGTAGCTTTATTAAAATGTCCATCAATTCTTAATTTCACTCCAGCTAGAAAAGGTAAAGGCTCCAGTCTTGTGCATCTAGTGGGATGCAAGAAGTCTCTCACTAGCAATTATCAAATCATTTTCTTAAATGCTGTTTCCCACACTCAACTCCCATGTTCTTACTGCACAAGAAGGATGATACCAGAAAATAGAATCCAGTGATATATGCTTTCGTGAGAACCACAGAGCCCCTGCAGCTCATTAATCCTGCAACCTCCTGCAAGCTGCTGGCCTGAAATGGTTGGGGTTCACTTTAAAGTAGACAGAATCTCAAAGCAAAGGGCTCTAAGGTGCAAATAGCTCATTAATTCAGAGTGTAATTCAGTGACAGAAGAATTGTTTTAAATGCACAATCTCAAACTATTAAATTCACATTATAATTATAAGCAAAAAACTATGCACTTCAAATTTGAAATCTGGATATGTACTCCACCGATAAAACTAATGAACAAAAAAAATCTGTAGAAAAGGGGGGACTGTCATCTTACTGAGAAATGCTAATCAACCTACGTTTGAAGTGCGCCTCATCTGCATCACAAACATTATTATGAAAATTCAACAATATGCTTCTGTGTATTGCATTGTACTGCTCTGCTGAACATCAAAAAAAGAGGCAACAGTTCCTCAATGTGAATAAAAATGGAATAAAAATCATGATCAAAGATAACTTCAATTCCTTGTTAATTTTACCTTAATTCCACTCCGGGGACAAGGAAACTTCTTCATACATTTTCTTCCCTGGAACAAATGCTCCAGCAAGCTTCTGGCCTCTAAATATATTCCCCAAAGAAAGGCATGCATAAATAAACACCAGTCCAATTTGCATAGTCTCTACCTTAAATATGGCAGCACATTCATAAACTCATTAGAGTGCGCCGTGAGAAAAACTCATTACACTCCCATTACAATCTGGGAATTAACTTTTCAAAATTAATGTTACAGAAATGATGAAATGATTTTATTCAGTTTTCAAGGTAACCAATAACAGTTGAAAGGTTTACTATTGCTTTTCAAGTTTTCTTTTGCAAGTAATGGAAGTTATTTCTTACAGCATTGGTTATAAATAGACATTGTCTGAAGCCTCTGGGGTGGCACACTCCTTTTTCTATAGAAGAAACACATTAGCTTCATAAAACCTAAAAGGAGAAAATTCCAGATTGGGATATTTTAATTGTTACTGCTCATTATTTTACCTGAAGAATATGCTAAGTCATAATACACCTTTCAGAACTAAAATGAAATCTAATTAAATATTAAAGTGCTGGGAAATTAAAAATTGGAAGGTTTTAGGCAAATGCTCTCCCTACTCCCTTAGAAAGCATAAAGTCTAGTTTAGATTATGAGATATTCTAAAGTTTTTTTAACATTTATAATTCTGTGTATGTGTGTGTGTGCATGTGTGTGTGCGTGTGTGTGCACACATACACATGTGTGTGTGTGTGGTTCTGAGGACTGAATCAAGTGCCTTACATATGCTAGACCAGTGTTCTATCATGAACCTATAGTCCCAGACTGGTACCTCTTTTTATCTTAAATTGATATTTCTCTACCAAATATTTATACTTGTAAGTCTGATAAAATTATAATGTATTTTTAACCTCATTGAAAGCATGTGTGGCACTCCCAAGGTAAAATAAACATCAGTTGTAAGATATTTTGTTTTATCAAGTTGCCCCTGTCTGTTAAGCTTATGCTCAAGAAAACAAAACCTTTTTTTCCATGCTAAGTATCACTGTGAAATTGCAGGTGCTCATCCAATCACTCTGTGCCAAGTGTCTCTGCAATTTCTATTCTTAAAAAATGACATCTGGGGGAAAGGGGCAACATTAATAGTTTAGAAGTCAGCCAAATCTTACTGATTGCGACTCGTTTCCATAGGAAGCCTCTATAGGGTCTCTGGCAGACTGCATTAAACCCGGCTTGCGGAAGGCGTGGGGCACTCCTCTTAGCTGAAGCAATGCCATAGTTTCTATGCCTGCTGAGTAAATAGCCTCAAGTCAAACTACTTGCCCTGACTAATGATCAAACATATCCAGGGATTCTGTACAAGAAATGCATTCTTCTCTCCTTTGAAGTGCATTGCTGGGAGAGTGATTCAGTTTGCTAGAGATTTTCTTTAGAACTGCAAAAGAAATTTCCTGGCTAAGCATATAATCAAGCTACAGATTTTCTTTCTTTATTAAATATCTGCTTGTAAAAAAGTGGACACTCAAAAGAGTGTCAAACTGATACACCGGGCCTTCACTAACCAAGAAATTCTCAACAAATCTGTGTTAAAAATTCCATCAGAAGAACACATAACTGTGAAACATCTCATTCAGTAATATAAGCCCCTCTAGAAATAAAGTCATGCCACTAAAAATGCAACCATGATAACTAGACTGTTAGGGTATACAAAGATCAATTTGACATGGAAACCAGGCTTGAGGCCTCATGCCCATTATCATAGCATTAGGAAAACTGAAGAGGAAGATTGATGAGAATTCAAGCTGGCTTGGGCAAAGAAAGAAAGAAGGAAGGGAGGGAGGGAGGGAAGGAGGGAGGGAGGGAGGGAGGGAGGGAGGGAAGGAAGGAAAGAAGGAAGGAAGGAAAGAAAAAGAAAGAAATAAAGACAGAGAGAGAAAGAAAGAACTGTCAAGAAGGAGCACATCCTCAATTGAAATAAATTATCACTTTGGATATTATAAAATATTTTATATCATAAAAAAGTAACCCCAGTACAAATGCTACAGGCCACTATAAAAGAAAATGTCCCTTTTGATGGTGGTGAAGTACAGGTGTAGATGGAAGTTTCTGTCTTGCCTGATCCCACAGCCTTTGAGTCACAAAGAAACACACAGAGGCTTATATTAATTGCAAAGGCAAGATGCAGTCTCTGTCTAGCGAACGGAGAATACTCAGTGATTAGGTCATTAGAATGGGGAGGAGGAAGAGGACAAATGGCCACAGCAAGGTATAGGTGAATGCAGAGATGAGTTACAGAGTGCTGAGGAAGGCTCTGCTGGTCCTGCTGAAATTCCAAAAGGTATTGTAATGTTCCCTGAGACTTATAGGTGCTTTGGAATAATCCTTCTGTTTACTGTGAATAGGTACTATTCTCATTGGTTAATAAAGAAGCTGACTGGCCTATAGAAGGCAGAATAAAGATAGGCAGGACAATCAAACTGAGGAGGCAGCGAGGAGAAAGGAAGAGTGAGGAGAGATGCCAGGAGCTGCACAGGGAGCGGGACTTGCAGGAGGACAGGTAAAGTTATGAGCCACATGGCAGAATGCACATAAATAAAAATGGTTTAAGGTGTAAGATCTAGTTAGTAATAAGCCTAAGCTATCATCCAAGCATTTATAATTAATATTCAGCCTCTGTGTGGTAATTTGGGAGCTGGCTACTGGTTATTTGGGAAAAGGCAGTCAGGACAGAAAAACTCCACCTACAAGTAGGAGTCTGGGATTTACTTTCCAAGAACCATGAAGACAAACTTGGCAGATAGTTGGTTTCCCTTCATCTCGGAGAAAGTATAGCTTAGTATGAGACAAAACAGGAACTAGCCTGTATGCCTGTGTTGGTGGCAAAGGCAGTAATAAGAGCATTAAAGGTACCAAATTTTTCTGGGATGTCTGGAGCATCCAAAATCCTTGGCAGGTCAAAGCATCAAAACAGAGTCCTACATTAAACTGTAAGAGAAATCACCAGAAATGGAAAAAAAGAGCATAAAGAACTAATGATGTGAAAGCAAAGGCATAGGCCAGGACACGTAAGAAACAGATTCGTTTCTGATACATGCTCAACAATATGAAATGCACAAGTTGCCACTGTGTGAAGGAAATGGTCAAGAATATCTCAGTGACCATAGCATACTTAATGTGTCTGTGTTTAGGTCTGGCTCTTCCAGGAGGACAGTTGGTCACCTGTATTGACTACCCAATGAAAAAGTCAGGAAGAAGAAACAAGCAGTGCACATCAACAATTTTCATGTGTACGTCTACTCTTAGTAAAAAATGTTCTAAGAATGCTGCTAGCACTTTCTTAACAATTAGATTCTTGTATGTTCATTGTAAACTAACAAAAATTTAGAAGGATGAGAAAAACAAATATAGAAAGGCATTTTTTAATGTTTCTTCAGAGTACCTTAAATTATATAATTGTTTTCTTTTCCAGCTTCAATCATAATGCAAAGTGCTTAGACTTTATATTGGATAGGCATTTAAAAAAATCTATGAATATCAAATGAGATTATCAAGTGGCTCTTTAGAAAAATTAAGTTATGACATCCAAGTAGAAATCAATAGAAGGGAACTTAGCAGACTTGCAGAGCAGGAGACAAGGCCAGATTGGCAACTATGATTTAAAATGATAAAGGTTGTGACTTACATTAACAGCACAAATGAAGAGAAAGGCCACATACTCTGGTCTTTGAAAATTATCAAAAATTATGCCTTGTGAGTGAATGTTTGTGAATATGGGGAGCACAACACAACATCTCAGCAGACATGTCTCCTGGAGATGGCTTCCAACTCTGTTTTGGCTCCAAAAATACTGCAAAGGATGGCACTCAAGCATGCTGGGTAAATACCCTGGAATAGCCTCAGGTCTCTCTGACCTTCTGCCCTCCTACTAGGTAACTGGCCATAAAGACATTTTCTCTGCTACCTTGTCCACCAGTAAATCATAACACGCATGTCAGATGAGATCCTGATGTATTTTGAAAAAGGGAGTGCTGTACGGAGATCAAGAAGTATCAGATTAAACATACCCCACTTGCTTCCCCTCCATCCATGAAAACTAAGTATTATTTCTTACCATGTTTCTATGGGACTATTCCTCCTACTTATCCATTAAAAACAGTTTTCCCTGTGTCTTTGAAGATTTCTGTGTTGTGTACACTTTGGTTGAAGTAATTTATTATGCTTTCCTCGTGTTTTGTTTTTGTTACAGGTATGTGATGAACTGGGACATTTAGGATGGGGAAAATGGTAACATGTCTTGTCACCCTTAAGATACCATTCATGCAACAAAGGGATTTCAGTGACTTTCCTAGCCATCACGATGTCCTGCATTGCAATGAAACGTAGCCAAACAAACTAATTCTGAAGATTAATGTGGAGTGTCAAATGGCTTGAAAATGGCTCAATAATTCTAGAGTGTCACCTTATACTTTAATTGCAGACAGATATGTGCTTTGATTCTAATAGTCTACCCGCCAGCATCTTCTTTAGAGCCTTTTGCATCTGCCTTAGCACTGATGTATCAGAAAGCATAACATTATATGTTTCATTCTTTTTCAGCTATCCTATAAACAGTGAAGAAAAGAATATCATAATAAAGACATTTTTAAAAACTCCATGATGCAATTTTAGGAAAATATCTGGATGTGAGCATTTCTGTGAAATATAAAAGGTTAAAGATTACTGCTCTTGAGGGATTATAGGAAAAGCACTTCCAACAAAAATCAATAAAATATCTCAATAATGTCAGCCGGGTATGTGGGGACTAACATGCCCACTATTTTCTAATTCTGCTTTTCATCTCTAACACGCCCACACTCACATACAAGTATTTCAAGAATACTAATCTTAATGAAAGTAACAGCAAGCTCATAGAGTGTGGCTTCACTACCTGGGAGTGCAATTTCTTTCATGATGCATTACTACCCTATAAATGACAGGTAATGAGCCAAAACTCAAGTTTACTTACAATCATGCCATTTCAGCTTTCATTTACAAAACTGTACATTGATAACGGCCAAGATGAAGGATGTTAAAGCTGAAACCTCATTGAACACCAGCATCCTTCTATCTGCCCACCTAAGAAAGCTGCATTACTGTGTCATTCACATATATTAAATGTGACAAAGGTTGCCTTGATTTTTTTTTCTTTCTAAAAACTTATCAACTAAAGATAATCTTAGGTTGTTATTGAATCTGGTAGGTCCCAATCTGTTCCCCACGTTAGATCCAGTTGCCTGTCTTCAATAAGTCAATTAAAAGACACAAATTAAAAGTGGAAAGCAGAAGGGAGAGATTGATTCAATGAGGCTATGCTGGGAAGAGGGATGAAGAGATGCAGCATCCTTTTCAAGTCTGTCCTCAGGCTCCTGAAGTGAGACTGAATTTTATATACAGAGACAAGTATGTGCACATCCAAGCAGTCTCAGTTAAGGGTTAAGATGTGGTTCTGATCACCATTGACCCATCCTTGTCTCGACTTCAGTCTCACCCTGTAAGGTGGGCTGACAAGTTGTTAACACTATTTGAAATTTCTTTCCCACAGACAAGTTACCTCTCTGGCTAGGGCTTTTCTTTCTCTTGGCAAAAGAATCTTTGGGGCAATTTCCATTTCTTTGGGGTCCATCATTCTGGTACTTTGATAGATTGAGAGACCATTTCTACCACACCTGTTAAAAGATGGTATTTGTATACCTTAAGCAAAAGTTTTGAAAATAGAAGAAAGAGTTTAGATGCCCATTCTGCTTCTTTATCTTCTTCATGACAGTGAGGCATTTCTGTTTGTCCCTCACATCAGTAGAAGTTCCCATCAGAACAAATTACAAAGTAATTAGTTCATTCACTCAATCTATACTAATGAAGGGATTTTTCAATCAAAGACTTGAGTTTAGTTGTCAAAGGATGTCTCTGAGGAATGTCTATTAATTTCTCTTCTTCATGATTTTACATACGAGATAAAATTACTTAATAAAACAAAAGTCATTATATTTATACCTAAGTTATCCACATCCAAAATTGGTCCATTACTCAGAGACATGTGTGTACATATTCATTCATATGTATGCATGTCTACATGAATCTTTGTACACATGTGTTGAGGCCAGAAGTTTATGTCAATGTCTGTCTCAAATGCTCTAGTATTTTAGGCATATACCACGGCACCTGGCTTTTGGTAAAAGCTGGTAATCTAAACTCAGACCCTCAGGATTATATGGCAAGCGCTTTACTTACTAAGATATTTCCCTAGTCTTTCAGTGCTCAGAGAATTTAATAGTAATATCAATTATTAATCAAAGGAAAATAATTAAGATAAAACTAAAAGAGAAAATTCAATATTAACACTTTTCAAATATTTTGAAAACTTAAGTGATTCTTGATTTTGATTTAAAATTTATGAGTGCATGCAATGAAATAAAGGCATGCTGATTTCCTGCAGTCAAAGAAGTGAAGCCTCCCTGCTACAGAACTTATGATGGAGACAAATCTCTCCAGCTTACTTCCAGGTGCAACACCCTTGCCCTAGCCTGGAGCGCTTTTATGTCACACTCTATTCTTCACCCTGAAACGTCACAGGATCATGATAAAATATTACAGGATAATCTTCTGATGTGCTCTCAGATAAGAGAAAAAACTGAGTTAAGAAAAGGGGTTTTCCAGCTCACTAAATTAACTTCCTTTGAAAGAACCTGCCAGACTCTACAGAGGAAGAACATTAATATTTTTTAGGGTCAGGTGAATTCAAACTTCTGTCTCTTTTGTTTGTTTGTTTTGTTTTAATGAGTACTGTCACAGCAGATACGGGAACACATTAGTCTTCTAGAGACTTCCTGGATGCAGACGAACAGGTTCATATAGAGGAAAACCCTAATGGAACAGCAAGGGACAAGTTTAAATATTGGTAACTTTACCCTTCCCAGAGCACAGATTGAAATGAAGAGTATGACATTGTGTGTGTGTGTGCGTTTTGTTGCTGTTGTTTGTTTTTGAGGCAGGCTCTTTTTACCTAGCTCTGGTTGATCCTGGAACTCACCATTTAAAACAAACTGGCCTCAAACTCAGAGATACACCTGTATCTCCCTCTAAAGTGTTGGAATTAAGGCGTGTGCTACCACACCAAGTCCAAAAGACATTTTTGTATCTTATGTCCCTAAAATCATAAGTTCTATGGTGTCAGAAATGGGATGAGTAATAGGAATCCACAAGGAGACAGAAGGATGGGACAAAGAGAAAAACATCTTGACTACAACTTTCAGTGTGAGAAGAAGAAGAGACACTACGGTAGCTTGGGGATTTGCAAGAAGAACATTGAGAGGTTTTGATAAACGTTAATCAAAATTTCTGAAAAGGTTGACTATTCTTGTAACCAAAATTCCACAGTAGACAAAAAAAAATGTCAATAATAGTTCTCCTCTGAATGTGGATTATATCAAAACTCTGGCTACAATCTGAGCACCCACTAACAGCATTTTAAACAGCCCAGCCCATGCAACTAAGTCAGTCGGCTTCTGTACATGTTCATGCCTGACTGCAGTAGACTGGAAAAAAAAATTACTTAGGGACTAATTCTGACCTCCACCAGTCCATGATGAACATTATTTTATGGGAAATGAGAAACCTCCAGTGACCTAGTCCACATAAGTCTCATGTGTGTGTCACTTGGAGATGGGCCAGCAGCCATTAGGAAGATCATGTTGCTTCATCTGACATGCTGGCATTCCAAAGGCCATGTAACTTAAGACAAAAGCTGTTTGTCCAATATCTACAGTGTTCAGCTTAAATCAAAAGCTTGCATGTGAACTTCCATTCCATCAGCCTTGTATTTTAAAGTATTAGGATACCCAACAGACTGCAAGATCACAAATCAACCTACAAGAAATCATCTAACAGGTGCTGTGCAGGAGAACTTCATAGCTACTGACATCATTTGCTTATTACTGAGACCATCTTCTCTGTGGATATTTCCTAGTTCTCCCCCTTGCTATTTAGAGTTGCATGGAGGGAGTAGCTGCCCCAATACCCCCCACTACTACAAGGGCAAATCCACTAAGATGACTTAACTGTACTGAGGTCACTGGGCCAAGAGATGGGTTCTTCTGTTTCAAGATAGGTTTCCTTCTGACCCAAGGCATATGGCTTCAATTACTACCAGACCATGACCACAAAGACATTTCAAATCCCTGTGAAAAATGTGATTCTAATGTCTCCTATTCAGTTGTATGTCATAGACGACACTGAAGTTCTGGGGAGTGAGAAGGACAGGGGGAAAGTGGAGTGGGAATTTAATCCACACCATCCAGGTTTGTAATGGAAACCTCACTTCTGGCTTTTTTCTTTTATCTTGCAAACCACTTACTGCTCAGAAGGGACAGCAAACACACTTTCACGTATCATGTTTAAATTCCAAAGATGTGGAACAGCTTTATCAAGGGTGACAGCTCTGCCATTCACTAATCTGTTCCTCAAAACAGATAAACAGAAATGCATGCTATTAAATATGCATTAATAGAGCAAACAATATGCTGTCTGTGATGAGTAACAAGTGTTTGTGAAGTTATTTTGTATAGATGTTTATTGTGGGTATTACAATTACCAAAGAACATTAATACAGAAGACAAGAATTAGTCAACTAATATAACATATTCCACAAAGCACCTTTAATCCACTCGGATTAGTCAGACGTTCAATATGAACATAATAATGTTCTGCCTTATTAGATTTCATAAATGACGTTTTCTCAATTTTTAATATAACATAAAATGTAGAAACATTGTCTGGTCTTGTAAAAGAATTTTACGCAATTAATTATGACTTTCAAGCATATTTTAATTTTATAGACACTGATTTACAACATTCGCAGGGCATTGAATTTAATGGTTCCTGACAAAAGAGATGGGTAAAGATTTTACTTACATTTCAACATAGACACACACACACAAAGAGCAGGGACACATACACACACAGAGCAGGGAGACACACTCACACACACATACACACACACACACACACACAGATTCTTAAGCAAATAATTCAGATGAGCTATTTGTCACATAACAAAAATCACACCAAGAAGAAAATCCACTTTTAAACTTTCACTTCATTGACCACACCACGTCTTCTAACGCTTACTGACATACACTATGGACTTAACATTTTCTCAACTTGATTTTTTTGTTGCTTTTCTTTTCTTCCCTCCTCCCCAAACCCCCCGTAGCTAGGAGAGTTATTCTCATTTGAAAATCCCTATGCTTTTGTTTCATTTTATTTTTATTTAGCTGTGCTGTGTTCTACATGTTTCTCTTGGCAGGCTAATTTAATCTGTGCCATCATCACGGAGCTTCTCATGAGAACAAACAGAAAAGTGTGGCCTTCTTCTCCGATCTGCAGAGCCCGGAATGTGTCCTGACAAAAACAGTATTTGAGTGTATGCAAAACACCCATCAAGTTAAATTTCCCAGTGACACATGACACAGGTAAAGCCAACCATATCTTGTTTCCTATGTAAAACATGATAATTTGTCATGCTAAGCTGTGGTTTTATTGATTACTTGGGCAAAGGAAAATTATTTTTTTTTTATTGAGATCAGTGGGCAATTCCATGAAATCTGCCATTCTTATCTCAGGAAGCCCTGTACTGTCATCTCAGAGTTGCAGTGTTGGGAGGATAAAGGCCAAATATTTCTAGGTTCAGCTAATTTCAAACTCAGAAATTAATAATAATTGCAACTGCTAGGAGAGAATATTTTACCAAGGTTTTGTTACTCATGTATCCATATTCAATAATAAGAATAGTAAAACGTAATGTTGTGTTTATTTTCAAGGAAATGCAGCTAAGAGAATCCTCATCAGAAGCTCCTAAACACACGTGACATGTTTGCATTGCTGTGAAAGCTTTGCAACGATGATTTCTCACCTATTTGACATATAAACTTACATAAAGGGTAAGGCTGTGCTTTTCCAGTCAATTCTTTTCACAGTTCATGAAGAGACAAAGCTCATTCTGTAAATCTACTTGTGTATTTTCTAAGTGTAAATAGAAAAACATCTTCCACTTTAGTCTTCAGAAAACAAGATTTGTAGGAGAAGCAACAGGCTCATGAAAAATTCATCTCTTTGTTTCAGGACAATCATCACATCTTTGTAGTTAATCCCTATCTGTCTATGTCCTCACCTCTTTGCAGATACTTTTAGGAATCTTTTAACATACGTATTTAAACCACATATCTTCTTTTATTCTTTCATCTATTTATCTTGATCATCTAATGTTGGTTATCAACTAGAAAATGTTGAAACATGACTTGAAGCAGCCAAGTCCTTGAAGCCTACCCATCTACCAGCTGACTTCATCATCAAGAATTTAATTCTAGAGTGTGGTTCCCATCCCTCTGTGGACTTCTGTACTTTTCAAGATGGCTGTGATGCAAGGGTTCAGAATATCAATTCTATCTTCTACAGTTTGACTGAGAAGTATGTACGACCCACAGATAGCATGCCAGTGCATTCATTTCAACTAGAATGTTTCAGATCTGTGGCATTTTGGTTCAGCACATTCCTAACCTAGAAATTCACAGATAGACTTTATGTTGCAGAACCTCCACTCTTTGTGGAATGGCTTTCTTTGTGACTTCATGTAAATGCACTTGCCTCTTTTCTTTCCTTTACATTTCATTTTAGGACAACCAGAAGGAATTCATGAAATGTCACTTTTTTTCTCAGGTTATCTTCTCTTAGTGATAGAGAAAACAGATGTGCTGGGGTTTTAAGTACTTTCAGCTTTTATACACTACTACTTGCTCTAAGTCTTTCAATACAAGCTCTTCCCAAATTAAATGACTTGGGGGAATGCACATACATAGACCTTGTTGGAAATCATATTTTCATGAATGCATGTTAAGACTGCTGTGCATCACAAGTAAAATGAAACTGGCTGCTAAACTCTGATTAACACAATACTTGATTTTTTGAGTGGGGCATTTCAGTTTTTTTGTGCAATTATCAGTTTAGAATTTTTTTCTTACTATTTTAGTCTAACGTCTATGAATAATCTATGTTTTGGACAATTCTGCTATGAATATCTCTATTTGGGGATTTAAATCTCTCTAAAAAAATAAGAATTAAAATCGTGTTATAAAAACCACAGTTTGGTATATTAACATCCCTAATAAATTTGCCCAACTTGTGCTGAGTACACTTTATGCAGGAGCAATAACCTGAGAAAACAGTACAAAGTGCCAACCATTACCAAGATAATGCCAGTTAAGGGGCCCTAGCACTTTATGTGGTATCTGTGAAGAAATGTGTAATGAAGATAAAAATGGAATTGGGCTTGGCACCCGCTTATTAAAGTCCATTTGCCATCAGAGGTTGGCATATTTACCTCAGTCTAGTAACTGTTCTGCCCTAGGATCTGATGAGCAAACAATTCATTAACCGTCACGTTGACCTCAGATACCTGTAATCAAAGTGGTCAGCTTGAATCACTTTCCTGGGACTATGCTCTGGTAAATTCCCTCTGTTCCTGGTTTCTCCTTTGGTAGACTAGTAGAGTCTGAATTCACAGAAATTGTTCCTTATTGTAGCAAGGATTAAACGTCCCAACTTTCATATAAATTTTCCAACTACCGAGGACAGAGATATCTGCCGATGTGAGCCTTCCTATAGAAAGGATCCTTCAGTTGGTTGATTTTAACCCTTACTGACTATACCTGATAGGCCTAATTATACTTGATAAGAACTAAACAATAACTCATTCCATTTGTTCTTTCACTCATAAGAAAACACATGTACGTCTTCATGTGTCTACCTCACTGGAATTGTTGAACATCTCTAAACAGATTATTCTGACATTTTTGAGACCCTTTCTCTAAGTGTCCAATACTCAAACAATAATTTTTAAAGTGATGCCAAGAAAATCAGCACACCAAGGAAATGATATAGTTTAGACGAAATGGCTATTACTGCGGGGTGTACATGAACAAATCACAAAAGTAATATTCTAATTAGTTCATTACATGGTAGTGAAGAGAAGGCCGGCTTTCATGAATCAATTCCTATTTCTCATTCTACTGCTCAAGTGTGCATTTATACCTGTTTTCATGGCATATGACCAGTCAATGCACATGGATGATAATTTAAGATATGTGTTGAATTACTATTGGCTATTACTGTTAGGCTATTACTCAAATTCTCTTGAACACAATTGGGGAAATAAAGAAAGTCATTTTAACTACTGATTCTGGGTATTCAGGGATAGACAAAGACTATTACCTGGTGAAGGTTTTGTAATTTAAAAAAATCCTTAATATATTTGAGGCATCTTCCTAAAATTTAAATGCATTCAGGAAATACATGGGCTGTTGAAACTCAGCCTTGATCCCCACTGTGCACTTAACTCGTTTTTTTCCTATGTGAATTCTTCACATCTATGAGGTATAGAGGTGGGGACTTTTACCTTATACTTCTAAGAGTCATTGTCTACTATCATATACTATGTGTCAAAGACTACATGAACGGACTTAATACAAAGCACAATTAGGGCATGAAAATGGTATGAAAAGTTAGTTGAACTAAACATTTTTAAAAATACATTTACTTTCATTGTAGTATTTTATCTGAAGTTTGACTCTTAGACCTAAGAAAAGCACATTTCCAGCAAGGAGAAAGGTCAGAAATTGGCATTTCTTCTTAGAATATCTCCATTTAAATGCAAAATTGGCCTTTATTCCTAACCTTTAAATAGTCGTTTCATAGAAATACAAAAAGACTAAATTTTGTGATTTCATATGTGTACAGTAATTCTTCAGTATGCCACGCAACTTTATAGAATATACCAAAAGCCCCGTTGTGTTTTAGAGCTTGAGAGATGGATCTAGGACAAGGTTTTTCTCAGCTAATTTGACGTTTTTAACTTAGATATTTAAAGAAGACTTGTTTACAATCAATTTTTCAAGAAACGAACTCTCATTTATCAGTTTGAGGCACCATGTGTGCTGTTTTAATTTAGAATGTGCCGTTTGCAACGCTTTGCCATTTATTGCTGACAAATGACTTGAACTGCTCTTTGGTTGTGGTTGGAACTTTCAAGTTCATACCTATGAAGAGAGAATATGAGGCAGAAAGTGTTTTCTACTTACATTTGAAAGCAGGGTAGAATTCTGTTTCTAATAAAGCCAGTAGGCACTATGTGTGGTTAAAGGCGAACTGGCTGCAGGTGTGTTTCCTTAACAAAGACTATTAAGGAAACATTAAGAGGTTTTGACATGTTAACTTTGAACTCCAGAATTATTACTATAATGCAGTCTCTTCTGATATGAACTTTGATACTTGAGAATGAGCCAAACTCATGTGGATATGCTGGCTGTCCTAGGGAGTCTAGGCCTCTCAGGGATGGCCTCAGCTAGTCTGAGCATGCCCTGCTTGCTTCAGGGCATGATTTATACTGGCTTCAAGGCGTATCCTCTCCCAAGTGTCCTGTCTCTCTCACCTTCTCCTCCTCAGGTGTTTCTCCCCCAGCTATAGCTGCTATCTCCCCCCTCCTTGCAAGGCAGATTGGAAGAATCAATAGGTTCACACTCACCCTTCCTCAGACCTTGAGGTCTAAGACAGGTGGTTCAAGGACCTCTTAACTTGTGACCCTCAGAGCTGTGGACTCACACAGAGTTCTTATCAATTACTTCTGCTTAAATTAAATTAGCACCTAAATTTCTTAGCCCTTCCAGTCACGTTTCTAGCAGTGCATATACAGCCAATTTTCATCTTCATTGGAAGCTCAGCTGGGCACTGTTCTTTGAAGGACCCCACTAAGAATGTAATTTCTGTAATGGCCCTCTAGAGGGTCCATAGCAGTTACCCGTAGTGGGAACCTATTGAACAACACACCTTCCTGCCTGGCACACTAAACTTCCATCACTTCTACTTTCCAAGATCACCTGCCTGCAAAATACTTGCATCTAAATCCTTGTCTTGGGCTCTGCTCTAGGTGGGAAATTCACACTACAAACACAGAGTCTCCACGTTTTGACACTGAGTTAGAAGCCTGTCATGATGAGCAGTGACCCTGGAGGCAGGATATGAAGGGAGGAGAATCATGGGGATATGCAAAGAAGGAAACTATCACCGTTGTCAGACTGAAGCCTCTCGCCAGCTGGGAGGACAGAATTTCAATACAATGAACATTTGCCTTAGGCAACTAACGTGGAGTTAATATTCCTTCCCATAAAGTATTTTGCAATAAAATAGCAAGGACCTAGGCTTAAGGCCTGAATATATGTGACCTTTTGCAGGGCTTCATTCCCTGCTCCAGACAGAGGCCAAGAATCTCAAACCAAACTATTAGCTTTGCTTATAGTTAACATTTCCTATTTAAGCCCACTCCTGTGATCTAGACTTAGACCTAAATAAACTTGAGGTACTCTCCTCAGGTTTCTTTCCAGAGGCACTAGTGAGCTTATTTATATTCCCTACCTATCCTTTAAAGGTACTGTCCTCAACACTTGCCAAACTCGACAGTGGTACAAAACAAATGGCTGTGACTCTCTTTGAGAAGCTCACAACCTTTTTGTTGTTGTTGTTGTTTGTTTCTTCTGAGCACCTTTTTCTGTCTTCATTCACCCTCATACTTAAGCCTATATTATTGAATATTTGTTAAATTCCAACTCTGCTTTATATTGTCTAGTCTTGAAACTATTTTCTACGTCAACAGTTTCAGTTCTTCCTGAACCAAGTTTCCTAAAATCTTGGGAGCACTTTTCAGGGTGCTAAGAGTGACAATAAGGATCTGTATCTGCTGTCCCTATGTCCCCAACTAATGACAACTTACACAATACTTTAACAGAATGATTCCATTATATATCATCTCATGGGCATGTCTTCTGACGGTGTTGGGTCCTCTTGAGACCAGTATTAGAAAAGAAAAGTAGAAGCTTAAGCCTAAAAATTTTTATTTGTTTTTTGAAGACAGGGGTTCTCTATGTAACTACCCTGGCTATCCTGGAACTAACTCTGTAGAACGGGCTGGCCTCGAACTCACAGAGTCACCTGTCTCTGACTCCTGAGTGCTGGGACTAAAGGCATGTGCCACCATCACCCAGCTTAACTCCTAAAATTATTGAAGTGCAATATGTGTTTTCTGAATCCTTTGGGGGGTAGCAGTTAGGAGGGGTGTCACATGGGAAAAGATACAAATCCAGGTACCTCAAACTCCCTTTTCAGTAACCCCTTTCATTCTTCCACCATTCTTTGTTTCAAAATACAGTAACATAAAATGTATGGTTGGTTTCTGATATTCTCATTTTCCTTCGTCCAAGTAATGAAGTCAGTGTAGACCTCATAGTTACAGATCTAAAAAGACGAGAGGACAGGTCAAGGAGGGTTAAGGTATCCAGCAGCTCTTTCTCTGGCTACCTTTATTTACAACACTATCTGAAGGTGACTCACATAGGATGCATCCCCAGGAATGAAACAATGGAGCATGAGCTTGCATTTGTACCACAATGCAAAGATTTAACACAAAATCTGCAACACACGAAAGCCTGGAAACTGAATAAAGCATTTCCAACGTGTCTGATGCCTTCCCTGCCCCATCAAGAGTAGAGAAGGCAGAGGTAGGAGGGTTGGGAAATAAGCCAAACTTGTAACAATATTCCAAAAAGATATCAGAAGAAAAAGTTTTTTTTTTTAAATTTATCAGTCTATGATAATGTCTTGTGGTAACCGTGTCTTTAAAACTGGAAATATTCTCTAACCAAATACAATTACCCCCATGCTCATATGCATTTATTCATAAAACAAGTGCAGAAGTGCTTCTAGTATCACCCTGCCACAGGATAGAAATCCAGAGTGATTAACTTATTCAACAAAACAAATGCACTGGCTGCGTATTGTCTATTGTGTCTCATGGCCGATGCTGAGGGAGCCGGAGTGACCAGTTCTACTCTGTAACAAAACCCAGCAGCCAGGGGAACAGAGATGAGCAGCATGCTGGTTCACACACAGTGGGAAGCAGGCTGAGTAAGGAGGCAGGCCTCCTAGGGAGTTTTCACTAGCAGTCACCAGCCAGAGCAAAGCAAGCAGCTTAATTCACCAACCCTGAGCGTTAGTTCCATTTACTCAGGAATAAACACCGATTTGGAATAAGCATAGATCAGTCAATCTAAATTACTTTGAAAACAATAGTTTCAAAGAATAAATCCATTATTTAGCAGGCCAGTTCTTGGTAGCTAGCAAAGCGTAAGGAAGTTGATCTTCATTCTGGGCTTCTTTGGATCAAAGAAGTACCTTGAACTGGTACAAATTTGGTAAATTATTGTTTCTCTATGCCCCAGTATAAACATTTGGTAGAAATAGGCCCTTCTCTTGTGGATCCAGCTGTGACAGACATCTGCCTCGCAATTCCCTGTCTATTAACTCCATACTATTTCAATTTGCTCCTAACTAAGTCATTACATTTGGAATATGATTTCTCTCAATTTTTATGTTGGACATTCAGTAAACCAACATCTAGATTACTTATTGATTTTTCCAGTGCTTTGCACAATGCAGATCTTTTATCCAGTTATAGAAAATGAATACCAATACAAACCCAACACACTCCTGGTAATCAGAGACTAATAAACTCAGCGTCACATTCTAACTGGGGATTTGAATATTTGTTGCAAGAATCTGAGTTTTCAATCTCCACTTACAGGCAGAAAGATATCATCTCTAAGAAGCTTGTGGACATTTTACACAGCACACAGCTAAATCATTAATATTAAAAGAAACACTAAGAGATTAAAACCCATTGCAGAAGTAAAGCACACACATAATGCTGCTTGATAGCCACTTGGAGAGGCCAGTGATCACAGCATGGCCCATTCAAGATTCAGTGATGCCTCTTTAAACCCTAATGAACCGTGGTGCCCTAATGAGAGGTTTCACTGAATCCTGGTCAACCAAGCATATGTTTCACAGAGCAAAAGGGAAAACTGAAAACTTACTGCATTTCAAAAGGAGCTATTTGCATCACCAATGTTATGTGTTCTTTTTCCTTCGGATAAAAACTAAGTAAGTAAAGCTTTCTGAGGCTCAAACATTAGTGCATCCGCTTAATTGAACAGGAAACTCATAAAACTTGATGAACTATTCAGCATACGTCAATAAATGATACACTTTCCATTTATCAACTGGAATTATTTTGTGAAGATCTATTTCTGTGATGTTTTATGTATGTGGATACACATGTTCTTGTGTGGGTGCACGTCCGTGGGGGCCACATGTGCATTCGGATATGAGGACGAGAATACAACAGGGGGTGTCATTCACAGATACACCATCCATCTCCTTTGAGACACGTTCTCTCATTGGCCGAGAGCTCACAATTAGGCTTGACTGGCTTGCCAGTGGTCCCAGGGTTCTCTCTGTCTCCATCCCCAGCACTGGGATTACAAGGGCATGCCACCACAGCTGGCTTCTTTCACATGGGCTCTTGGGCTCAAACACAGGTCCTCAGACTTGTGAGCAAGCTTTATTGAGTGAGCAATCATCTCTCCAGTCCCAAGCTCTGGAACTGGGTAAGGGAAGGGTGTATTTTGAAAAATCCAAAGAACTTAGAGCATTTTGTCTGTAGGAACTAATGCTGTAATCAACAACCACTAGTGTCTTTTGCATCACAGACCAGCTCCATGGTGGTCTTATTTGGGCATTCCATGATGCGGACATAACAGTTAAGATTTTTAAGAGTAATGAAATCAACCATGCCATACCTTTTAAAAGTTAAATATTCTTTCTTCACAGAGGTCTTTCCTGACTTCCCATGGTATGGCATGTTCATGACTTCATGTTTCCTTCACAAGACAAACTCCAGTGCAAAGGAATCTAAACAATGATTTACTACAGACACATCTCCATTCACTACGCTGGGGTCATCTGTCTTCCATCACTACTGTTTCCTGGGTCATGCCCAATGTCTAATGTAGATTAGGCTCTTGGATGGTTTTGAATTACTGAAGAAGTAAACGACCACTCCATCTCAGTTAGTCCCAAGGACAATGAAAGCTATATGGGGGGAATATATTGATAACGTGAAAATGGCATGTGCATAATCTTTCACAGGAACAATATACAGAAGTCACTGACAAAACAATACGTATGGATGAAATGGCTCAGCATAGTCTGCAATTTCAATAACAACTTATTAACTACAGAAATACATTAAGGACACATCCATAAACTGGAAACAGTTTCTATTTCTGGTTCTCTAGATGTCTGTCTAGAGAAATGATGAAACTGACCAGCCTACAGTTTGGCAAGAGACAGTAGAGTTTTTTGTTTGTTTGTTTGTATTAGGTACCTGAGTTCCTGATCCTGAAAATACCTGCCTTCCGTTTTCCATAAGCTGGTACCCCAGGGAATTACATTCACTGTGCTCCTCTAGCAAAGCCTTATATCACCCAATTCTCCATACTAATGGTTCAGGATAAAAAGCTGCATCTAATGAATATCCTTGGACCTGATCACTGGTGCAGTAATGTAGAAGAAATCCCTGGAATTTCTCAAACCTAGTATAAGCCTGATGGTGCTCAAGGGAGAAGTGAGATCTACGCCTGCTTCTTATCTGTGATTCTTTCATGAGCTCTAAGCTCACTTATAATTAAGAGAGATCATAATTATTTATGTCTTAGAGGGGTCTACATGTACCCCAAACACACATGAAAACTGTACACGTGTACACAGGGAAACATACAAGTTTGAAGAGACAGATGTGATAAGCAGGGGACCTTCACATGTTGATACTGAAGGTCAATTTTTATTCTTCATTGTAATTTACTAATCTTATCTTTAGTGATTAGCATATGTTGATTTTATTACAAAATTAATAAAAGAAAAAACCCAACAAAATTAGATCTTGGCAATAATAGGGACAGAGTGTAGTGTCCTATGCATACAATTATCCTTCCCCCCTTTACTCTTGGTTTTCTTTACCATAATTTTAGGCAAAATGAGTAAGCGATTAAGGAGAAATTATAAAAAAAAAAACAGTTAAAAATTGTACAACATTGGGGAAAGCATAATGAAATTGCATGTAAAACTGTGTGTACTATCTGAGATATGAATTCTACATCTGTCTAATAGATCCACATTCTGCAAGATACCAGTCCATTAATTAATTAACAAATATCTTGGCTATCAAATCATGTCCAATATCATACTGTTTGTGTTCAAGACATTCTTATTTTAATTAATAATGCCCCTTTCAGTTGGTAGAGTTTTCTGCAGAAATGGTATTAGTAGGGGAAAAGAAAAGCAAAAATTAATTATAAACAGAGATTAATTATTGTGTGTGTGTTGGGGGTGTTTCACTGTTGTGATGAATACCTAAGAGAAACCATGTAAAAGGATGGAAGATACATTTAGGCTCATGGTTTCAGACCACAGCCAGTCTGAGGCAAAACAGAAACATCATGGGGGTAGGAACATCTGGAAGAGTGTGTTAACTCACAGTGACCAGGAATCAGAGAGACCTGGGACCAAGAACTTTCAAAGGCATGATTCTAGGGACTTATTTCCTACATTGAGACCTCACTTCATTTTCCCACTTTTATCAGCTTAGATACACATGAAC
Source organism: Alexandromys fortis (assembly GCF_014885135.2). Taxonomy (NCBI): domain Eukaryota; kingdom Metazoa; phylum Chordata; class Mammalia; order Rodentia; family Cricetidae; genus Alexandromys; species Alexandromys fortis. The sequence goes on along the minus strand of NW_026068118.1, from coordinate 634,122 downwards.
CTGCAAAGGCATCTTAGATTCAAATCATAAAGACCCCAAAGTCCAAGAGTATTAATATTGAGGCTTCTGTTATGTCAAAGAGAAGTTATTAGTTGCATCCAAGAAAGCATGGACAGTTATTAATTTAATAAAGAACAAAAAGTTTCATACAATATGTTTTTAACATAAGCTTATTAAGATCCATGGCAACAATTAATTTGTAATCATTTGAGGACCAAGAATAGATATATATACACACATATATATGTATATATATATATATATAGGATTAAACAACAAAATTTAGTAATTAAGGCCCCAGCACTTGGGAAGTTCTTAGCTAAGGTGCAAAAGGTAATAAATTTGTGTGTGTACATAGGAAAATATATGAAAATGATTTAGCATCACTTGGAGTTCTGAATTTTGGAATCTTGAATTCCCACAAGGAAGGGCAATATTTCATATGAATGTATTAAGGAGTCTATGATAAGTAGATAAAAGAAATGATTATATGATATGTGATTTCCCTCTGTATGTTGTGATTACCGTTAATAAATAAAGAACCGCTTTGAGCCTATAGCAGAGTAGGGAGGGGTGAAGCAGAGCTATGTGGGGATGACTGGACTGAATGCTGAAAGAAAGAAGGGCAAAGTCAGAGGGAAGCCATGGAGCTGCTGAAGACAGACACTGGGAATTTTACCTGGTAAGCCACAGCCATGTGGTGATACACAGATTAATAGAAATGGGTTAAATTAATATGTAAGAGTTAGCCAATAAGAAGCTAGAGCTATTTGGCCAAGCAGTGATTTAAATAATACAGTTTCTGTATGATTATTTCAGGTTTAAGCTAGCCAGCCATCCAGGAACCAACAAGCAACCTCCCTCCAACAATTATATATTTTGAATTATCACTAATAATATAAAATGTTTATTAAAACTTCAATTAATTATTAACCTTGTAATATTAAATATCTAACCTCCAACATCTTAAAAAATGAAGGCTAATGGAGTTGAAGATTGAACACAGCAAGGAATTATCCCACCAACATTTTCTTCTGGCAGGAAGAATACGCACATATGAAAATAAAATGAAGTTGAGACTTAGGTTTATTATTTGTAAAACATAATCTTTGGAGTCTATTTTAGTATTAAAAACAAAATCAAAATGAAATTTGAAATCGCGTTCATAACTATAATCAATGGCATAAGCTTTGGTGTATGAGGTTGTGTACAAGGCAAAGTTTACAGTCCCATGGGAGGGCTTATCTACCAAGAAGCCATTTCAAACGAAAACTAGATATTATAGAATGCAAAAGCCCATGTCATGCTTGTAACTTACACTAAAATTCAATCTATACTGCTATAATGTCGGGCCTCCAGAAAAAGAGTTTGTTCAAATCCTCAACATGCTGGTTACAAATTCCTGCTTAACACGGCTGCTTGGAAAGGGCGACTAACTAGGGTATAAATTGACAGCCAACCCCAAGGCTATCAATAAAGAGCTCGAAAAGTCATTTAATGCCAACTGAATTTAAAAAAAAAAATGTAGCTGGAGTGGTCTCTGGAGGCCCCGTGGCTGTCTCGAAGTAGTTCTCAAACAGCCAGTGTCACAATGGTCCAAGGTCTTGAGGACATTAACATGGCCTTCTTTTATAACAAGAAGCAGGGTGGCTGCCCCTGCCATCGTAACAAAGTCCTGATAAATGTGCACTCTGTGTGCCAGATTGATTTTTGCTCCGTCCAAGCTCTCCTACTATTTTATCCTAATGTGTCTAAATAAGCAGTGTTCACTCCCTAATTTACTCATCTTAATGCTGCCGGCTTCCAGAACTCCATTAACATGATGCTGCCACTAAATTTGCTAACCCCAAATGTTTCAAATCTGAGTTCTTAAAACTGATAACACTACCAGGAAAAAAAATCATTTCTTTTAAGGCCAATAATAACGTGTGTATCAGCATTTCAACTAGTCACATTCATGAATATTTAAACGGGAGGGCGCAGTGAATTAATTAGGACACTTGGCATATTATGGGGTTGATTATGGGGACATGGCAAACGCAGCCCAAAGGCCCTCAAGAAATCATTTAATGCTTTGCCACTGAAAGAAGCTGCTGGAGAGACACTCGCTGGAGAAAATTTCAACAAAACAGAATGCAATTCAATAGATACACAAAATCTGCCAAGAGCAAAATAGACTACTAGGGTCTGAAGTAATTTGAAAATGATCAGTAAATTATGTAAAAAAAAAAAGAAAATGAAAGAAAAATAAAGGAACAGAGGGAAAGAATCATGCAAGTAATATGAACGACATTTTAAAACAAATTGAAAATATTCATCCAAATAGATGGTATTAACCAAGGCAAATCCAGGAGGAATTCTATTAGGGACATTAGCGTGATATACTATGATTACTCTAAAACCCTGTGGTATAATAATTCATGTATTTCTTCAGGATTATAAGCAATTGGATTCTTAAGAATTCAGTGCAGGGGTGTTGTGGGTTGAAACATGTTTCCTTTCTTCTTTAACTGTCTGGTGTTTATTTCTGAGTGTTTGCTGGCTGTATTTTATCACCAGGGGAAGTGAGCTATTGCTGGGTGATATACTCAATGAATTTCTCTTTCCATCAAGTTCAGTGTTTTACTGGTTTTTAAAGCAGCCTTTACTTTTATTGTCTCCAGCAAAATCAAACACATGCTTTATTTTAGCTCCACATCTGTATTGATAATGATAGGTGGTTGGCTCTTCAGTCCAATCCCAGTTGTAGCATTAGAAAAACCGTTTTCCTTGCTGAAAGTTAGCCCTTGCTTGTAAAAACAAGGCAAAGGTCCAATTAGTGAACCAGAGGCAAATGGGAGGGCAGCCTTTTGTGTAAAGGCATCCCTGTTCGAAACCTATAATCTATAATGAGTCCTGCTTAGCAGAACGGATGTGCGCCCCTCAGACAAGCCCAAATACCAGGTCACTAATGAGCGGACCATTTAAAACGCCAAGGCGATGAACGAAACAGGTTATTGTGAAAACTGGCTCATATGAAAAGGCTTAAAAGACTTAGCTATTTCTGTTTGGCCTGACAGGTCTAGCTCATTAATCAAATGATTTGATAAGCAACTAATTTCACACGTGTTGAAGACGACCGCTAATCTTCCAAGCTGAACCAGAAGAAAAGGACAATCTGTATGCTGCTTTAACTACAAAGACAAGAATTTCACAGCCATGTGCATGACCCAAGATGATTTTGAAAAGAGTTTACCCCTTATCAACGATGTCAATTAGAAAGCATTAGAAATATTTGCTATGCCCTTGTTCAGAAAACAAACAAACAACAACAACAAGAAAAACCCTCCATTCCAGGGGGACAAAGAACAGTTAGGGAGGGAATTCTAGGAATGACTTGAAAAGATATTATCACTCGGTGGTTTCCCTTAGGAAGCATTCCTGTCAAGTAACAGAGACCAGATTCCTTGTCGCTCTCCACTGTCATGACTTTTTTAGATGGCTCTCTGGCCCTGGCACCTCTGCGGTGGGGGAGCAGCCAATGATGAATCCCATCGTCCAGGAATCTCCCTCCCTGAGCTCAATGTTCTACACAGCTCACTGCGTGCCAAGACTTTATTGTACTTTGGAGTAAAAGTATTCAAGGTGTCCATGTCTACCGGTTATAATGCATTCACAGGTAGGGGATAGCACAGATGCAGCCAGATGGAAAGATGACCATGGAGACGCTGACAACAGGGCTGAAAGAAGGGACCTCAGCGTGTAAGAGCTATGTGACCTCATGTAGGTCATGTAAAACATTTTTAACCTCTTTTTTTTCCCTTACCAGGTAAATGAAATAGGTGACACCTCCTCTGCGAGCCAATTTGGTGATTAAAGACAGTGACTAGCACATGGCAGGAGCTCAAAAAGTAGTCCCCGTATGTTTCCTTAGAAGATGCTGTGGCAGGCAATTACATTGATGGCCTCTGATAAAGCACACACCTTGCTATTTTTCTGTCCACAGGCAGTTCTCTCCCTGGGACTTTGGCCAATGAGACGTTAACTTGGAAGCTTGGTAAGTACTTGTGCATTGGTACCTGTCTTCTGAGAATGAATATCCTCAGGAAGATGCTTGCTAGAAATCAGCTTTCATTGCATTACAAGCTCAACCCAGCCCTGTGAAGAGGCCACGGAAGGAAGGATGAGCCAGTACTGATTGGCCAGCCATCTGCATGAGAGCATTTTAGAAGGAGATCCTTCAGCCCCAGCAGGCGGAACAGAGAGTAGTCTTCCTATCTTTGTCTTGTACAAATTTCAGAATTGCAAGCCAAGAAGCAACTGTGCCTCTTTCGGCCATCCTGCTTTGAGTGATCACTTAGCAGTGGGTAATGCGCAGATTCAATCGTCTTGTCATTTTCTATTACTTAATGGTGTGAGAATCCTGTGGTTTCTAATGTGACCTGTGACACCATGATCAATATAACTGTTCATAAATTTTCATTTATCTTTAAAGAACAGACAGATAATTGTACCTCTTTATTACAGGTTTTCTAAATAAATAAAGTTGTCAAAAAGTAGTCCCAATATATATGAAATTTAGGCTTTTCCAAATAACTAAACTTTTCCCATATTTGTTGCTGGTACGTTTCCCAATATGATTCACCTTTTTAACCAAATCCCCAGAACTATAAATTATTCAAATCTCTTACTAACTTTGCCCAAAGTGCAACTGCTTTCCTCAATTTTTTTTTATATCAGCTTGCAAAAAACCTTGCCAAAACCTGGGCTTCTGGTGTCAAACCATAGCTCAGCTCCTAATAGTACCTCAAACTCGGCCAATGGTGGACAAAGTCAGTTGCTAGAGAGAGGGGGCTGTTGTTAATGTTGTTTCAGAGAGGATAATGTAAATAAGTCACACCTATCATGTTTAAAAGAGCCACACAGATAGACCAAAATTTATTTAAAATGTGCATAATATTTAAGAATGACTTATAAATGAAGTTATTTTGAATGGGTTCATTTTCATCTTCTGTACATTCCCTGTGTTTTTCGCGTGTTTTGTTTCATTTTGTTTTTTTTTTAAACAAGGCCTTCCTGTGCAACCCATTGGCAAAAAAAAGAAAAATTTGCAAACATCTTCTCTAGTCTAAAATGGAATCTACCTTGAGATTCTATCTTCCTGCCTCTGTCTCCCAAATTCTAGATTCCAGGCCTGGTAATGTATGGCTTTAATTAGAGATATCTTATTAAAACTCAATGGTATTGTCTTAGGAATTACGTTTTTTTTAAAAGAATGTCTTATTTTAAGTGAGAGATGTTTAGTGGGTTCTCAATAGCTAAGATGCTGCCATGTTTTATACACATAATCATTTAAAATAACTTAAATACATTTACTATTACACTTTAACTTACATCAAGCTTACAAGAACTCCTGTTTGAAAATAGACGGTCAAGAAGTGGACTTCTGAGACGTCTATAGTTCTTATGTTGCCAGAAGAATCTTCAATACATCTTGCTCTTTTTGTCATAGCCAAAGTTGGGGGATACCAGGTACCTGTTGTTTGGGCTGATAAATACATAACTGACTATACAGCCAAGGAGTAAAATCCATTTCAAAGTATAAAATGAAACAAATATACTCCCATTTAAAGGTAAATTCTTCAAATGTGCACAACCCGTAAGTGTTACTATGCAGACGTCTTTGATAATTTACAAATCTCCTGGCCAGTGTGTCAGGTCAAGCTGGAAAATGCCAAGGCAGCTTGTGAAAATCTGATTGTCCTATGCAGTAGCTATTGTCACCCTAAGCATCAATGAGGTTTTGTCTGGTCATACCAAATATATAGTAAAGCCCTTCCTAATCTTCTTAATGTTCAATGATTTCCTTATTCTGCTAGTCTATATCCATACCACATTGTGGACCAAACTTAGGGAACAAGAGCAGAGAGAAACGAGGACAATCAGCAAACATACCATTAGAGGAGACTTCTCCCAGACACACACACGTGTTAACTCTCAGTTTTGACCGCACATTGGAATGACCTGGAGTTTAAGAAAAGATTAAACAACAGCAGCAACGAAATCTAGGTGCCTAGGCTGTATCCAAAAATCAAATGAATAAGGACTGTTGCAGGGATGGGACCCACATATATAACTGCATTCATCTTCTCATTGTGGATACCTGGAAACGGCATCCTAACAACAGTAATAGGAAATGTGTAAACTTCCCCTAGTGCAACTGGGCACACTATCTAACTCCTGTGCCAGATAAAGATAGTAACCCAATTATGCTCATTTTATTACTCTGAAAAAGACGGAGCCATCATTTCATTTTAATTTGTCCAACTGCTAAAAGAATAATGTATTCCAGTGTCAATATGCCAAACCAAATACATCTCCTATGAAAGGCAGTTATTTATGAGCCTTCGTGAGACTGGAAACCTGCCAATGCGCATTCTCTAAAAGACCTAGGAGGCTTAGCAGGTAGTAAGCTGAGCTGGCATGCAGGGCCCTGTGTTAATGAAAATGCAGAACTCTGCTCTCCTAACTATTCTTGATTGAGAAATTAGGGTTTGTAGTTCCAATGGCTTCCCATGTACCGCACACCGCCCGGGCAGAATGAAAACCTGGCACCTTCGTGGGCCCAGCGTCACGTGACCTCTATGGGAGCATGCTATTCAGGAGGTATGTGGCTTAGCCAGACGAAGAACAAAAGCGCAGCAGCACAGAGTGAGTAAGTAAAATCCCCGTGAACCAGTTCACTCAGGCATAATACCCTAAATCCTTACAATAGAAAGACACAAAGAGAAAGCAATAGAAAGCCATTTCCACTGCATACCCAAGGGTAACTCATGTAGCAAACTTGCTAATGACAATACAAGATTCAAATAAACACTCGAACCCACCAAGCTTGGCGCCCTTTTACACGGATGGGGTGTTAAGGCATTCTAGGAAGGTTCACTGGTGAGGAAATTGACTTCTATTTAAGTGGTTATGGTTTGCGCTCATTGGAAATGCCCCAAAATTTTATAAGAAAGTATCTTTTTTTTTTAAATGGTACATGTAAAAAAATTTTAAAATTAAGAAAATAGGACAAAAAGTTATTCCTGATCCCACCATCCCCTCCAGAATCAAACCAACCCTTTGAGAATCAGAAGGTAAGGTTGTCCCAGCTCTTTGGGCTAGCAGATGGGCTGCTGCTGGCCAGTTTTCACGTGGACCACCATCTTTCTTAAAGACACTTAGAAACGTTTACACAAAATCCCTAGTGGGTATTTCATAAGACTTCAATTCTGGATTATTGCATCCCTACCTTTTCTCTCCTAAATGGATTCATCCTCCCATGTCAAAATCTTCAACAGTCATCTGAATATTCCAGTCAGAGAACACTGACTCTGACAAAATAATCTGAATGCAAGAGTAACATGTAGTTACCTCTTCCTCTTGGCGCATTCATCACCGAGGAGAGAGGAAAGGAGACTAAAGGGTTCTAAGGTAAGAAAACTGAATGACAGACAAGGGGTTACAACCATTGCAAAGGGTAAGATGGGGGAGATGCTGTGTGGAAGCCGTATATTTTTAGAGACTGAGAAATGAGTCAACTTTCTGTACACATCACAGAATTGTCCTAGCTCTTCCGTCTCTGTACCCTGCTTGTGGAGAGGCCTCAACGAGTGCAATGTGTCATTTGCTTCCATGCCACTAACACTATTTCTTAACAGAAAATAATCATTCAATGTGTAAACTAATAAAAAGTGAATATAAAGTGAAGAAATGACACTTCTCTTTCACCATAGATGGCAATAAAATACACAGAACTTGCTGGGAGGACACAGCACCGAGGTTTGGCATATGCCTCTGCTGGTACCTCCCCCAAGAGCACCCAGTTGATCTGCTCTATTCTGCACCAGATTAGACACAATTCATAGCCCTTTGTTTCAGAGCCTTCTCTGCGCCTGGAGAGACTGCTGTGCTTTGACAAGGCAGACTCTACATGTCAGGGAACTCATGTAGGATTCAAACCTGTTGGCGCTGGACCAATGGTATGAATATATGTGTGAACACCCTTCCTCCCTCATCCTTGGAGAAGGTGATCTCCCAGACAAGGTTGTAAACCATTTCCAAGAATGTTCTCAATTGCTACCCCTCTCCCATCTCCTTTCTGACTCCCATAACAGTATTTTCTGAATTTCTCCCTAAATTGGAAGGAACTCCTTGACACAGATACTACTGGAGAAACTCAAATCAAGATTTAAAAGATAACAAAGAAAAAAGAAAAAAAAAAAGAGATGAAGAATTCAAAAAGAATCACATAGTCTGGCTAAGAAAGTCCAAAGAAATAAGGTCTGTTTAGGAGCAAGAAACATACAATGGTAATTGAAATTTCTAGAAACTTCCATGTGTGATTTCTAAATGGTATTTCATTGTTAAAAGATGATGTTGTAGACACACTTTTTACATTCATGTTTTAACATTAGCGATGTAATAAGCTTTGCAGAAACAACTAAGTTAGTTGTCATGACAGTATACGAGAATGGCATTGCTAGCCACCTGCCAGGAAATGTTTCTTCAAGCACCATTTCAAATATACCATCACATACACACGCATACACGCACACATGCAAGCAAGCATGCACACACACACAAGGCTCATTTTCAAAATAAAGAGAGAGACAGCTCTGTTTGCTTGGCAACAAGTATATCAGTTAAAAATCCTAACATTAATTAGCACTCCCACATCAAGCCTTCAAATCAAGAGATGAAAGGAAAAACTGTAAATAGGAAATTTAAAATTAAAGGATTTGTGAATATCCAAGTTTTTTTTTAATGGGAATGAAGAAATCACATTGCTTATTGATAGGCATTTAGTAGTGCTCTTCTAGAATGCTGGTACAGATGTTTAAAACAGTTAACAAAATTTTCATCTAGGTAAGTTCCTTTATGGTCCATAGAATGAGTGTATCTTTTCATTATTCAATTATCTACTCCTTATCATTTATATGACTAAAGCACAGCTGTGTCTCATCAGAAGATATAACACAGTGATCGCTTTAAAGCTGGTACCTCATCTAATTTAGTTCTATCCCCCAGTTTGCTTGACTATTTTACCTGAACGTGGTCAATAACAAAAGGTACTTCATCATTTTCTTTGCTGAATCATAACCTTTTATTTACAACTGTGTTGGACAAGAGGAAACCCTGAAATGCATCTTTTAAAGCATGGTTTAAATAATAAACATATGAAAATTATACAAGTGGCTCTACTTTATTAAGAGTTGAAGAAATACCTTACTTTTCTCTGTATGTATTTATGCAGATACATACAGGTATTGCAACCAGCAGATGTGAAGTTTCTCTAAGGGTCTTCTGTTTCTTAAATTCTCTAAGGCTGGTGTGTTTATGGATGAAATCTTTTTGCTTTATAATGGACCAATTGCTCTGCCTCTAAAATATGATCAACTGTTGACTTTTAAAGGACACCTTTTTGTCAATGTAAAATCAAAAATATGGCGTATAGAGGTTTGAAAACTGAAGCCAGTCATGGATTAAGGACTTGAATCCTCATCTCTGGGAACACAAGACAGAAGATGTTCCTCTTCCTCTTCCCTCTCAACTCCTCGCCTCATCCTTTTCCCCCTTCTGATGGGTTTGCTTTCATCGTTTTTCTCCCATTAGCCTCCCATCATGTCTTCCTGCCCTTCTACTGCCAAATTTCTGAAGGTGGAGTAAAGGAGATGATATGTCCTTTATCCCACGTTCTACTCAACACTCTTTGATGTGGGAACTACAGAAAACTTGTGCTCAAAAGGAACCTAAGAAGCTTAAGCAGACTCAGATATTTGAGAGGAAAATAAGCAGCTAAATGACCCACTTTAAGCACAACAGTCAGAGCTTTTGAGTGTGAAAATGCTAAGTTGTAAAGAAAAATCTGACACTTTCATACTGTGAACAATTAGTAAGAGTTAAGTGAACTCATAAGAGTTGACAGCATCATTTGGCACTTAATAAATGCTCAGTAAACACTGTAACAGTGGGTATTTTTAACGTTATCACTACTGACTTGTAACTAAATACTACATCATATCAGGGAGGGAGCCTTTTTCAAAGTATTTACCAATAACTTAAAAAACTGACTGGCAGTTTTAAAAAGACATACTAATGTTAGGTTTGTATTACTATAAAGGGAACTCAAGGTCTGAGGAAAAATACACACAAGTATTTGTATACACACTCAAATTGTGATTTTTTTTCAGGGAACAGTTATATGTATGTATGTGTGTGTATATATATAGTTATAGTTATAGTTATATACCCCATTATAAAAATTAAATAGATTAAACCGTCATCATTGGAAACTAATAAAACCTACTTATAAAAATAGATGTGCCAAACCCTAAGTAAAAAGCATATGCTTAAGAGTTTAAAAATTCTTTTTCTTTCTAAAAGATTCACCCTAGACTGCCTTTATAATGTCTATCTCATTTTGGAACTTGAAATATCCTATCAGCTGAGCTTGATCGACATGGTTTACTCCCAGTCAATTACAGCTTTCAGGGAATAACAACTTGTAACTTGTAGCTGTTCAAAAGTTACTCAACTCTGAGGTGCATCACAGGAACCAAAGTTTACCTTCTTGCCCCAAACTATCGTGTTCTGACTACTCCATTTCATATTATTGAGTTCAATCCCAACACTAACCATAGTGTTTGGACCACTCCATTTTATTTGAGAAATCTCAAGTTGTGTTATCAGAACAAGTCATTTATTAGAGCATTACCCAAGATTCTATGATACTTTACATCCATCTCTCCATTCATCCGTGCATCCATCAGTCTATTCACCCATCCATCAATCCATCATAATTGCTCACCTCTACGATTTTTTCTGAGGACTCTAGGGTAATTGCTCCCTATTCTGTGCTCTCTCAGCTACTTTTTTCTGCCTTTGTTGTCATGCTCAGTGTCATATTCTGCAATTATTTTAATTGTGTGCTACCTTTAAAATACAGATTTTAGGTACAAGAAAGGCGATTTAGTCATCTTCCCTGCCCCAGAAAATAGCCGTAGACCTGGAACATATGTATTCATGCTGTTTACTGGGTGAATCATCATCCGTAACATGTTCTCTTCTTGGAATACAATGACTTCATATTTTCTAGTATTTCCCAGGGTTCTTTTTCTCTCTGCTTATAGTATCACTTACATCTCTTATTGTAAAACTTTTAGTGTTTGCCAACGTGATTATTATGCATATATGCATTGATCAGTGGAATTTTACATTATGATGTTAAAATATCTGTTAATAGCTTTTCATAACTTATTTCCCTATGTGTATATCATTTTTGTTTCACCAAGACAAACTGATAACATTTACCATTGCCAGACAATTAAAAGCTAGAACCACGTTACTTTTTCTCTTACTGGTTTGTACCTTCAGGATGCCACCAGAATTCCAGTTCTGAAATACCAGAATTCCAAGGTTGAAGTTGAAGAGCTGTAAATGGAGATGTAACAGAGCACCGACCTGGGAAGAAGGCACTCTTTGTGCTCACTCTCCTCTGAGCTCATCTTTCAGCCTCTTATGCCTGATGTTCAAAATTCATCTTCGCAAAGAGGAGCTGCAAAGCTGCTGAGCTTAGGGGAAGTGTGATACTGTCCGTTCACAAGAAATAATTTACTTGTGTCCCATCTGTCCCCTGGCATACAACTCTTAAGTTCCTTGCAATCTCATGGGTATTTTTTGTTTGCCAATGAGATGATTGATGGTTGGTGATCCCCAGTAGAATGGCTGGTCTCCAGAAAGAAAGAGGCATGGCTAAAAGTTTGCAAGTCTCCATCCTCGCCCCCAACCCCTCCAGCCTCTAGGGCTAGAAGTAACACTTGAATGCATCACCAATGGCCAATGATGCAAGCAGTAATGCTATACAATACAGCTCCCAGAAAGAGAGAAAGAAAGCAGTCATTTGAGCTTCCAGAGTGCTTAGCAGATTCCTGAAGGGTGGGCACCCACAGAGCTCAAAGGGCTTCGCTCACCTTTCTGGATGCCTCTTCTATGTATCTCTCTCTCTTGGCTGTTCATTTGCAGACTTTAGAGTATCCCTTGTAGCTGTCAAGTCACATGTTTCTCTGAGTTCAATTAGGCACTCTAGCAAATTAAGCAAACCTCAGGAGGAGCTGTATGAAACCTCAATTTGCTATGGGTTGATGGAAAGTATAGATCACCACCTGAGTTCGTGTCTAGCTTCTGAAAGGGGGCAATACAGGACAACGTTACAGGATTCAGCTGTTAACTAGGACATCTGATTCAAACTCCAGGGCAGTGTCAGAACTGAACTGAATTATAGGATACTCCATTGTCTGCTAGCAAAGTGACTGCTGGCTATGTAAACAGGAACTCCCATGTATGTGGTGTCAGAAGAATTTTGCTGAGTGTCGTGTGACATCAGGAAAACACATTTGTTTCTCCTATCTCCACAGGAGCTAAACAGGGGGTGGGGAGTAAATCAAAAACCCAGAACACCATTCTGTATGAGTGGCTGTCACTTTCAGGGCATTTTTATTTTAATATCCTCTTAGGAAACAAGATTCAGTTCGGATCATAACTAAATTTAGCAGTTACAATTCACAGTTATCTATTTGTTGTTTTCTTTAAATAAACAGGGTTTTATTCTATTTATTTCGATTGTCCTGAAACTTGCTTTGCAGACCAGGGTGCTTCAAACTTAGGATCATCTCAGTTTCCTCATCCAGTGCTGGGATTCGAAGTGTGCACAACAGCTGTCTCTTACTGAGTGCTTATCAGGAATCCTATGCAATGTTACTTATACAATCACAATGAAACATAGGGACATCCCACTTTAGAGTCGAGGGAACTAAATATGAGATGTTCAAAGTCCCTTACAGAGAACGTATCCGCCCCAGGATCTACTATTCACTATACTAAACAGAGGGGCAGGGGCCTGAAGCATATCTCTGTAAACCAGCAAGAGCCTAATAGGGCACAGCTTAGCGTTTTTGTGTGCTTGTTTTGTTTTTGCTTAACACATTGCATCTGAACCCCAGGAAACGAAAATTTAAATTTTCCAGAAGATGGCTTTTTTTAGGTGTAACACACTCAAAATTATGAAAGCTGGTAGGCATGTTCACCTAATTTATGTGCCATCATGGTATAATGTTTAGGGATAGTGTTAACAATCAAAGGACACATTTGAAGTTTGGATCTGTTGTTACATAGTTGCATCACTTCTGGAAAACTGTTTAATGTACCCCAAATTTACTAAGGTTTGACAAGAAATCTGTGAACATACAAAAAGCCCTTAACAAATATAAATAGCATAATCATCCAAAGAGTGTATATTTTAAATGATCAAAAAGATTGCTTTGGAAATTGTACCTTAAATACAATATCAATTCTGAAAAAAAAAACCTCTAAAATATAATTTTTGTTATATGATAAATTTAAATTGAAAACTAAATATTAATAATATTAAAAATTGAAGTTTTCTCATATCAGCAGGTTGCATAAACATTCTTGCTTTTATTGAAATTGACACACAACTTTGTTCTGTTTTATCTGATTAAGTGAATAAGTGAATAATTGATAAGATGAATATGCAAATGAATTTGTTTATTTTAAGTGGGTAAAAATGCAAGCAAAAATTAGGAAACTCACTATCTATTCTAACAGATTAAACTTATACTAAAGGGCTGGGGCATTATGAAACAGGATAAAATTCTTTTAAGTTAAAAACAGAAAAACAAAGTGAGAAATAAAAGGAGCATGTGATTGTACCCATAGGAGAATCTATTCCTCAGTTACCTGCATCAGACATGTAAAAACATCTCTTTCTGCATTTATATATCTACATCTTTACACAGCATGCAACTTCTCCTTTGTAAAGCTGAAACAAAAATTACAAGGTTGTGATAGATACAATCCTCTATCTATCATAATTCTTTATATTTTATTTATAACATCAAAACCAAATTTTCTAATCATTATTTAATTCTTTTCCTGTCTGAGTCAAATAAAGAGTTAGATATTAAACTACAATGAACGTGAAGCCGGGGAAGTACACATAATACAACTGTCTTCAAGAATGCAGAGTGCTATGAATCATGGGAAAAATTTGAAAGGCAAGCAGGGTGTCAAATTCCTCAATGGGTTCCTTCCTGTGTCCTGTTTTCCAGAGTGCCAATGTATTTAGCTCTAGGAAGCCCTGTATTTTCCTTCAATTCTGTCCCGCTAATAATTAATTCATTTTGCTTACACTGCAGCCAGCTTCAAATCATGGTCTCCATTTCTTGGTAATAGATTTTGCCACAGGCAATATGCTGAGCCATAACCTCTATTACAGTTTACAGGGGAGGAGACTGCACTTGATTTCTGTTGGAGCTGCTGTTTTGTCTTAACTGAAATTGTACAGAGGTGATAGGAGAGTATCACTATAGAGGGAAGCAGTGAACACCACACCACACTAAACATATGTAGAATTTCACACCGCCTATAGTAACAGAATTCACTGATATTAAGAAACTAGTAAAAGATGACTAAGTAATTAAACACTAGTTTGTCTTATTTTTTTAAGAAAGCTGCCATATCAATATCACTGAAAGCAAGAAATTCTAACCACAATAAGTCTGTGTATATACTAATAAACTGTTAAAACTATTTACCTCATTTGTTTGCTTATTTTATTTATTTATTTATTTATTTATTTATTTATTTATTTATTAATGCGAATGAGTGTCTTGCTCATAAATAAAACTGTATACTACTTACAGGCTTGGTGAAAGCCATGAAGGCCAGGAAAGGGTGTCATATCCCCTAGTTCTGAAGTTAGCAAGTGATTGTGAGCCATCACATGGGTGTTGGGAAATGCACTCAGGTCTTGTACATGTGCAGTCCATGCTCGTATCTGTGGAGCCCTCTCTCCAGTTCTAAAGTCAGTTATTTCTCAATGCATCTCAGAGCCATGTGTTCAGTAAGAGAAAAAAACAAGGAAACTGATACAAAGACAGACACCGAAGAAAAAGATTTGTCTGTCAATTTTACAAGAATGTCAGGCAATGGAATTTCAACACCTCATCATTTACTTTATGAGAGATGAATACAGCATGGATGTTCATTGTAGAAACTGTTTCAATCTTTACATTTATATGAATCCCCAGAGTATGTGATATCTATAACCACAAACTGAAATAGGGCACCACAGAACTGATAAGCGTGGTAATTGAACAAGTCTACATATTAATGGCATGGGCTAGGAAAACCGATGGTTGTAATGGCATCTTTGTTTGTCCCTGAACTTCCTTCTTTAATTACATAGAAGAAGGGAAGATTTAAAGCAACCACAGATTCCCCAGGCTCTTTAATTGTTCCATTAATGAAAGTGTTAATTGTGAGTAAAAAACACTATTACTGTGAAGATGTCTACAAGCATGAGAAACCTATCTATATACAAGTCTTTCTGCCCCAGTTTTTAACTCAGAATCGCCCAGTAGTGAACTAGAGCCATGGACTCCACAAGAATGCCACTCAGTTCAGTGCACAAAAGACCATGGTTGGTGGGATGCTCTTGTCAAGCACTCGCAAGTACGGTAATTTTATAGAGACATACATAATTAATTCTCCTCTATTTCTGATGTGTCTGGCACTTAACTATATGGAATACCTCTAGGCTGTTGATATAGAGTCAATGGTGCCTGGAAGGTAAAATTTAAGAGGGAAGTCACAAAGATTTCATGTTCTGGAAAGGACCAAGTTCAGGAGGGGGAGCCATCAAGAGAAAGCACAACACTGTGTTAACCAAAGGTCTACATTTTGGGTCCTGATGTTTACTTTCTGTTCCCATAGTCAAGTATATCTGCTAGAGATTGCATTATTATAATGAGATTAAACCAGTAAATATCTTACAATAATGTTCTCTCAGATTGACTATTATTGGTTATTGGCAAATATGCTTGGATTTCCCAAAAGAGATACCTTAAAAAGATACCTAAGTAGATTGTCCATATATACAACTATAACTATTACACTGTGTGAAGAATTTCTAGTGTAAGAATATGTAAAATAAAGACTCTACAATGAGGGTTTTGGTTTGTTTTGGCCTAGTTTGGTTTTTTGAGACCGGGTTTTCCTGTGTAGCTTTGGAGCCTGTCCTGGAATTCCCTCTGTAGACCAGGCTGGCCTCAAACTCACAGACATCTGTCACCTATAATTCTGAGCACTGGGATTAAAGGCGTGTGCTACTACTGCCCAGCATAAGGGCCTTTTTATTTAAAAAAAAAAATATCTCCAGGGAAAGTGAAATTTGTACAAGTATGAATAAATCAGTATCAAATGTCTACAGTGTGATCACCATAAACTTTAAAGAGAAAAGTTGGCCTAATGACTGTAAGGTTCGGGAACTCAACGGACCAAACTCTCAGTTATCTGAGAGACAACCAGTAGCTTCTTGGGGACGGGGGGTGAGGGGCAGACCATCTATGTACTGTGGTCTCCCCTTAGTGTCTGTAGACACACATTAAGTACATATCATAGTTTATCAACAGCAGTGGTTGGCCTTGATTGGACGTATGGGCTGAAATCATTCTGAACGAAAAATGACCTGACTTACAGGAAAGTTTTCCATCCACTTCACTTTCACAATTTCTTTAAAGAGATAGGCTAGAGTTTCAATAGAATTAGAAAATTGTGTGCTGAACGTTTTCTTGGTGCGAATGTTAAGTCGAAAGAAAACTCGCGTGTGCTGTCAACCGGAATCATGAGTGAAGCAGAGGACTATGAATGTATGTCTGTGAGTGTTGCCTGCTGTGGCATGTTTAATTAGTAAAGATACTCAAAACCGCCACCCAAGTTGCATCAAATTAAACCAGAATAACCGGGTCGTGTAGACAGAGCTGTACAAGAGTAAGCAGGATGTGACTATTCGGTCTAAGGCATCTCAAGTGAAAACAGGACCAATGGCTGGGATTAACCTCCAAATGAAGTTAGAGAGTTACCCTGGCCTTCAGACAGAGGAGTGAACGGGCTGAAAAGTGTACTCAAGAGTACACTTTATATCTTGGCACTCACTTTATTTAATCTGAAGAATATTCTAATGGGTTGAATTCTGAGAAAAATTTCCAGTGGAATCCTTATATGGAAAAGAGACCTTGCGGAAACTCTTAATTTGCTCTGTAGGATGTCAGGTCAACAGATCCCCTACACTAGCACTTCTTCTGTTTTCAAAGGAAATTAAAACAACAACAACAAAAAAAAAAAGCTGGTAAAATCTAGCAAATTAATTCATCTATGAATTCATATGAAATCACTAGTATAATTTAAATATGAATTTCTTCATCACAATGGTCGCTCGCTGTACTCTCCAAATATCTCTAGAATACCTGGAATTGGGGGAGGATGATTTGTGTAAATTGTCTCTTATAGAGAGAATTTTTTTTTTTTTTTGGCATTAACACAGGCAGGCAGTTTTGATTCTTTCCTGTAAATTTTTTTTTTTAGAAAATCCTTGCCTTTTCTTACAAGATAACTCATTTGTCAAAAATAAAAAGGAAAGACAAACCTTAAGTCATGAAGATGGAGGAATCTCCCAACCATCTCCCCCCCCCCCCCGGCTCTTGTTACCGGATGCCAGTCAGTGACCTCAGCAAAGGTGACCATGATGGAACACTTGCCCGAACTGTCATGCTGACTAACTGCAAGTCTAAAGCTTTCTATACTGGCATTTAATCTTTTATTTAGTCACAGAAACACCAAGTCACCATTTTTTAAACTGCCAAGAGGGAACTGGGGAAGAAGAGTGTTCTCTGTCCTCAGCTCCCAGGAAAACGATGTGAGATAATAGGAAGAGGAGAGTAATTTTTTCCATTAACCTCTTGACCTTGGAAGTTAATGGCTTTTTGTTGCAACTACATCAACAAACAGGGCTCCAAGTGAGATTCTAACCCAGGCAGGGAGGTCTGCAGCTATCTGGAAAAGTGTCCTGGTATTGCATACCGCCTCCAAAGAGCCTATCTATCCTATGGACTGAAAACACAAAAAGACATTTAAGGTATTAATTCAGACTTATTGTAAACACACCACAGGTGCTACCATGTGTGGTTTTACCTATAGGTAAAACGGTGACATGACCGCACAATGAAGGTGACATTTTTCTCGTCAATACTGCACTCAACACCTTCTATGCTGGGATGAAAGATGAGTGGGGGAAAATCTGTTACATAATTTCAAGCAATTTCCTAAGAGAAAACACATTATGATTTGCATAAAGCACCCAATTGGTATGCTTTGGCTGCTGCTTAACAGGGCCACAATGACAATCAAAATCATTATCATTTCTTTCTTCTGTTAATATTAAGATTATGCTGGGATTTCCTAAATTAAAATGTTAATAAGCAAGAACTTCGTCAAGTTGATTTGAGATACATGAAAAAAAATGCCCTTTTTTATTTCAAAATCAAAATCTCATCAGAAGCATATTTATACAAATGAAGTAGTTTACAGGATCAAATAATACTAAATTACTATATTTTTTGTTCCTTTGTCCACAACTGAACAAGGGTGCCCTCTCCAACAACTTCTTTTAGTTGAATTTATAAAAGAGAAATTATTCTATTAAGGAACAAAAAAATATATTTTAAAACAGTTTTATATTATAATAAACAGAACATACCTAACCTTTATACTTTAGAACTTTCTAGTTGAGAAAATCTGGCCCAATAAACACATACTTTCATGATTAATGAAAACAATAGCATTTCTCTGTAGACTTAATTCATTCTTATCATAATTAAAAATTAACTTGACGATTCCACAGCCCTCTCACAAGTGTGTCATTCTTTCTAAACTGTCAAAGCCCAAGGTTTCAAAGTTATCTCTTCTCATTTGTGTGGCTATGACCGTGCATCAAACGAAGACAAACAATCCCTAAAAGAAATGGTAGTATTTATCAGACAGAAACTCAAATCAGTTTACTTTGTAAATTATAAATTACACTTGGATTAGTGTGATTAATGGTTATTGTGTGCTCAGAATGTAATAAGTGTCGATGGAATAGGAGTAGTGGCTGCTACTGAATTAATGCAAACATTCAGGTTCAACTTAGACACTCCAAATATTTAGGAGCAGGAGACAGGAGGATCAGACCACTTCAAGGCCACCCTGGCTACAGAGCAAGTTTGAAGCAGGCCTGACCTACAGAAGAGCATACCAAATTTAATTAATTGAAAGCCTCGACTTGGAAAAAATTCAGAAACTGCAAACATCCACATGATAAGAATGATAAACACTTAAGTAGCAGAGATTTTTCACTATGAATAGCAAAACAATCGCTTGCTTAAATTAGAATTGGGCTGTAAAACTATTATGAAGAGAAGGTCTTAATTGAGTAATTGCAGGAAAATTCAAAGCTAAGTACACAAGGAAAAACAGCCAGATTCCCATTCATGCATCACAGGAGAGCTGTTTGCCCCAATCTGCTGCTGACATTTAAGTCACAAGGTGTTTTATATTCAATTTATTTTAAGCAAGTGGAATAAGGTTTACATTAGCACTTTTGATAGTTGATAATGCTAGGATCCACAATTTTACCAGTAACAAGAAATACTGTGCTGCATCTGAAAAAAATAGTTTTTTTTTTTTCAGAGTACCATAGCCTGACATTAATTACTTGCCAGTCTATAAAAATGATAGAAAATTAACTTAAACAGTTTAAAGTATGACAACCTTTATATATACCCGTTATGTAAAAAAAAAAATCAGCCCTATTTATGCAATAGGTTATGATGACATGAAACAAGCTGCCTCTCTTTTAAGATCATTTACTCATTCATTCATCACCAAATACCTCCCACACCAGGGCTGAAGGTAGGCCAGGCTGCAGAGAACTAGAGACAAGAGGCAAAACTGAATGAATGGCAATAACTGATTGTCATGATTTCCTCAAGGGTACCATTACAAGGAATAAAGGAAGAAGAAAGAAGCTCATTGGAGCGGAGTTGCGGGTTTATTCTAGACAGCTTGAATCTAAAGTAGCTAAGAGAAAATTTAGGTCAAGCATGGTTTACATGGTCCTCTAGCTGGAAGAAGTTAAGTCCCAGACAGTCGCCAAAGGAGACGGGATTCTAGTCCTTCCTCTTTCACTGTTTCCTGATGGTCACAAGTTGGCAGCTTTTACCACCACATGCCAACGTGATGCTGGACATGAACTGTCCTTGCTTCAAAGTTGTTAATTTCAGAAACTGTATTACAGCAGCGGCAGTGGAGAGCTTAGCGACACTGGCAATCTTTCACAACTTTTAAAGCTGGGTTTAAAGGAAAGAAACTTTAGAAATGAACACTTTTTATCTAACGGCATACTGAAAGATACGTTCAGCATCTATTGTGGATCATGATGAAGACAAGAAAGGCGTGCTCCACACGTCCAGTTCAGTAGTGAACAGAAGGTGGAAGTGTGGTGGGAGCAGAGCGAACTCAAGACAAATGCAGCTGTACTCTTATCGCCTAACACAGTAGCAAAACATCTGCCTTCCAAAATGGAAGAGCCTCTGTAACATTCACAGACCTTTGCAGTATCCATGAATAAGCAAACTGAACTTAACTCCTTACTTATAATGATCTTATTGACATTTAATCTAGATGAAATAAAAAAAATTACTCCAATATTCCAAAAAAGATACTGCCTAGTCTGATGAAGCACACTGCCTGCTCTTCCTACGCTGGCTACTACGGTCCACCCACCCCCACCCCGACTGCGCTAAAAGGATCCCTGGCCATCGTGGTCAATGAGTGCCCTACAGAGAAAAAGATTAAATAGGTGGGGCAGCATTCTTGCTATCACGCTGGATCAATTTCCAGTTACGGATTCCAATCACAGAGGAGGCAGAAAACCTTTCAGAGTCACTTATATCAAATATTATCCCCTAACAGAAAATATGGTAAGTCAGCAGCCAGTTTCCTCTCATCTGGACAGAAACTGTGGTGATGACTATTCTTTCCTATCAACTACCTACGGCTCATAGCATCCAGAATGACTACGCAATCAGAGAACTTGCTGATACGCGAAACTGTTCATGTCAAGGTCAGGGTAAACCCCATGCGCCCATATCCAGTGGACACACTTCTATTTACCCAGCCACTTGGATTTCGCGACAAGCCACCTGCTTCCTATAAGATGCTTAGTTTCTTTATTCATTTAAAACCTCTTCTTTTAAGTTTCAGAAAGCTGAAATCTGCTTCTCCTCCGGTCTCCTAGTGAGTTAGTTGCTCATCCCACTACACCAGTCTTCTAGATGTTGGAGTTTATCTTTCCTCTGCATAAAATTTCAGTGGGTGAATCTTTCCAGGGATACAGCTTTACACTCCATCTGATAATTTTTAAAAGACTAATAGAAATAAATTAATTTTTAACAACTGCTTTCCCTTCTGCTACAACTTAGATAATTGACTGTCTATCTGATATCTAATCACTTGCACATCTCCCAGTTGTTTTAAACATCCTATGGAGTAAAAGTAGCTTCATTTTTTATCTTCCAAATATTCCTCTTTTACTTTTGTCATATTCATAATTATATCAATATCCACTTAGCGACTTTATCTATCCATGGGGATCATTCTTGATTCCTCTTCCTACCCCTCTCTCCAATTAATCTTCATACCTAAGTCATTTCAGCGTACATCCAAAGCACTACCTACCATCATCATCATGGCCTGCATCTAGGATTTCTTTTAGTACTTGTCTCTGGTCAACTCTAACTTAGAATCTAATATGTCACCACCAGAGTGACCTTTAAACTATGAACGTGCTTAAATGACTCCCATATTTGAAACCACTTCTGCTTCCTTTCTTTTCATTTTTAAAATAAAAGCCCAATTGTTTACTGTACTGTAGCAGGTATTTCCAGACTGAGACCTCCTACTCATTCAAAATAAGTTATCTTGAGAATCGAAAAACCTTGAAAATCATTCCTTAAGAAGGTTGTCTTTGCTGGTTCCTGTCCAAAATGTATGTCACATGACCACTTAATTCTTTTTGTTCTCAAATATGTCTCTTGGAAAACACACTGCTACATTCTAAAAACAGACAAAAGATTAAGACAGCTTTTCTTTTTCTTTATTGTATTTTCTTAATGTTTCAGTATTGTTTCAATGCCATGCCCTCGGCTCCACTAGGGTGGATGCCCTCGGCATGCTTAGACTTTTTCTCAGAATCAGCTCCATGCTTATACTCCTTGCTGTAGGGTTCTAGAACTGGGTTATTATGTTACATTGCAACAGGGGGCTTCTTGGTATTTTTTGCCAAAAATCAAAACAAAATTATCAGTAGGGGAAAGAAATAAAAATGAAGTTTTTCTTCTTAATTCACCCTCACTGTCAATGTAGAGATAGCCACAGCTGCCCTCTACACCAGAAGCACCAGCTTCAGTTTTATTTTCCAGCTTGGGGTACTTCCAGAATAAGTTATGTTGTGTCTCACAGAAGTACCAACTCGAGGGAACCATTCCTGAAAGGATCAGCTGCAGCCTTGAGCTATTAACACCAGCAACTGGTGATCTAGCCTATTTCTAGAGTCCTTTCTCAATTTCTAGCATTTCACAATCTTCCCCTTCTCTTATGCTCTTACTGTATATAGCCTTCACTGGCCTAGAATTTTCTATATAGACCAGGCTGGCCTCAAAAGTGAAGCAATGATGGGGGAATCCTGCTTCCTGATAGGACAGGATGAGAATGAAAAGATAGATAGACAAAGTGACTTATGGCAAGAGAGCAATGGAAAGAACAAAGTATTTCTGTTGTTACCTAATATAATGTGAACTCTTTTAAAGATGAATTTGGGGTCTTATTAATATAAGTACAATGATGGTAAGAGCCATTACCGGTGCAACTTCATACATTTGTTGACTAGTCTTTGAAGAATGTCAAATATTTAACTTGTAATTCATACAATAATGCAACACCATAGTTACTATTCCCCCCATCTATAAAGAAATGATGAAAGATACAGTCTCAAGATCACACCACTAGTGCAAGACTAAATGAAATTTTGGTCCAGATCATCAGACCTTCAGAGTTCTCATTCTCCTTTACACCAAGTCACTCTCATCTCTGAATCTCATGCCACAAGGCAGATGGAAGGACGCATTACAAAAATAGGTACTCAGTCAATACTTGTCCAGTGAATGACTGAATATAACAGTTTCTTCAAAACCAAACTAATTTTATATGGTACCTTTATGATGTTGCCATTTTATTAATATAATGAGCACTTCTGGTCCCAAACCAACAAGATTTTGTGGCTACAACTTAGTATGTGCACCATTATAATAAATAAGAGTCCCATCTGCTGAGTAGGACAGAGCCGTGGAGAGGAAACAAATGAAATCAAGGAAGCAAATGGGATTTCCAATACAGCAATAAGCCTAGGATATTGGTCTAACTCAGGGATATGGAGTTTCTAGTGTTCAAGTAACATCCCAGGTCCTCATTGCATCTGGGCCTATAAAAGTGCTTTGAGGTGCAGGTGTTCTGCTCTAGCGACTCCACAGAGGTGCGACACCATGAGGGGGGGAAATCTGCTTATGTGTCTGGTTCATTCTTTTGATGGAAAAGCTTTCTCTGGTGAATAAGAGGATTTTTGGCAGATCATCAATTTTTTTCTCGTACCCAAATAAACAGCTTTAATCTTTGAAGAGTATTCCTAACCAGTATTCAGCTCAAAATAATGAATGCAATTAAATCATCAATAACACAAGCAACCTAGCTGGATACAAGGGTAGGATTATTACGATCCAGCAGGAGAAAGAATTAATCTGGAAAAAAATAGCAT
Source organism: Alexandromys fortis (assembly GCF_014885135.2). Lineage (NCBI taxonomy): Eukaryota > Metazoa > Chordata > Mammalia > Rodentia > Cricetidae > Alexandromys > Alexandromys fortis. The sequence continues at coordinate 610,334 of NW_026068118.1, read as the reverse complement.
TTTCTATAATAAAATATGTCTGTGCAGTCACAAATTTTGCAGACCAATTCAGAGCCAATAGTTTTTATTCATTAACTAATACAGGGTGATTTAATACTAAACCAGTATTCTATTTAATTAGATGTGAAAGAAACATGGACTGTCATTTTATGATAATAAACAGCTTCCCAAGTTAGATATCAGAGTGTGTGGTATGATTTGAGTATTAAATATCCCAATTTAACTGAGTCTTGGTTGTCAGCTGATGAAGTTGTAGGAAGAGATGAGATCTTAAGAGTTGGACCTATTAAGCGGCTTCATTCAACCTACTTACTGAGAGATTTGAGGCTTGAACTGGGCTGCTTTGAAAAGAGGCAGAAGTGTAGAAGGTGGGTCTTCATTGGAGGAAGTAGGTTACTCAGGTTGTTTCATTTGAGGTTCTTACCCCTGAGTTGTCTCCATTCTCTGATTGCCACAGCATGAGCTGCCCTACCACAGCATCACCACCATGACAGAATTCATCATCTAGAACCATAAGTTAAAATGTCTTTCCAAATGTTTATATCACACATATTATCATAGCAATAAAAATCTGACATAGTTATCATTAAGATTTAACAAGTAGAGGATATTCTAACTTGTAATATCTTGAAGTAAATGTGATAGTGCACACAACTTTATATACTGTATTTTGTTTGAACCCTTGCATGTTTTATGCATAGTGTCGCAGTTTCGGTGATTTCATATGTGCATTAGTATGTTGTGTCTGGAGGACACTAATTCCTTGAAGTCACTTTTTACCTCTGGCTCTTGTAATCTTTCTGCTACCTCTTCCACATAAAGCCCTGAGCCTTAAGGGGAGGGGCTGGATGAAGACAAGCTATTTCAGTCCATGTGCTCCAAAGTGTCTCACACTACACATTGTCCAATACTGGATCTCTGTGCAAACTCCTACCTACTGCAAAAGAAGTTGATGAGCTCCAAACGGTGCACTGGTCTATGGGTATAGTAGTATGCAATTAGGGGTCATTTTATTACTATGTTCCTTTAAAAGAATAATAAATAGTAGTAGGTTTTTCCCTAGACCCAAGACCTATGTAGTCTCAGCTTCGTGGCAACTTTATCAATGCCAGATATGCGTTGGCTTCCATCTTGTGGAGAGGCCTTAAAATCATATCATTTGTGCCACTATTACACAAGAATACTTTGCATGGGTTTCTGGTGAAGGTCACAAAGTTTCTAGATAGGTAATATTGACAATTACTTTTTTCTCCCTGGTAATGTGTTGAATACATTCCAGCTCCATGACTTCTATTCAGGGGGGGGGGGGAATGAAACCTCTAATCAGGCACCAGTTTGATCTCTCTTTATTTGATGATATAAGTAACCGGGCTCTTTAGCAACAGTGCCTACTATCAGGTTGTAGGGAATAACAGGTACTCTTGGCAATTGTCTGTGATCTTTGTGTGGGAGAGTGCTGGCGATCAATAGGATTCTTTTAGCTAAAGATTCAAAAGATGTAACTTATCCTGTCTCCAGATGATTTGCCTGGTGGGAATAAATACCTAGTTGGGGCATTGTCTACCTCATTATATAGTTGTTCCATCTAAATTCCATTAATCTATGTATATATTTTAGAGAGCATCTGGTGTGGGAGAATGTCTGTATTCTGTCAATCATGTTATAAATAAACGCTGATTGGCCAGGCAGGAAATATAGGTGGAAAAAACAGACAGGAAGTAGAAATGATGTAATCAGAACAGGAGAATTCTGGGAAGGAGGAAGTTGATTCCTCCTGCCCAGATCACCAAAACAACAGGATGTTATCTGCTCCACTGAAAAAGGTACTGAGCCACATGGCTAATATAGATGGGTTAATCAAGATGTGAGAATTAGCCAGTGAGAGGCTAGAGCTAATGGGCCAACCAGCTTATAATTTATGGAGACCTATGTGTGATTTTCTTTGGGGATAAACAGTTGTGGGGTACTGGGTGGAACAGAAAACCCAAACAAGCAGGCTTGGCCCTTCATGTTACAAGCATCTACAGTAGTAAGTTTTCATTGCTTTTACAAAGGTTTTTGTGTTAGTTGACTTTCATCATATTTCTTCTTTTACCGTTCTCTCTCATCTCCTCCTCATTTGATGGCCCTATTCTAGTTTGTCCCTTTACCTCTTAAAATCAGTGCATTGTATTTACCCTTCCTTGAAAGATTCCTCCCTTCTAATCCTTTGTTAAGTACCAAACCTCTGTAATTATTTGGATTGAATCAAATACAACTAAAGCTTAAAAGTTAGCATCTACTTATAAAAGAAAGCATACAATATTTGTCTTTTGAGGCCCACCTTACTCACTCGTGATAATTGTTTCTAGCCCCAGCCATTTATTACCTGAAACTTTAATTTTTCTTAAAGCTGAATAATACTCTGTTATACCACACTTTTACAATCCATTCATCATTAGATTGACATCTAGGCTGTTTCTAATGTCTTTCTATTATAAATAGCACAGAAATGAGCAATGAGCATGGTTAAGCAACTTCTATAGCAAGATGTAAGTTCCTTTGCATATATGCCCTAGAGAGGTTTAGCTGGCTTTTGTACTTTATCAATTTTAATGTGTTCTTCTTTTATTCCTTTCCCTTCTCTTTCTTTCTTTCTCTCTTTCTTTCTTTATTTAATTTTTTCCTTTCTTTCAGATCTTTCAGGTTTGTCATTAAGTAACTAAAATCAGAGTTTTATTATTTTTGTGGGTTTTTTATAGTTTTTTGTATTTATTTATTATATTATTATTATTATTATTATTATTATTATTATTATTATTATTTTGTTTTTTTCGAGACAAGGTTTCTCTGTAGCTTTTGGTGCCTGTCCCGGAACTAGCTCTTGTAGACCAGGCTGGCCTCGAACTCCCAGAAATCTGCCTGCCTCTGCCTCCCCAGTGCTGGGATTAAAGGTGTGCGCCACCACACCCGGCTTGTATTTTGTTTTTGTGGGCACTTTGTGAACTTGACTCAGAAATGCCTATACGATTTACCATAGGCTTAGGTATGCTGTGTTTTCATTTTCATTAGGCTACACAAAGCTTTTCATTTTCTAATTGATTTCTATCTTGACCTAATTTTCATACAGTAGTATTTGTCCAGGTTCCATGAGTTGTATACTTTCTTATAACTTTATTTTTGGTGGTATCCAGATTTTAGTCCTGCCACAATGGTTGGATAAGATGGAGGGTTGTTTAAATTAGTTTTGTATCTGTTGAGACTTGATTTGCATCCTAATATGTGGTCAATTTTAGAGAAAGTTCCATGGAATTTTGAGAAAAAGTATATTCTTTAGTTTTTTGGTGGAACCTTCTGTAGAAAAGTTATATCTATTTGATTTTTGTTATTCAATCCAACATTTCTCTGTTCAGTTTTTGTCGAGATAAAGTGTTTCTTGGAAAGAAAGGAACAGATAAATATGTGATTTTCTTTGGTGGTAGTGTTTCTTTTAAGAATTTGAGTACCCTTGTGTATGCATACATGTTTAGAACATTATAAAGGGAAGGAGATGGGCTAAAAGGAACTGCTATTCCACTGTATGCTTTCTGAAAGGCTCTTATTATCCAATTTTACTCTAGGAAATCATATGTATGAATTGATTTGGTATAGGATATACTAAATTTATGGGTGCTAAGGAGGTTTCAGGGTAGTAAGAGAGATAGTGGCAATAAAGAGGTAATTCACACAAGTCTTTGATTCATGACCCAGCACAAAAGGTCAGAATACTGTCAAACTTACAATAGCTTGTCAATTATTTCCTGCTCTACATGAACAAGTTATGCTCCAGAGGGGAAAACAGTACATAGAGAGAGGTAAGCCCACAGATAAACCCAATGGTAATAACTAGTTTCTTCTTTATATCCACAGCTGTATTTTTATCCCTATATTGAATCCTAGGTCTTAGTTTTGTCACCTGGAAAATTGGAAGGGTGAATTCCCAGTAAACATCATTGTTTGTAAGGTCCCAACAATGTTGTTCTTGTAAAAGCCTTTTCTGAACCACCAGGCAGTATGCAGATTCGATACAGTCCCAGTTTGCTATGCACACTGAGGAATATCTAGGCACAACTTTCAATGCATTATATCTAAGGAGAAATATTTTTGCTTACGTATTAGAATTGCTGAAATCAAACAATGCTGTATTCATTTGGTTTTTATTATAAATGAGCCATGTATGTATAACATGGGGTAATATATATATATATATATATATATATATTCAGGCAAGTGAGGACAGAGATTTTTCTGCAAGTGAAAACACACTGTAGAAGCAACTGCTGGGCACCTGCTTACAGTGTTTTGAACCAACTGAGTAAACCTGGAGCTGAAAACATGAATGAATTAAAACAATTTTATGAATTTTAAAATAGAATATTTAACCAGGCATGGTGAATTATGTCATTGTCCAAACACACTTAAGGCTAAAGTTGAAAGATAGCAATGAGTTTGAGACAAGCCTGAGCTAGAGTGAAATCCCATCTGAAGAAAAAAACAACCCTACAATCTTTAATAACAACAACGACCACCACAAAGTCAATGCAGTATACCTTTAAAAATTAAAATTGATTTAAAGGTGATTTTACTATATAGTATAATATTTTTTAAAAGTGTTGCAGTATATCACCATTTTGATAATTAATTTTTTTGTTTTTGTGAGACAAGGTCTAAACTTGATTTGTAGACTAGGCTCGCCTCAAACTAACAGAGCTCCCTGCCTGTGTCTGCCATGCTATTAAGAGTGTATGCTACCCCTTCCAACTCTCACACTAATCTTTTCAAAAAGAAAACAACTTGTGCAAGTGATGTTTTGCAGCCTCTTTATCCTAAAAGATTTTGCAAATCTCGTTGTCACTTTGCGACTCAGAAAGTCACACCTACTGTGACTGCTTGCCCACCATTATCTACCTACACACCTTTCAGAAAAAGAAGTAAGATTATTGATATTGTGCATACAGATTCTTTGATAATTAAAGTTAGAGTCTCTGTTGCTGTGATAAAACACTGTGACCAAAACAACTTTGGAAGAAATGGGTGTATTTTATTTTATAATGCTCAAATCACACTCCCTCACTGAGGGAAGCTGCCACCAGAATTTAAAGGAATGAACTGAAACTGAAGCCATGGAGAAATGCCTTTTACTTCTTGCGCATTATGGCTCGACAATCCTGCTTTCTTGTACAACCCAAGATCACGTGCTCAGGGGCGATACTGCCCACAGTAGGATGGGCCCTCCCGTACTAATGATTAATTTAAAAAATGCCCCCACAGCCTTGCCTAGAGGCCAATCTTCTAGCAGCATTTTATCACTTAAGAATCTCTCATCACATATATATCTAGGTCTGTGTCAAGTTGACAAAAAACAATCAGAATGGATATATACTGGTATACTTTTCCACATGAGTAAAATTTCATGTTTTAATGTTTCATGGTGCTTCTGTAACTAGAAAACATATGTTATTTGATTCTTGGACTTGAATTGTCAGAAAATAGACAAGACTAAATGTTTTGAAAAAAAAACACTTTAGGTAAATATTTTACAAAGTAGGTAAGAAATTCAAGGTATATTAAAAAGATGAAGTCTTACTATATGTTTTTCCACACCAAGTGCTTCTATTCATGAATGTCATAAAATAGAATCTGAAGCATTTAAGGAAATTATCTTCAAAAGACCAACCTAAATTCTTTTCAAGTAGTAAAGAGTGATAATACTGCCTTTCTTCCCTCTGCAAACCATGCTCCCGAAAAGAATACAAAGTACCAGCAAAGGCTGTAAGGCAGGGGAACGTAGCAATACCAGTAGAGGTTGTATGACAGAAGAACATGGTCTCTCTATTTTGAAATGGAAAACATGGTGTGGTGTTATGTCTATAGCCCTTGCTCTATAGGCAGAATCAGTTACTACTTAATTCTCCTAGATATGCAGGATGATAAGATCAGCCAGGATTTTGTTTCAGGTGAGATCATGGGAGGATGACAAGGCGGAGCCTCCTTCATAAACCTTATCTCTCTTGTCTGTCAACTTACCTTGGTTTTGACCTCCTGTTATAGCTCTCCTAGCAAACTAGCCCTCAACTTCACACTTCTTCTAAGAAAAGAAAAAGGAAAAAGGTTCCGGGCTCTTTAACAATGACCAAAGTTTTTTTTTTTTTTTTTCTATCTACCTTTAAGGAAAAATCAGAGTGTGGTATAAATGCTTGCTTACATTTTTCTCATTCTTTACTATATATTCAACTACAAATATTTGCAAAATTACTCATTTAAGATATAAAAGATATTTCAGAGAAAGCAGATGCTTCAAAATGATTGTTAAAACTTAACGACTATCACCTCAGTAGACATTTAACTTTGAGTCAAGTAGTCTATCAATATATCAATTATAGCTTATTAGAGACAACAAATCAAATATACTTGGTAACTAAGATGATGATAAGTACATGGCTAGAGAAGACAACTTGATGATCCAAGTGAGTCATCAATAATGGGGTGTTAGTTTATAATTATTTTGTGGTATTGGAGTTCAAGCCCAGAGCTTTATGTATGCTAGGCAGAAGTTCAACTGTTGTCATAGAGATCTCTTTCTTAAGTAAAGGAGATCACATTTTGAACAGTCAAGGAAAACGCACACACAGTACTATTTCTGCTTGATGCTTACACAACTGGGCATAAAAAAAGAGTGGTTATGGCATATTTTAAGTGCCTAAAAGCTCTCCATGCTCCCAAGACACTACTTGGTTAACTCAGGAAATAACACTGAGAAAGCTGGTAATTTTCTGAAGTACTGCTGTCTTGTCTTGAGATGGCTTATGTTTTTCCAGCATCTGGAGTAATAAGCTCTCACTGTTTGTGCCAGACCAAGTCAAGACACCACAAGTTATTTATTAACAAGACTTACACCCTTCTTAATAGCCTTAGTTATTTCTTCCCTAAGAGAAATTTTGGCCTCAAGGATGTTGTCATAATTTTCTTTTTTTCTTCCTGGTTCAAAGTGTCTTTGTTCATGTGCAACTTCTAAGAGAAGCCAAGTTGAATCTGCTTTTAAACTTTTAGACTTAATTATCAGTACAAGAAGACAAAGGGGACTTGTAACATTTTTACTGGAAGTGATGGAGACCAGTAAGTGAGAGGTTGAACTGGCTGCTTGTGTATATAAAATCTAGAGTAGATCATGAGTTGCAGGAAGGCTCAGGCCCCCTGTCATCCTGCTTTAGAGTCATAATCACAAGCATTGGTGAAGACATCCTGCTTTTCCACCATATTTTCAATATTTCAATATTTTAATACATTGTCATTACTGAATATGTTTTTCTGAGGTCTAAGGCTTCTTCCACTGTTGCTCTGCCTGTCCTTGAAAGCCTCAAAATACACATTTTTCACAAAAGACAGTGGAGCTAGGAGAGAGAAGGGCTATTCTACAAGGACCTGAGAAAAGCTGTGTCTGAAAGATTGATAGAATCATAACTGCTTCCTAAGGAACCATCACTTCCACCACCAACATCAAAAAGCAAACACACACACATTTTAGCAAGAAGCCAAACAGCAAAGGCATTTCTCAGATAGAAGAGAAAATCCTTAAATGCTGCTGCCAGGAAAGCTCTTCAAAGTATGGAGATCAGCTAAAAGTATATTGTGAGGTTCACTCCCTTCAACTTGGCCTCTTGTCTGCCTTGAACACAGAAGTGACTGCTGGCATTCCAGAACGTTATCTATGACCACAACTCAATACTAAAAATTAAAATCAGGATTTAACTATCAAATATAACAAAGGAACCCAAGTTCCTAACAGCACCAATTTATGGTCTCATATAGTTTATGGTCTGACTCTTGCTATGATGATGACAGTGATGATGATGATGATGATGATGATGATGATGATGATAATGATGCTGATGACGATGATGACAATGAAAGCGATGACTGACAACGGTGATGATGATAGGCAGAAGCCTGGTGTTATAGTTAAATGCTGTCATCAAAAAGGGGGAGGCAAGAAGATTGTGAATTGAGTTTGAGGCCAGACTGAGCCACAAAAAGAGACATTCTCTCAACAAGATGATAATGATAGGCATAAAATGAACAGCAACCACAAAAAAATACTGCAATAAGAAATACAAATCATGCTACACAAGTGTAAATTGCAGCAGTTTCAGAAAGCTCTCACTACAGCCCAGTGATGGAGCATAATTGTGTCATTTTACAAAGTAGAGGAGCAGAGGGCTGCATGTGAGAGACAGTTTGAAGAGGACTGCCTGCATGGCATGCACCGTCCTCTGCCTTGGCTACCGTCTTAGGAGGACCTTGGAATATGACTGTATTTGAATTTATCTCAGTGGAATGAGGCATCTCCTCCTCCTCCTGTTCTTCCTCCTCCTCCTCTTCTCCTTCTCCTTCTCCTTCTCCTTCTCCTTCTCCTCCTCCTCCTCCTCCTCCTCCTCCTCCTCCTCCTCCTCCTCCTCCTCCTCCTTCTTCTTCTTCTTCCTTTTCTTCTTCTCTCCTCCTTATCCTCCTTCTCCTCTTTTTTTTTCTCGTTCCTCTTCTTAACTCAGCTTAGTAAAGATTTCCATGCTAATTTAAAAAGAGTGGGCAGACATAGAATTGGTAGGCTGGATGCCCAAACAGAATGATTAGCCCAGCCCGGGCCCATAGCTTTGGAGCAATAGCTGGCATCAGTTCAGAAGTTTAAAACAACCATCCTATGGGTCATATGTATAATTTGTACATATATATATATGTATATTTGCATGATAAACAGCAGGGAGTAAAAAAAGGAAAGAAATATGTTTTTGTTTTAGCATGGTGACATGTAGAATTGAAGATATAATTGAAAAGACAGCTAAACTGTATTTAGTCTTTTTCCCCCAAGTTCAAAATGCTCTCTACAAAAATCTGTAGTTGAATTTTCTTTCTTCTCAGAAAAGTGTGTCACAGAACATCCCTGCCCCCAGGCCCCATGTTCTCATTTGTAATGATATACTGTATGTAAAGTTATATTAACAACACATGCAATTTTCCAACTGCTTGATGCCTCATGTCACAAAATTATACCTGAGAGGGGCTGTTACATCTACTGCTCTAAGGCGCAGGGAGTATTATTTCAGCAACAATGAAAGCATATAATAAAGGACTTTAATTTTAATGACAGCTTGAGAACAAGCTGTTAGAAAAACTGAGTGTATGTTTTCCTACCCAGGTAACCCAATCCGGACTCCCCGCCCAACAGCAACCTTTTCCAACTTACTTTGGATTTTAATTATTTAATTTAATTCAACAAGCATTTATCAAATGCCCCCTTTACATGAAGCACTGCAGTGGATTCCACAGCCATCGAACACAATACTTGCACTTTAGGAGGTCACAATCTAGTGAGAAAGATAGATGGCTATTTAAACAACTTCAATAAAAGGCATATTATGAGAAGTGCTGAAATGAAGCTGAATTTAAGTGTCATGAACAGCAGAGAGGGATGTGTGAAGCATCTTGGAGAAGGAGGATTTTGGAGAGGCTTTGTAACATGAATATAGAAGTGGCAAAACATCCTAACATAGACACCTAACCTCCAACCTCATAAACTGTCACACAAGAATGCCGGGGCATGCTATGAGGCAAGAGAGTGGACAGAGATGACTTCAGAGATAGCAAATGTGGAGAGGAAAGGAAGAAACTTAGTGGTAAATGTTGTTGACTGTGTGGACATAGGAGCAAGGAAGAAAGTGTCTATTCAATATAATTCATTTATTATGTTTTCTCTTAATTACCCAGTCTCAATGATTTTTTTTTCCAGGACCTTACCACATCCTCATGCCATTTCCAATTCAGTGCCCAAAGGCTGGAGTGTCAGTACCTTCACTTCGTCGACAAAAGTGCCAAGAAACTATTTCCAAAGAGAATAGTGCATTAAGATGACTAATAAGAGTTAGTGTACACATAGCATCCTCTCTTGTCTTTAGGTGGTGTATTAACTCTCTAACACTGTGCCAAAAAAATTCAAGAGAGTCAAATGAGGAAAGAGTTGTGTTAACTCAGGATTCACAAATTTCTAACTATGGTCTCTTGGCTCTATGGCTTCTTAGTTATGATTGAAAGTATGTGGTAGAGAAAATTCCCTTACTAATGGTGATTATTAATTGTTATTATTGATTGATATTATTTGCCAACTTGGGAAGATGCAGAATTACAGTGCCTGTGATGGATTCTCTACATTAAGTGAGCGTATCAGTGTTACTTTTCTATTGCTATAATAAAACACCATGGTCAAGGTAACTTATAGAAGGAATAGAAGGAAGGGTTTATTTGGACCCACTGTTCCAGAGGGTTGGAGTCTTCCATGGTGTAGAAATAGTAGGCATGGTGGCTAGAATAGCAAACTGAGATCTCCCACTCTTAAGTGTGAGCAAAAGGCAGAAAGATCAAATAAAATGGCCCAAGTATTTAAGCTAGAAAACTTGCCTTCAGTAACATGGTTTGTCAAATAAACTTATACCTCCTAAGCCTCCACAATCAATGTCACTTACTGAAGACCAAGTTTTAAAATGTCTTAGAGTATATGAATATCTTGTTCAAACCACCATACTGAACCTCTGGGTGTGTTTATTGAGCAATTATATAGATTAGGTTATTGAAATGGGAAAACCTAGCTGACAGTATAGGAGAAAGTGCACTGACTACTCAAATTCAATGTGCCCTTTCAAATTGTGGCTACAATGCAATCATCTTCTCAAGGTCCTGCTGACATGCCTTTCCAAGGATAACCAACTATTCCCTGGAACTGTGAGATCAAGTCAACCCTGTCTTCCTTAAAATTCCCTTTGTCAGAGTACTTCGTTATAATTACAGGAAATGACCAAGACAAGGAAAGAGAAAGAATGGCCAAAGACTGGCAAAATACACTCTTTAAGAGTGTGCCCAGCTACCTCTTTCCTTTAACTAGGTGCCAACTCCTTCAGTTTAAACCACCGTTTAACACTGTGAACACACAGTTCAGGCATGAATTTATCAACAGACTAATTTACCAGTGAAGACTGACTACCCTCCTGTTTATTCTTCTCCAAAACTGCTGCCTTCAGTTCAGCATCCTTCAACTTCAAACTGTAACAGGTATGTGAAAAGGTGAAGGACATGTTTGAGAAGGACTCTCAGTGCTGCTAGCTGAATTAAGCTCTGGTTGCCAAAGTTTGTAATTTTCTGGTGAATTCCTTGAAAACTGACTTCCTTTCCTTCTCTACTCCATTTCCTTTTTCTGAGAACAGCTGCTCCACCCCCCCAAAAAACACAGCTCCTTCTGGGAGCAGCTCCCTAATAAATGATCTAACCTCAAATCCTTAAAGAAAAATCTTGGCCTCTATTATTAGAGAATCACATGTGGAGCCAGCCAGACTAGGCGATGACAGCGTGGAAAAAGCGTGTACAGAACCTCAGGGTGAAGGGGAGGAGCCATCAAGTGGGCATTATCACCATGAATTTTCAACACTTTCCCTGAAAATCATGATTAGTGTGAAGGGAGAGAAAGCAAAACTATTAAGAGAGTAGATTATGGACAATGAAGATGATACAATATTACACATATCAGTATGAGAAATACCCGAGGTGGATTACAGCAAAAGCATCACTTAGTGAGATGAGTGTGATTTCTTCAAGGGAAAGCTACAGAACATTCCAAGGGAAAGGCTTCACTTGAATAAGCTGTATACAGCTTTACTTCAAGGATATGCATACAATTCAAAAGAGGATTAAGGAAGGAATAGTAACTAATATCATCCCTTGATTAGTTATGCAGTTAGACATATAAACATTCAACATAGTTCTGTTGATTTATGCAACACTTCAATGACTGTATCTGGTGGAAGAAAAGAACGCTTGAAAACTACCTCTGAGATGCCTTTCTTGGTCACTCTGTCTCTCACTGTATTAGGGAAGTTGTGCAGATGTGCAGGACAACTTTATTGCCTTGCAGCTTGACTGCCTTGTCATATTTGTTACTGTATATTGTCTTTTAAACTAGGTCATACTTCCCTCTAAACAGAATTCCCAATTGCTTGCTGTACGTGCTGTAGAAGTCTGGTTTTCTAGGGATTGAGAGTAGGACTCAGGAAGTTTCCAAGGGAAAGATCTTGAGAAAAAATGTGTTGAATGTGAAAGGAAAGAAAGATAAAACAAGCCAAGAAGGATGCCAGCTTGAGAATCAATCACCTCACAGACAGCTCTGAAACAGACAAACGCCACCCAGAGTCATCAAAAACTGTTGCGAAGGAAGTGATTCTGTGATGGGTTTGCAATTAGTCCTTCAGGTGGATGACTTGTATATAGGTGTCCTCTAAAGCAGTAGATATTACTCAGATCATTGTAAGCAAGTGGGGGAAGATGTCACCACTTAGGACTAGATACACTAATGCTACCATGAAGACTTCATATTGTTTCTTATTTACTAATTCCTTTCTTTTGTTTTGTTGTTGCAGTTCTTACTAGATATATTACCATCATTTTATAATGCTGGGATTTGTGTGTAGCCATCAATGTAGTGTCTGAATAAATGAACACTTCAAAGTTATACAACTTTTCTGTTGTCCCAAATTACTATAACCAAAGTGTAATTTTGCTATTAACAACTCCAGCCATTCTATACGGCAGGGTACTGTTTACAAATGCAAAGTGTATGGTGTCTTGCTTTCAACACAGCAAAGAAAGACCATTAAAGGATGAACCAAGCTGATCCAAACACAAGGGAAACCAGTATTGAGAGACAGAAGCTGAAAACAAATGTCGAGGAATCACACTGCACGAAGTTCTGTATTTTCAAATGACATCCTACGGTTTCTGGACTGAATGTACAGAAGTGTCTGTAGAACACCTTAGAATGATCTACATTAGGCATTACCTTTTAAGCATTTTAGTAATTGAATTAATAATAACAAAACATTATTTTAGAAATGAGTTTTTAAATTCTAGATTCTGTAAAAACAGTCTGTCACCAGCATTGGAATAGATTCTGACTGACTCACAAACCTACCCTCATGTTGTTATGGGTACTCCTGCGTTTCTTCATTGCTATTAATTCACTGGTAATTACACTATGAATCATGGTAATTTGAATTCCTCCTGTTTTTTTCTACAGAAAAAGGCACATGTGAACATGGAAGGGAAAAAAGGCTGCCTATTTCAAAAGGAAAGCAATGTCTCTTCTCTGAAGAACTCTTTAATGGTGGGGACTTTTGATAACAAGCTCTAATTCAACTAGATTTTTAAGTTTAATATTAGAGCCATGATTTAGACTCTTATGAACCTTGGTTTCCCTCTATAAAAGCAAACAGTGACAAACACCTTATAGAGTTAAAGTAAGGATGAATGAGGTCAACAGGCTGCTTAAGAGGGCCTGACCCACAGCATCAGCAGACAGCGTGTTGTTGTTGCCAGAATCATAGGCACAAATACAGACAGTGTGAGTAAATGCAGAATACAAGAATCAAATAGTCCCTGGGATTATTGAAGTTATTAATATTTAAGTAGACTACCTGGAGTTTCTAACAAATAAAGAGAATGTTATGATTAGTAAGGTTTTCAAAAATCTATTATTTATTGACCTACTAAATATTTAGTCTGTTAAGGAGAATTTGAGAAAGTCAGATTTCATTTTCATCAAATCCTTATCAATAACAATCTATAATAAGAAAATTGAATTACAGTGCGCACTTCAACTTGAATTTCCCGGTGAAATTCCATTTTGAGTAGCACAGAGCAGTGGGGCTGTTATTAGGTCACTAAACACCCTGTGCTGCCAGCTAGTTTTGCACACCAGGGTGTGGGAAGGCCTGCATAGACAGGGAAGTTCAGAGACACCTTCATGGTTTATGAGCAGCAGTCAGCGGAAATACAAGTATGGTCTTGGCATGTGATTACATAGCTACATAAAGGTCAATACAAATTTTGCACATGTGTTTTGAAAGGTAAAGAGTACAATCTGTTTAAGAAGAGAAACCTGAGGATGGGTGTGTGTGTGTGTGTGTGTGTGTGTGTGTATAAAGCTGAAACCAATACTGAGAACAGAAAATTAGATAACCACAATTTATTTATTTATTTATTTATTAAAGATTTCTGTCTCTTCCCCGCCACCGCCTCCCATTTCTTCCCCCCCCCAATGAATTCCCCCTCCCTCGTCAGCCCAAAGAGCAATCAGGGTTCTCTGCCCTGTGGGAAGTCCAAGGACCACCCACCTCCATCCAGGTCTAGTAAGGTGAGCATCCAAACTGCCTAGGCTCCCACAAAGCCAATACGTGCAGTAGGATCAAAAACCCATTGCCATTGGGTGCACCCACACACTGAAACAATGGGGATGTTCTATCGGGAACTCACCAAGGCCACCTGGCCTGGGTCTGAAAAGCCTGGGATAAAACTGGTCTCGCTGAACATAGCAGACAATGAGGACTACTGAGAACTCAAGAATGATAACCACAATTTTGAGTTTAAAAAAAATAAATTAGCATGGACATACTGTGAGCAGCAGATTGCCCTATGTACACTCTGAGCTTGGAATGGAGACATCTAACAAAAATTTTTACCAGAACACATCTGATGTATTTTTTACTCCCACTCATAATCTTGTCTACACCAAAGCCGACTCTCACACATTGGGTTTACAACAGAATAGAGCCTGTTTAATAAGTTAACTTTATTTTTCTTATTATATTTTTATGGATAAAAAATGAATTTTAGAATAAACACCACCACCACCAACAACAAAACTCCAAAACTGTGAATTGGTGTATTTCATCTTGCCTCTTCTGGACTTAGTTTGGCATGCTGGATTAGGCTTCTTTTATTTTTCATTTATTATTTGTGTGTGCCATGGCGCACATGTGAAGGTCAGAGGAGAACATTTTAGAGTCAGTTCTCCCCTCCACCTCTCTGTAGGCTCATAACCCACACTCACACTGGCAGGCCTAGAAAGCGGGTGTTTTTCCCTGGTGAGCCACCCTACCAGCCTAAGCTGGACTTTCTGACCTGTTGTCACAAGAGGAAGCACCTGGATTTATGTAATATTTTAAATACTGTTCCTACACCATCATTCAAGTGTAACAGTAGATATTACAATGAATTGAGCAGCTAAACAATTGGTTTAATTGACTTTAAACACATACAAAGCAAGGGAATTTTAAAGGCGCACCCCAAGTCACATTGAGTGCACCTTGCGAAGCAGGTGCTGAGAGCTCACCTGTGGTTTCAGTGGGATAAGGGAAGAACTGGTTTCACTAAATTCACCCGCAAAGTGTCATAAACTCTTGATTTCCTCCCCCTGACTGAGATCCTCCTGTCCTCACATTTGATCTGAGCTGAGCAGTTGTCTTGGTCAAGAATTATGAACAACTTGGGGACCTATTTTACAGATGAGGCCACCAAATGGGAGGGTGTGGCTTAAACATAGAGATGAAGAAATTGAGATGGGTAGAGATAGGGAGGTGGGGGCTAGGGAACGAGGTTGGTGATGGATCTAAGCTTGGTTTTCTTTTCTAAGGCAACAGAGATGAAAAAAGGCATGTGACTGTCAGTACTTCTATGTCAATAACACCTTTGTGGTTTGCCTGTTGTTTAATGCCAACAGGCAGTGCCCCATTCTTATGCCTCATTGGAAATGGGAGGTGGTAAGGCCTCAGATAAACCTTCACTGAAAGTGACTGCCATTTGTAAACTTTGGAAATTTGAACAAGTTACTCAGCATCTCTAGGGCCAATGCTGGGTAGAGGACAGAGGTTGCGGGGACATGTTTGAAGGGGAAAAGGCAGCCGGCAAGGTTTCAGGACAAAAGTGAGCATGCATGAGACTTTAAGCTCTGAGCATACTCAATCCATTATCACAACCTTGCCTCAGTCCCCGTCTTGTGGTTATAGCTCAACTTTCTTCAAAATACAGGCTTGGGAATGGTTTGAATTAATTCAAGATCTCATATTTATAACCTATTTTCTTCTCATTGGAGAAGAAATTGGAGGCTACCTCGACAAGCCGAAACTGCTTATGGTATAGAGTATCCCAGTATCAAAACTGGCACATTCCTTTCGCTAGCCATCAGACCCATCTACGGTTCCAAACAAGTTTTCCTTTGCCTTTTATGTTTAAACAGCATATTACTGAATTTCACGCCTGGGTCCACTAGTTACCTAAGAAGTCTTTTTTTTTTTTTCTTTTCTTCTTTGTTCTCTGGCGCCACCAAAGCCCATATTTGTGTTACCTAATATACATCTCTTTACTTGTGTGGTCTTGAAGAATCCAAAACTTTCAAACTCGTGTCAGTTTCCAAGAAAACATCAAAAAATAATAAATTCACAGCTGCTGAGACTGCTATCATAATGGATCAAGACATGAAACAGAAGCAGACTTCAAGCACTCAAATCTCTCACCCACATCACAGGCCAACCCCTGCACTCAGACATCTCCCTAAGGTCTGTTGTCTACAAGGACCAGCCCATACAATAATCTGTTCAGTTGGACATTTTAAAAACAGCAGTGAACAACAAAAAATTCTTGATAGGTAGACAGTTATGTTGAGTATCTCAGGACACCGCCAGTTGGAATATAAATAAATATTCACATTTTTGATAAAATGTTAAACATATGCATATGATGATAAAACCTAGGTAAATGTTCAGCCAAATTTATGTGTACATGTTTATGCCAAAACGGTATGTAGAAGAGTGTTTACGGAATCCCTGTAAGCTAGAAACTGCTAGTGTCTCCTAACAGGTTAGGAATCGCATTAAAAGGGAAACTACTGCCATAGGCAAAGCATGGAACCTCAAAGACATAATGTTGACTCAAAGATCTGAGATAGAAATAGCTTCACCTATATGGATCTATTTATATGAATGTCAAGAGCAGGCAGAACTAATCTATGAGCCCTAGACACTCATCTTTGCGGAAATATAGTAAATGAAAGAATGTGCAAAAAATGTGCTGAATTTTCAACTGGCTGCTGGCTAAAAAAAAAAAAAAATGTTTGGTTGGCAAAACTTCAAGTCCAACACTATGCATATGCACATCCTACCATGTGTATAGCAGCCAGTAAGTGTTTCAAATATGAAGATTAAAATGTATACTTGCCTCGATAAAAAAAATCTTGCTACAAAACAAGGCAAAATCCTCAAATTATGGAGAAATCTATCAGGTTCATCGTGTGAACGTGATCACAAATTCAAGCAACAATTCCAGGGACTAATTCTGGTTTAAGGCCAGCTGGGTCAATGTCTTTGCTGCATGTGGCATTATTATTATCACATCTATTTTAGTTTGGTCACAGTATTAAAGTTCCTTTCACTGTCTCCTTCATCCTCACCCTAAGACCTCATTATTTTTATATTTTTAAATTTATAGCTATGGAAACTGATGATCAAACATATTGAAATACTCAGACTGTTAGATTCCTCAAGAAATGAATCATCACTTACTCTGGTTACCTGTGTCCCCTTGATTATAAATTATGGGAGCAGTACACCAACTATAGGAAATGCCTGTCCCTTGGCGTTAGAGACATCAATGGTTTGTTCTTCTTCTAATCATTATTTCCTGATGGGTTCAGTTTGTTCAGCCCTTGTTCCTTATTCAAATTAAAAAGACTCTGAGGGGAACCCATAGCAATATACAGGTTTCCTCTCTCCCAGACCCATTTTTTTTAAGTTCTATGAGCCCAACATCAAGGCTGCCAGTCTGGCTATACTCCAGGGACTCACTGTGACTATGATTTGCTTATTGTAAGTGTTCATGTGATCACAGAGTTAACACAATCTCTTGCTTGCTTTTAGAATTTAAGGGTTGAAATGAACACAGGTATCTTCAAAATTCCAAAACAAGCCTTAGGTGTTTTTTCTTTCCCCCTGGGAAAGATAAAAATCAGAGGCATATGCATACTAGACATGCACCACAGCATTCGCCTATATGACCAGACTCCGGGATTTTTTTTTTCCTTAAGGAAATATATAATCATTTATAATCAACATTAGCAACCTGGTAGAGATTTATGGAATAACAAATAATAAGGTCATTTTATGTTTATATACATAGTCTTTAGAGATACAGGCCTATGTCCAAATCACAACTAAACTTTTATTTAAACCTAATAAATATGAAAAGGTAAACAAAAAGTATTCATTATGACAAATGAGTGACCCTTGGTTCTTTATTATCATGTATTGTACCTTTTCATCAGTAATGAGTACACACACACGATTTGGAACATTAATTAGTAATATCATAAATTCTTTATAGACAAGTATCCAAACACTCTCCTCTAGAGTCAAAAGTCCATGATTTCTTGGCCTGCTAACAGCTGTAGTACAAAGTCTTGTTTTGGGAGTTCTTTTGTTTTGTGTGTGTGTGTGTGTGTGTGTGTGTGTGTGTGTGTTAGTGCACTTCCTTTAGAGAAGCTAAAGATGAAAGAAATGCGGTATGAAAGGTAACATAACACAGAGACAGAATGTCATTCTCCTGTAATCTCACACGATGCTTGTTTGCAGAACACTGACACTTTAAGTATTATGAAGTCTTAACAGTACATGCTAGAAGCGATATTAATCTTGCAATTCGTAGTCTTCTCTTTCCATTGAATATGATCAGAATTGTGCAAACTTCCTTTATGCTTTATGTAACCTCTCAAAGAATGAGGCTTTCAGAAAGAACCTAGCCAGAAACACATCTATACTGGGGAAGTTAGCTCCTGGCTGAACTCAACAAAACTCTGTTCCTGGCTCACTGATGTCTAATGGGGTCTAATGTCTTCCTTGCTCATTACATCCTCTTGCCCCAACACAGGGAAAGCAATCAGACCTTGAAAATGGTGATGGAAAAGCACATATCCTGAGATCTGCTACTGCCAGCAGACGATTAAGGAGTATCATTGCTCGGCTGGAAAATTTCTCAAAGGTTATAGAGCACCATTGAAAAAAACTCATTTACAAGTAAGACCATAGAGTGCAGCTATTCTGAGGAGAGGCTCCTGAAAAGTTACCCTTGTTTTCTTAACCTTACACTCACTAATCACTATTGCCAAGGTATTTACAGGATATTCCTTCAGGATAGCATGAACTTATACTTTAATTATAGTATGGGGATACAGCACCAGCAATCAAATACATTCATGTTGTAAAGATACCACCTACAACTTACTAAGATGCTATTAGTTACTCTCAATAGATCTATGTGAAAAGGGAATTTCATACAGTCCTTTTTGGATGGTGGTTCTAATGGGTACTTGTAGGACGTTAGGATGAGAGCCTGGAGAAATGCTCAGTGGTTAAGAATTGTGGCATCAGGCAACTCACAGCCACCTGTGCTCCAGTTCCAGCTTATCCCACACCCCCTGGTCTTCAACAGCACCAGTACACAAGATGTCTGTGCATTAACACACATACACATAAACTAAAAATAAACTTAGAGAGAGATAGATAGTTCACTGGTTAAGAGAATGTGTTTCTCTTACAGAGAATCCAAGTTCAGTTTCCAGTATCTATATCAGGTGGTTTATAAACCATCTATAAATGTCCAGTTACAGGAAATACATCTTCTGGACCCACACATGCACATAAAGTAAAATTTAAAAATATTTCTTAGGGTAAACTTTATGATACCTTTCCAAAAGTATAGCTGTTATCACCATAAGCATATGACCATCAGAGAACAAAGTTGATATGGGTGAGACAGTAGCTTTTTATGTTTTAGCTACCTACTCTATTTAATTTATTAGTAACAAATTCAATATAGCATCATAATTAATTCCAAACTTAGCACACAATGAGATCCATTATATAGTAGAGTTGTTCAGATCTGAGACAATCACATTAGTGAAAAATCACATTAATTTGTCACGTATTACAATTAAAAGTCCAGTTTTGCTTAACTAAAACTCTACTGGAATGTATTCTCTTGTCTACACCCTAGGAGAGCCTGGAAGACACTGAGGGTGTTGACCTCCCAATGTGTGGAACTCCTGTCACCATGATTACACCTTATGAGAAGTTTGAGACAGAACTACCCAAACAGGCTGCTCTTATGATTCTGAGCAACTACAGATAATAAAAATACATAGAAGGAAGTTTGGCTGGAGACTGCGGAGATGACTTCCTAGGTAAAATGCTTGCATATGAAAATGCCACTCAGTTTAGGTCACCAGCCTCACCTGAAATCAGGTTCCAGCAGTGCACATACGTAACCGCAGCACTGGAAGTGCACAGATGATAACTACATCATCAGAGCTTGCTGCTCAATCAGCCTAGCCAAATCAGTGAGCTCTAGGATTGGTGAGGGGTCCTATCTCAAAGAATCAGGTATAATGCCATGGAAGTAAACACCGGATGTTAAGCTCTGAACTCTACGTGCATGTATGCATATACACATTTGTATCTGCACAAGCATGAACACAATGCACACATGTATGAATTTATGCACACCTGCACACACATGCACATATATAAAGACACTCTCTGAAAAAGAAAAAAACTAAGGAGGTAACATGGTAAAATTTGGTACAACCATAAGAGACTGGTGAAAACAGTATAAGAAAACATACAAGGAGGAAGGTGCCAGGTGTTCACGAATTGCAAGAATTCTCTGCTCAAAGTAATCTATAGGGTCAATGGCATTTCTATCAAAATTCCAATGGCATTTTACAGAGGAACACAAAGCAGACTTAAGATTTGTATAGAACTGCAAAATACTTGATTAGCCAAAGCAATTTTGAGAAATCAGAACAAAGCTGGAAACATCGCATTCCTGATTTCAAACTGTATTACTCATCAAGAGGAATAGCACTGTCATGACAAACAGCCAACAGAACAATAGAACAACACCAAGAGCTCAGACCCAGATTCACACAGAACTGATGAGTTGCTTTGATGGAGGACGGAGAATACACAATGAGGAAAGTAAAGTCCCTCTAAGGGGTATTCAAATTAGGTAAATTTTACCCTACCTAAGAGTAAAATTGGATTCTTGTTTTATATGAGGTATAAAAATTGAGTTTAAATATATTCAAGACTCCAATAAATAACTTTAAAAATTCCTGATTATAAAACTCAGGAATATCTTGGTCATGGGTCTAGACAATGAATTTGGGTATCACACCAAAGAACAGGCATAAAAAATAAAGTGTGACCTCAAAATAAAAGGCTTCTGTCTCTCAAAAGGAGCTGACAACAAACTGGGGGTTGGGGGGCAACATACATAAAGCATACCACATAAAGAACTCATAAAATTTCACATATAAAGCAAATGCCCAATTTAAAAAACAGACAAAGGTATTGCACCAACATAAAAAAGACATAAAAATGGCAAATAAATAACGACTCATTAGTGCTCCTAATCAGAGAAATTGGGGTCAAAACAATAAAATGCTTCCTCACCTCGGTTAGGATACATATAACCAAAAGGGATGAAGGATGGAACTGGTGAAGTAACTTAGAAGGTAAAGATGCTTGCCAAGACTGACACCATGAGTTCAATCAATCCCCAGGACACATAATGAGAGCAGAGAGATTCCCACAAGTTCTCCTCTTACCTCCATATGCAGATTATGGCATAGACATTAGCAAGCAAGTAAATCAAGAAGTAAATGAATGTTTAAGATGATGGAATATGGAAAGCGTTGGCTAGAGTACAGAGCAAAGGAGTAACATGTACGTTATTGGTAGGGATGGAAGTTCGGAGTGATTTTAGGGAAAACAGAGCAAAGGATTGCCATGCTGATCAAGCAATCACACTTTACATATTAATAGTCAAAGAAAACAAAATAAATATCTTAAGATATCTGTTTAATTCCCAGCACTTGGGAGACAGAGGCAGACGAATTTCTGTGAGTTCAAGGCCAGACTGCAAGTGCCTGGACAGTCTGTCTCAAAAAAAAAGATAACTGAAACCCATATTTATTGCAACATTATTTATGAAACCATCAGATATGAAAGCAATCTGAGAATCCCCTGGGGTATAAATAATAAACAAATATATAGAGACAGAGGGATATAATGGATTATTATTTAGCAATAATAAAGAGGTAAATATTCTTATCTATGATAACACAGATAAGAATCCAAAGGACATGTTAGATGGATTCATCCAGACATAAAAGACAAGTACATGGTCTCACTTCTATATGGAATCAAAATCCACGTTCATGGAAAGGAAACATGAGATCAAATGAATATCAGTGGCTAGGACATGGGAAAATAGGAAGATTTTAGTCAGCAAGCACAAAAGTGAAACATGAAATGATATTTTTTTGCTTCAAGCCGGTACATTAAAGGAATAATTTATTATAAAAAATACCTAATACATTTATTTATATGTTGAATTCTATCTCTGCTAAGAAAGAATCCTATTTGGAAACACAAATTCAGTTACTAAAAATGTAATCTATTAGACAGCTAGAATTGGTCTTAAACCAATGGTTGTTGCAAAGGATGATAAAGAGAAATTTTCAGAGAAGTTTAATTTGATGTTCTGGTCAATATTCCTATATTTCCCCAATACTGATGGTCTAATAGACACCTGTAACAACAATAGTTTTTCTGTTAAGTGCAAAAAACCAAAGCAATTCTCCTGATCTGGACCCTCCTATGGCTGACTTGCTGAAGTAATGTGAAAAATGCTGCCTTTCTACCTGCTGGACAACAAGAACAAGTATTTACTCTAAACATAATTTTAGTCATTTTTCTGTTGCCTATAGAGAGACACGATCTTCACTAGGAAAGTTATATTCTATTTTGTACAATCTAGAAAGATCTGACACACCTCCTTTCGTTCTCCAAAAATCATTTCCACTGTGTTAAAAAGTCATAATTCATTATAAAGAATATTTAGTATCAAACTTGATCTGTTTTATCTCCTGTTACGTTGTTGGTAAGGCTACAAAAGAACTGCTAGGATGACAAAATTAAAGCAGCCAAGGAAAATGCAAGCAATGGGGAGATTTTAAAAGGTAGAACCAGAAAAGGAGACGATATGGAGGAGCTAACGCAATACATTAATTGCACAGAATCGCACCCCATTACCTCATATATTTGAATGCTTGGTTCTCAGTTGGTGGAACTATTTAGGGAGAATAAATTTCGAGGTGTGGCCTTTTTGGAGGAAGCATGGCGTTTTGGGGGGAATGTGTGTCCCTGGAATGGGCTTTGAGGTTTCACAAGCACATACCAGGGCGAGTCTCACACTCTCCTTCTTCCTCTTGCTTGTGGAACAGGTGTAAGCTTACTGCTGCTGCTTCAGTGCCCTGTCTGGTGCTTGCCTTCTGACTTGCTTCCCACCATGATGTTTATGAAATCACCCTCCGAAAATGTAGGTAAGTCTCCAATTAAATGCTTTCTTTTATAAATTGCCTTGGTCATGTGTCTCTTCTCAGCAATAGAACAATAACTAAGACTGCTGGTAAAAAGAGGTGCGTAGGGAGATGGTTAGAGTAAACTAAGCATTAAAGCATAAGGAAATTTTCTGTCTCTCTAGTGTGGCAGTGTCTTTTACACTATTAAACACAATGAGATTTCTGCTAGCATGACAGAAATTTGTCTTACTGTTAGTTCTACTCCTTGAACATTATTATTAAGTAGTAAAGGCCCAATCTTGATGTTTTGATCATTGCATATGTGACAATGAATACAACCTTAGAAAGCATAGTGAATTTGAAGGTTTGAGTAACATATTATATACATTAAAGACGTATTTACCATATACCGTGTTATGTATAGGAGAGGTGGGGCATGGAAATATTTGTATTCCAAAGAAAATAAATAATAAATAATTTCATAAATATTTCAGAGCTTAGAATACTGTGACAGTCTTTCAGTCTCTGCTAGATAGTTTTATCCACAAGCTAAAAACACTGGGGAGGAGGGAATCTCAATTAGGAAAATGCCTCCATCAGATCTGGTTGTAGGTCATTTTTTTAAATTGGTGATTGATGTGGCAGGGCTCAGTCCATTGTGGACAGAACCATCCTTGGGCTGGTGGTCCTGAGTCCTATAAGAAAGCAGGCTGAATAAGACCTGAAGAACAAGCCAGTAAACTGCACTCCTTCATTGCCTCTGGACGAGGTCCTGCCTCCAGGTTTCTGCCATGTTTGAGTTCCTGTTTTGACTTCCTTTACTGATGGGCTGTGATGTGGAAGTATAAGCCAAACAAACCCTTTCCTCCACAAGTTGTTTTGGTTATGATGTTTTGCTACAGAAATAATAACCCTAACCAGGACACAGTCATGTAGAATTTGTCATGTACTTAAGAGAAAGAGGAGAGAAACTACACATTGAAATTTCTAAAGTTCTTTATAAGACATTTGTAAAGAAATGACTATTTTTTATTAAATATATACTCATTTTTTATTTCACCAGGAAATCCATTTAAACCACACAGTGGCCATGAAGCCTACACCCTAAGCATGCCTGGTCATTTCATTGCCCCCTTCAGACTATTATATGCTACTATGCACACACTACATTGAAGAAAGAAATTAAAATTCCAATTGTATATCTCACCATCTCCTCCTAGCAGCTAACCCATGACCCTCATCTGTTCTCCAAATAGCATCATCTTGGAAGAGTCTGAACACTAAAGAAACCAGCCAGAATATACTCTTATCTAAAGGAACCCTTTATGATGGGGGCCGGAAACATCAACATCTCCCAAAGAGCTGAAGCTTCAACACAAACTTCTATCTCAAAAGATATCAGAGTCACATTGCAGAGGATATGTGCATAATGCAGACCGTGGGAGAGTGATGTCGGCCCGTTTCAGAGCTACATAACCCGCTCACACCTCTACATTAAATAGTCCCCTTTCCAGGGCAAAGAATCTCCCAACAGGCCCTTCCGGGTACAGTAAGAGTTCTTACGTAATGGAACTGGCTGGCCATGTTGAGTGTACCAATGTATGACTGGTACCCTGAGGGAGATTTTATTGAGCTGCCTTAGTTGGATAGCCTGGAAGGTGCTTGGGTGCGTATATGTTTTGACTGGTTGACTCTAGTAGTCCAGGGCCTTCCAGGCAATAAACTCTTCCATAAATAAGCCCCCCCCCCAGTGACTCTATCAGTCTAACAAAGATGGAGAGCATGGTAAACACGACACCTAGCAAATAGAAATCCAACACATATTTCATGACTAAAATGTCTACCATATTTATATAGACTAGTAGCGATGCTTCTGCTTCTCAATCCTCAAATGATTTTGGTTCTTCTATTTTGAAAATAACACATCTGCTTAATATTTTTCGGGAACAATAGTAGCCTGGTGTGGTGCTTGAATTTTTCTTTCACTCAAAAAGAAAAGTTTTATTCATCAGATTTGTGTAAGGTGGGATTCTCCAGAAGGAAAAATTGAGGCATTGATCACATAATCAAGGAACTTTCAATTCCCCATCGTGTGTGACTTATAAGTTGGAGACCCAGAGGAGCTGGCATGGTTCTTAGGAGTTGAAGGCTGAGCTCTGAGACAGGCAAAGCACAGCAAGTTCTCGCTTCCTCCACACCAGCTGGGGATAAATACTGTGTAGGAGTTATGTCCTTTTATACCATTTTCCTTGCATTTCAACTACTTATATAAATACTATCTATTTGAATACTTAAACTTAATTATGTGTTCATATTGATTACAACTGTTTTTTTTTTATTTAGTAGTCTATGAAATGTTAATGCCAATCATTTATTGCATTAAGTTAAAGATGTGTATGGGTTATTTTCATTATATGTATATACTAGGTGTATATCTAGTCCCCATGGTGGAAAGGAAAGGGCATAGGATCCCTTGGAACTGGAGCTACAGAAAGTTGTGAGCTACTATGTAGGGGATGAGAGTCAAACCTGGGTCCTCTAGAAATTCAGCAAATTATTAACTGTTGAGCCACCTCTCTAACTCCTGTAGCATCATTATCAATTAAAATATCTCCTTCTTCAAAAGTTTTCTGAATTTCACCATGTAACCCTTGTTTGGAGCCCTTAGGTTTCTCTGCTTCATATGATCCTGAGTGTTTCTTGTAGCTCATATTTTGCTTAAGCTCAGCTGTTAGAAAAAAAGTAATTTGGTTTGTAAGGTAAGAGCACTTGTCATGATCTGAATTTAAATACAGAACACACATAATGTAGGAGAAAAAAGTGAACTTCTAGAAGTTGTCCTCTGACCACTACATTCCCATCATAGCAAGAATGTACCTGTACTACACCTAGCCTACCCACCTATCCACCCCAACCCCTCCACACACACACACCTATACACATACACACCACAAAACATATTTTAATATATTTTTGCCTTTTGATACATAACACAGCTGTATAAATAAATAAATAAACAAACAAACAAATAAATAAGGAAAAAAGGAAGGAAGGGAGAGAAACAAAGGAAGGAAGAAAGAGAAGAAGGGAGGGAGGGAAGGAAGGAGGGAGGGAGGGAGGGAGGAAGGAAGGAAGGAAGGAAGGAAGGAAGGAAGGAAGGAAGGAAGGAAGGAAAAAGGAAGGAAAAAAGGAAGGAAGGGAGAGAAACAAAAAAAGAACAGAAGAAAAGAAAAAACACTAGACCTTGTCTTGACTCTTTGATGCTTCTCATGGTTCTGAAAGTAACTTCAATCCATATGTATGGGAGAGGTTGTTCTACTATAGTGAGAATAAAATGATTTTAAAGCTATGGTGTCAAAGATAGCAATAATTAGTGGTGAGAATTTTGACAGATTCCAATTAGATGAGTGACTGGACTGGACACAGCACAGGGGTGGGAGAGTTAAACCTGAAAGCTGACGAGTATTTAAAGAGTGATGCATCATTGCTCCAGTTTAAAGCAAGAAAATTATATGAATCATTCATCCCCCCCAACAACAGAAAAATGTTTTGACACTTTCAAAGAGGTGTTAAAATGGGAATTGTTTTGTCAAAAGTAAATAAGTGGGGTGCAAATTTTTCTTCTTGCCAAGACTGAAGAGATTCCACATCATAGCTGAAAAGGGAAATAAGATGCTCTACCAGAAAATGGTCCTCAGGAGCCACCTCTATGCACTAAGAAACTCAGAGAAAACTCTGGCTCCTTGACCAACCAACTCCATTTAACACTTATGCTACATGAAGGATGATGAGCCTGGGACCATATTTTCACCTTTCCAGCTGCATTGAGGGGGTCATTTCCTGAGGGAAGAAAGCATGCCTTTTTGTAAGCTTAGCAGTTCTCTCAGAGGGGTAGAGTAGTCTCTGTGCCATGTTCAAGGGTTATTTTTCAAATGGCATATAAGACCTCATTACTAACAATAAACAAACAATAAGATCTTAAGATCAGTCTCTTCATTACAGTCAAACAGAAAAGACTCTTTATTTTACTCCTGAATTTTAAAATCTCAAACAGACTGGTTTACCTGATGCTATTTATTTAGTGAAGTCCTTAGTGCTCTTTTAGTTAAAGCTTATGAGGTTATAATAGCTAGACGTCTTTGTTATTGGTGCTGTCCTTTACCTAACATATGTAACACAGTATCTTCTTCTTCTTGTTGTTCTTCTTGTTGTTCTTCTTGTTCTTGTTCTTCTCCTTCTCTTTCTTCTCCTTCTTCTTTTACTGTTTCCTTAGTTTCTGTTTTGTTTTTATAAACAGAATTTCTCTGTGTGTCCTGAAACTAGATCTGTAGAGCAGGCTCACCAAGATCCACCTGCCTCAGCCTCCCAAGTGCTGGGATTAAGACATGCACCACCACTGCCCAGTTTTAAAGAAGTAAGCTCTATGAAGAACAGATAAGGAAAATGTGGTACATTTACACAATGGAGTTCTACACAGCAGAAAAAAAAATAATGACATCTTGAATTTTGCAGGAAAATGTATGGAGCTAGAAAACGTCATTTTGAGTGAGATAATCCAGACCCAAAAAGACAACTATCACATGTACTCACTCATACGTCATTTTTAAACATAAAGCAAAGAAAACCAGCCCACAAATCACAATCCCAGAGAACCTAGACAACAATGAGGACCCTAGGAGAGACATACATAGATCTAATCTACATGGGAAGTAGAAAAAGACAAGATACAAGATTTCCTGAGTAAATTGGGAGCATGGGGATCTTGTGAAAGGGTTGAAGGGGAGGGGAAAGGTAGGGAGGGGAGCAGAGAAAAATGCAGAGTTGAACAAAAATCAATTAAAAAATGTTAAGAAAAAAAGAAGAAGAAAGGTCTACATCTTTCTAGGAACTAGGATTTCACATGGTCCCATCTGAGAAAAGGAAAATGAAGCTATTATCAGTTGCCAACATAGAAAGGCAATGGTTATACGCACAAAGTCACTGGATTTTCAACATCCATAGGAGGTGAGTCAGGTATGTGTACTTAGCCCATATTTAGTCAAAGAAGAAACTGAGGGTTTCTTACAATGAACAAGTTCTGAGGGGCAGAGAGATATACAGTGAAGTCAGGAACACATGCTCCCTACCATGTTTTCTTCACCTGCCAAGACTTAGAACTAAGGGTCTGCCGGGACATTGCTTCTTCCCTTGATCCTCAAGATTTCTAGTCCTTTATTATTTTCCCCTTATCTAGAGTTGATTGTAACTAGTATTATTCCTTAAAAAAGTAACAAGGCTATTAACCCCTGGATCATATGTCTTGACTGTCCAAATAACTTTGTGGAAAAAACATTTGGGAAGTATAGTTAATATGGCCAGAATTCTTTGTGTACATTCTTAACAAATCTCAACTTGTTTTGAATATGACAAAAACCAAAGAGACAAGAAAAGGATCCTGTTTTCTTCTGCATGTCATTGTGACTCCTTTTCTCCAGGTTGAGAACAAACATACACTTCAACTTAAAGAGTAAGTTCTTCATGATAGTGAAACTAATTTGATATGAGCTACCTGGGGTCTTTGGAGTGCAGTCTTTTTGAATAGAAATACTCAATAGCAAAACCAACAATTACATTTTTCTTTTCACCATATCTACTTAACTTGAGAAATGTCTCAGGAAGAGTTATTTCTACTATTATTCTCAGAATTATTGGTTAACCTTACTGCAATTTTGGAGGTTTCCTATCCCTGATGGTGAAGGATCTCAACTGATTTCTAATTGATTTATGGACCTTATCCTCTTTTTCTTGCTAGATATACAGTCAAGTGAACACAGCCAAGTTTTAAAAGTAATGTTTGAGGGGACTGAAAAGTTTCCTTATACCTGATGTTCCCCAAGACTTCTTTCACTTGCTTTCCCTTTCTAGCCAATAAAATAACTGTACACCAGAGTAGAAACAATTATAGCCAGAAGGGTCATGGCCGACTAGCTAAGTAACTTAAGAGAGCTCTTCTAAAGGAGTTAAGTGGATTGTCAGACATGGTCAGATAGTCACTGATAAGGAAGTTGAGTCAACATCCCATCAGTTAACTATTCATCAGACACAGACCCACCATCATTCTCTTCAGTGTAACTCTGATAGCTTATATCCCTTTAAGCATAAGAACATTTTCTGAGATAATCAAGAAACACAGGAACAATGCTGAAGAAGGTATGAAATACATGGTCTTGAATCTAATGTACATTTGAAGAGACAGTGTGGAACTGAGGGAAAATCTCCTAAATCCACACTCCAACAACCTAAGCAATTTAACTTTTGTGGTTTGACAGACTGGAGGCTTCCAAAGCAGACACTGAAGTACCTAGGGTCCTCAGGAGTGCACACAGTAATGACTTGGAAGAGTGATGAGTGTTCTTACATGGCCATAGTTTTCCAACCAAATTCACCTGGAAAAAATGTATTTACCTACATGTACTTTTTTTTAAGATTTTATTTGAAAATAGGTTTCTTAGACTTATAAGATTAAACGAGTTAATCACAGTCATTCCCAATATCTATTCCAACAAGAATTCTCTAGGAGAGAAACAACTTTCCACTTTTACTATCATAAGCAACTCTCTTCCAGAGTCTTATGAGATACTGCCTAGCATAATTTTAAGGCTAGCAAAACATTGCCAATGCAGTCAAACATGGTCAAATCCTGATGGGTCCTTTCATAATGCTTGTGGAGCAAAGGTATCTGTAAGACAAAGCCTGTAAGGAGTGTAACTGCCAAAAACACAGGGAAGGGGGCTGTTAGTCATTTCCTTATATGAAGACTATTCGGTTAGACAGACAGAGAAAGGACCTGAGAGTGTGAGGAGAAGGTAGAGGTAGAGAGGCATCAAAGAAATTGTTGGTCTAACTGCTTTGAATGTAAACTCCATTTTCTAATATGCAAGTCACTGGTTCTTATGACATACAAAGTCATATATGTACTTGATATATGTAGTATCCTCCTTAATCTGTGAGGGTTCCTTCTCAAGATACTCAGGAGATGCCTGAAATCATGTATAGTGCAGAGGTGTGTGTGTGTGTGTGTGTGTGTGTGTGTGTGTGTGTGTGTAACATGCACGTGTATATGTACAACACACAGACTCAACATTCCTTATGCACAATGTTTGGGGCCAGAAGCATTTCAGATTTGGAAATCTTGGAGATTTGGGTATATTTGTAAATTCTTAGCAGTTGAACACTGCTAATCAAAAAGCTCCCAAATCTGAACCTTCTTAAGTGTTATGCTACAAGATTTCAAAGAATTTTTAGACGTTAAACTTTCAGACTTAAGAATTTTCAGCCATTATAGTTTTCCAGGATAAAATTCAATCTATAATTGAGGGCAATAGAAGATTAACAGCAACAAATAACAAAACAGAACAATGATAACAGACATTATTAAAATCAGGACTGTGATCTTTTCTCTCGTCAGGTATGTTCTTGTACTATGCTCTCATCCTTCTCCCTGTTGACCTCAGTGACTGAAGCTGTGGAGAGTTGAGCTGTGGATAAGGACTACCTCTTCTCTCCAATTTAAACATAGGAGAAAGTGCTGCCCAAGTCTTGGTGCCATCTTTGAAAGTGCAGGGACTGACTCAGCTTTGAGAGGAGCACTTTCCTATTTCACAATCCAGTTCACTGTCACATTCACAGAGCATGTTCCTGGGAGCTCTGCCAAGAAGTATAGTGTCTACCAGGCAAGGCAAAGCCAGCCCTAAACTCCTTGACTAAGATATAATTTATTCTGATCACATACACACACACACACACGGCGGGGGCAGGGTACAAGGAGGTCCCCATTCCACTGAAGGTCTCAGAACAATAAATCTTCCTCATGGAGAGGGACACATTGAAAATAACTGCAGATTTTGCACCTCCGTGTTTTCTCTCCAGTTAAAGTTCATCAATAATAAAACCAGATCTAAGAACCTGGGTAAATAGCTGCAGTATTCAGTTTCACTTGGGGTGTGTGTGGGGGGGGGTTACAGTAATAATATATTTCTGTAACCAAGATTCTACCAATTGTTTTAGGATAAATGAATCTAAGTGCTGGTTCTTTTAGAGATAGTTCAAAAGGCACACTGTAAAAAGGCCCAAGTAATATCACAGCACATGTATTAGAACACCAAAAAAATGCATGTGGAAAATGAATGGTCAAAAATACTGTCATAAATCACCCACTTAAGAACATAGAGACTAAAACAGAACAGACTCTTTTGGATGTACAGCTAAGTACTAGAGAACCAACAATAACTGTCAGGCACCAAGATTAGTAAGGAGTTCCCAGGTAGGACTGTAGCCCTGGACAGAATGTTCCTGGAGGTCGGTGGCTATGGGCCACCTGTGAGAATAAAGTCTTCATCAAAAGTGTAATTCAAAGGCAGGATGGAGAAAGGGGATAAATGACTAAACCATTTTCTCTTCCTTCCTTCTCCTGAAGATATCTCGCGACAAGGCAAAAGTCAAGGGAGTTGCGAGCGCAGTAAAAACACATTCGCCTAAATGGACCAATGATGGGCAGAGAATTGATAAAGACTATGCATAGATGTGGTGTGGGAAATGTCCACCACTGATCCTTAACTAAGAAATGCATGTATGTACAGTAGGTTTCTGAGTCTCTGGAATGTGATTCTGAATATATTGGTGGCCTTCAAATTCATAGCTTTAAGTTGTATTATAGTCTTTTCCGCAAAGCTGAGCTTTGTATATAGAACTATCTACTGGATGTATCCTTGATAATATCTCATATACATCTCTAAAGGCAATAAACTGCTAAAGACACTAGTCTCGGTCTTCTTTTTCACTTTAGATCTCTTCCTGCCTAAATCCCCCTTTCTGTGATCTTGAATCAACCTGACTAGATAAATGCTGATCCTTACTTCATTTCCCCTCAGTCTCCAATCCCATCAGAGACTCCATCCCGCCCATCCTTCTCAAAAGCTGACCCATTTACTCATTATTGTATTGCCAACAATTTGACATTTTCTTCACCTCTAACCTGGTCCTTCTTGTGCTTTCTCTACTTCTTATGTCTTTCCACAAAGCAATAGAAAGCTGCTTTTGATTTTAAGATTTATTTTTTTGGTGTGTGTGTGTGTTTTCAAGTACCCACAGAGGTCAGAAGAAACCAAAATAGAGCTGCAGGTGGTTCTGAGCAACCTGATTTGGGTGCTGGGAACCAATCTCAGCTTGTCTGCAGGTGCTACACACACCCTTAACCACTGACTCATCTCTCCACCCCTACATCCTGCTTTTAAAGGAAATCTCATTGCTCTACTTACTTAACTAAAACTCTTCTTTCTTTCCTTTTAGGAACCTAAATCCCTCCAGGTTCACCTACACACAAAGGTTTTTGTACATGGATCAAGTAACTTTCTTCCAGTTCCACTTGTATTAATCTGATGAATTTTGTTAAGGTTTTTGAAAAAAAATATTTAAATAACATACAATATAATAATATTAAACAAAACTAATACACTGGAGTGGGACAAGACAAACAAAAGGAGAAGACTCCAAGGCAAGGCACCAGAATCAGAGACCTACCAATTTGCACACTCCAGATTCCCATTAAAAAAAAACACTAAACTGGAAGACATAATATTTATGCAGAGAGCCTGGTGCAAACCCATGCAGGCCCTGTTCATGCTCTCTCTGTCTCTGTGAGTTCATATGAGCTTTGATTATGATAATTCTGAAATTACTGATAAGGTACATGAATAATGCAAACATCTCCTACACATCTTTTCATTGTGTTTTTATTCATTCCTCAATATAATTTTTCCAGGACCATGCTTTCCTAAACAACCTCTGGAGTTCCTTTTCTTCGCTCTCCGCATTCTGTTACTATCCAGCTCTCCATTGTAACTGCACTTCTGACATTGTCCTGTGCTTTGCTTGCTTATCTGGTTGTCATTTAATGGGCCATGTTACATATTGACATGGGCAAGACATGTCTGGGGACTACTGTAAATCTTACCTTGAACAGACACCAAAGATACAAGTATCTAGTGAATGAGAAAAAGCACAGTCTGTGATCCAGAGATCAAAAAACGGCTACAAGTTGTCAGGCCTTGTGTTTGTTCTTTATTTAATATATATTTTTAACCACTTCATAAATTCAATCAAGGCTACAGGCACTTATTGATGTTAAAGGAGTAGAGGAAAAGAAAGAACCTGTCACTCTGTGAGGAAACACTCTGACCCCTCCCCCAGGTGACTCTCTTGTAAGCTTTTACAGACACTTGAGATAAGTTCAAGAGGAAGGAATTTCTGACATGCTACATGACAGAGTAAGTGAGGGTTGTGCTCAAAGTGTAACACCGGCCCTGGGAGGAATGAAAGTGACTGTCAATCTCTCTTGGTGATGGAAAGAAACTTAACAGCCTCATCAGGAGCCAGCAGGAATTAGCTTAGATTCTGCGAGGAGAAAGAACAGACTATAGACCTCACGTTACACTGAACAGTGAAAGGCACAAGGAGGATGGCTTACAGATCTACTGTTTGCGGAGGCAAAGAGACAAACAGAAAAGGAATGTGTTAGCCTAGTAGTGTTCCAGGCAAAGCAATGTAGTGGTGAGAAAACACCTGAGTGTTTAATGATTTACGTTCAGTGTTGACAGAATTGTTTTCAGTGCACAGTATCTTGACTGCTTGCAAACTGCCATGGAAGGGGCCATAGGTTCGTGCATGAGGATTATAAATGAGCACCTCGGACTCAGGCATGATTCACGGAGTTTCAAAATAAGCCCATCCGCAACTCTATCTACTGGAAACTGCATTTTAGATTAGCAAACTAAAAAGCAGTCATGAAAAAAGCATCCTAGGAGAAGAATACAAGGAATAGAGAATGAGCGTCTCTTCGATGTGCTCTAGTGCACCAGTGAGCTCAAATTCTGTTTCATAATAAGGAGCAAGGGGACAAAACCACAGTGAGTGCGGGCAAGAACCGCACTCTGACAGGGGCAGTGAGTGAGCTGAACTAAATGTGTGCGGAATGCTGAACTCTCCCCAATTGCAGCACAGTCACTAGCATAAGATGCTGCCAAGGATGCATTTGCCAGTCTCTTTACCTTAGACAAAGAAATCACTGCACAAATGCTGACAGTATGCAGCATGGGGCTGTATCAACAAATGGCATTGAAGCCCCAAACCAGTCTTCAACAAGTACTTGTTGAGTATTTGCTCTCTGAAAGCCCTTTGAAGATGCAAAAGGATTTCCTATTTTCTATAATCATGCTTGCAGCCTTCATAACAGTACCCAAACGACTGTACATTAAAGAAAGCAAACAGGCTTTCCATAAGACCTGAAAACAAAACAGTCTTTGGGGAAAAATCAGGAAGTGCCTCAGAGAGATGTCTGGATGGAGCTCTCAGTGCAGGATTTCAGAGGATCAAGCGGGGAGATGAGGAAGTGTAAGGAAAACCAGCAAGAAGAGGTCTGAGAAGAGCAGAGCGGCTAACAGCTTCTACACTGCAAAGGAATCCAATAGAGTAAGAAAAAAAGACTGAAATTCTAGACAGAGAGGAGCTCCCTCGCTACAACAACAGTACTTTGGGAGAATGAGAGACAGACAGAGAGAGAGAGAGAGAGAGAGAGAGAGAGAGAGAGAGAGAGAGAGAGAGAGAGCGCGCTAAACCTTGTAAATGCTGGGAGGTAAAGAATAGAAGAAAGGTTCAAAATATTGACAGGAGGCAGAAACAAATTAAGGGTGGTTGTCCATTTTTCAGGAGAGGCAAAAGAATGCACAAGACAGGACACAGGGAGGAAGACAAGGACAAAAAGAACAATAGACATTGACGGGGTGCCTCTTGGAGAGTGCCCTCAAAAATGAACCTGAGAGAGGAGCATCAGGAAATAGCACTCTGTATTTTTCTTTTCGTTTAAAACCATGGTTTATAGGACAATGTGAAGAAATGATAAGCAGTAAATATAAATAATTTTCATGAGTAGATATATTAAATGACAGAAAATAGAAAGGACTAGAAATTATTCTTTCCTATGTCTGGAGTCAGGCTGATACCTTACACACACACAATAAAGCCTTGCTTGCAGCAGTGATTCTCAATGTGTGACGGGTGGCCCCTTTGGTAAATCTCTATCTCCAAAAATATTTATATTACAGTTCATAACAATAGCAAAAGTATAGTTATGAAAAACATCAAAAATAATGTTATGGTTGGGGTCATCACATGAGGAAATGTATTAAAGGGTCACAGTGTTAGCAAGATTGGAAGACTGGATTACATTATCACATATTCCAAAAGTAAGTTAATGTTAAAATTCCAAAAATATTGTCATATCCAGGTCATAAATATCCAATTTGCCAATGATTTGAAGTAAAGAAATTATCATATTTTAGGATCCCATCCTACTCCAATGATGTGGGATTCCCCTCTGTATGCTATGATTACCATTGATTAATAAAGAAACTTCTTTGGGCCTATAGCAGTACAGAACACAGCTAGGCAGTGAAAACTAAATTGAATGCTGGGAGAAAGAAGGCAGAGTCAGTGAGGCACCATGGAGTGGCCAGAGGGAAAAGACACAAGCTGCCAGCTGGAACCTTGCCAGTAGGCCCTGAACCTCATGGTAAAATATAAAATAATAGAAATGAGTTAACCAAAGATGTAAGAGCTAGCTAGCCATATACTTAAGTAATTATCCAAACTGATTTAAACAAAATAGTTTCTGAGTGATTATTTCAGGAGTCTGAGCAGCCTGGAACGACCAAGTGGCCTCTTCCTACAACAACCAAATACAGTGAACTGTAAGATTCAGTAACCTTTATATCTGGTGTTCTTATCTCCCCATAGGAGCGTGAACTACATGAACCTATCCTACCCCTCATAATTTTAGTACTGTACAGTTCATTTATAGTCCTCTTGTAAGAATGCTCTCACCTCTACAGTCCATCCATTAATCAGACTGATTATGCATCTTAGCTTTCAGTTGTTTAGCCTAATAGTATCAATCTGCTTAGTCTAACTTTCAATCTTCCCAATATTCATTCCATTTTATAACTGATAAATAGCTTGGTGCTCACTGATAAACAACAGTGCCTGCCATCACTGACATATTAATAAAAGGAATATGTAACACTCATCACAGAGTAGAACTGCACAACACAGTGCATGCTATTCCCTTCTCTTGTACCCAGAGTTCTATTCCTGCTCTTCATGAACTTGAATGACTAC
This sequence comes from Alexandromys fortis, assembly GCF_014885135.2. Lineage (NCBI taxonomy): Eukaryota > Metazoa > Chordata > Mammalia > Rodentia > Cricetidae > Alexandromys > Alexandromys fortis. The sequence goes on along the minus strand of NW_026068118.1, from coordinate 573,823 downwards.
TTTCTGATCTCCTAATCAGATCATTTGTTTTGCTGTTAAAATTAAAATTAGGTAGCCTTTATTATGTAAAACTATTTTAATATATAGCACCCTATTTTTTGAAGTTCCCGATCATTGATTAGAATTATGGTATCTACACTAGTGGCAAGCCAGACTGTATAGGCTTACATAAAGCCTAGCCTTCATATAGGAATTTGACTGTTCATGAAAATGAGTTCAACTCTCTAGATGACTAATTCATATTTTTCTAAAATTTTAATGTAACTTTATATTTATCTTGTGTGCACTGATGTTTTGCCTGCATGTATGTCTGTGTGAGGGTTCGGGTCCCTGGAACTAAACCTATAAAGAGTTGTGAATTGCCATATGGGTGCTGCTGATTGAACCTGAGTCCCCTGAAAGAGCAGTCAGTGCTCTTAGCCACTGAGCTATCTCTCTAGGTCCTAGAGGACTAATTTAGATAACATTTCTCTAATACAACCTTGTTATAGGCTGGAAACTGCTGGATATGACCATAAAGCATATCTAATATTGTCATAAAAATAATGACATAAATATCTAACTCACCATTAAATGTGCCCTTTTCCAAAATTATTAAATTTTCTAGATTAGTTATGGTATTGAACACTCTTACCTCATCTTTAAAATCAGAAATTTCCTATGCTGAGGCAATTGTTTCTGAAAATTAACGGAGGTATAAGATATACAAACATATTAAGAGTGGAAGACCTTACCAAAGACTAGCTTTAATGAACCTAATAGTATATCAAAAATGCTTTCTAAACTCCCTGTTGTGCTGATGACTTGAAAATTACAATGATACAGACAAGCAATCTATTAAGTAATTAATGGATTAATAACCTGATGTACTTCACAGAAAGACTCAAACTCAGCTTGACAGAAAGCATGTAATTAAATGAGATATAGAGATTTAAGAAGGATAGAGAAAGTAGGTCAGTTCATACACAGACACATGACAGGAAGTGCTCATTCCCTAAATCTGATCCCCAGATTTGAATTTTAGTGTTCTGCACATAAATCCAAAGATGGACAAAACAATGACAAGATTTGTAGCTTTCAAAGGAAAAAAAATACTAAAAGTGTGCTGCAGGTGATTATATCTCAGTTCCCAGTGTGGTCAGTAAGACACAGCACTACTTCCCTTCATAATCACTGAGGCACCAGGAGGCATTCTGGGTAGGGAGTTACCTTTGGACAGCTTGTGCACATTAGTTCTGCTTTCTACAGCAGGCGTTGAGTTTATGCTGAAACAGATGTCAAGATTATGAAACCAAAGTAATAGATAGTACTATATAAATCCAAAGAAACGTGTGACCAGCTGATCAAAGAAAACAAAATAAATATATGGATGGATGAATGAATGAATGAATGAAGTATACAAACAGAGCAGAGGGGACACCAAAATTAAAACTAACCCTTCTTACATTTTTTCCCCTTAAGAAAGTATCTGAAAGGAGTTAAGGTTATAGCTATTCTTGTAATTCATATTGGGTTTCATTCTCTCTAACAAGAAGGGAGTAACACTGTTGTGAACTACTGGAACCTAATGGAATGCACGCTTCTAAGACCTGTGCACATGTCCGTGCGACAGCTTTCAACCTTGCATTACGGAACACTGCTTTTTTGCTTTGCTTTTCAAGTTGCTCTAGAGAAGCAGACTATACTAAATTAAGGTTTTAATGGACTGTCCCTGCAAGGTTTTCTTTTGAAATCCTTTCTCATTTGCTAAACTTTTTTTTTATTACAATAAGGACAATAAAGGAAACCAAACAATAAAGGAGATCTTTCTTTACTTTCAGATAGTTACTGTTTGAAAATTCGAGAAATTCATATATTCATATGTGGGTGATGTGTATTTGTGTGATTTCCACCCTATCTCTCCTGTCCTGCTTCCAACTCCTTGCACGTTCCTACCCCTCCCCACCATTCTCAAGTGCATGGCCTCTTTTTCTAAAATTATTCTCTCTCTCTCTCTCTCTCTCTCTCTCTCTCTCTCTCTCTCTCTCTCTCCTCTCACATACATGTATTGATGCAATCCAATATATTTAATTATTGTCACCCATATGTGCATTTGTTTCAGACTAATCAGTGAGGGTTGAGGTCACATCCACAAGAACACAGCTTCTCCCCGGAAGCACTGACTGCCCACAGCTCTTTGTCTAGTACGCCTTATGAAATGTTCCTGCATTCGTGCTGTCTTGTCAACTGGTGTGGTTTTTACAGGTCATGTGCAAGCAGCCACACAGCTGAAAGCCATAGGTGTCCTCCCTGTCCTGTTCGGCGACATTATCTCACAGCAATCCTCCTGGTTCTCATGCTGACACAACGTAAGCTTTTGAAATAAAATACAACTAAGATTCAAAATTGAAACAAGATCTTTTGGTTTTATGCTTTTTATTTTTTTTTTTTAAAGTAAACCTTGAAACGTGGACTAAAGTCTCACTGAATAAAGACCGGGAAAAGAAGTCAGTCACTAGCCATAAAAGGTCTTAATAAGATTTTAATTTGTAATGGAAATCCATTCATTATAATTAGGTAGCCTGTTATATGTCAAACAATCATGAAATTGGGAATATGCTAAAACAGGATAGGCATGGGTCCTACTGTACTGAAGCACATAAGCCCATTGGGAGGCAGACACATTCTTTCTTTTTTTTTTTTATTGAGAATAGGAAAAAAAAAGTTTCCGCCTCCTCCCAGCCTCCCATTTCCCTCCCCCTCCCCCCACTCCTCTCCCNTCTTCAAAGGTCACGGAGTGTATACCTGGTGAACCTAAAAAAGCTAAATAAGAAGGTGAACCCAAGAAAAAACATAGTTATCCTCTTGGCTAAGAACCTTCATCTGGTGATGGATGGAGATAGAGACAGAGACCCACACTGGAGCACTGGACTGAGCTCCCAAGGTCCCAATGAGGAGCAGATGGAGGGAAAACATGAGCAAGGATGTCAGGACCACAGGGGGTGCACTCATCCATTGAGACAGTGGGGCTGATCTATTGGGAGCTCACCAAGGCCAGCTGGACTGTGACTGAAACAGCATGGGATAAAACCGGACTCTCTGATCACGGCGAACAATGAGGACTGATGAGAAACCAAGGCAGACACATTCTTAAGATCCAATGACAATTAAATGTACAAAAGACACTAAGCAGCCCTTGGGAAGATGGAATACTGAACTCAGGTAAGTGGTCAGAGGTACAGGCCACTCTGCTAAAAGAATACACTTAATGCTCACACCAGAAGTAGGAGTCAGTATGCAAAACGTGACTCAGGAAGAGGGAACAAAATGTAAAACCCAGGATAGAAAAGCGTTTGATTCCTTTTAAGAATGGACTGACCCACTGTGACTGAAGTTTGTGAACAGTAGAGGGAACTGTAGGAAGTAGTTCAGCCATGGGTAAAGCCAATCCATGAGAGTTATAAAAACCTTGGTAAAATTTAAGATCTGATTCTAAGAAATCAAACTATCACGGAAATAAAAAGATGTAAGAGAGTCCTGAGGTTAATATCACACACACACACACACACACACACACACACAAAGATTTTGGTATTCCTGTGTGACTGGTATGTCTTAGGAACTTGTTTTTCATTGATAAAGGATCCTTAGTTTTACAAGATCAGCCAAACTGGGAATAGCAACCATAGAATACCAGCAATACTTGGATTTTTGAAGCTTTTCCTATTGATGGAACATTTATCTTTTCTTAATTTTCATATGCTAATGCACAAGACTTTGAGAGTCTTATATTCATCCTTTCAGAAAAAAATTAAACAGATGCGGGAAGAGAACAAAGAAAATAAGTACTCTGATTACACCACGAACAGGTTTTAATTTTTGAGACCGACTCACTTTAGTAGTTCATACAGCACACTTTTGTCTCTCTCAAATAAATCTAAGAATCATCTCCAATAGCTAAGTCATCTTTTCCTAGTAAGGAGAATTACTGGGGTTGATTAATCCAGTTTTTGTGCATAGCTGATGCCAAGGAAGATTGCAATTCTCTTACCAATCTTACCAATGTGTGAGGAACGCATCAGTGAGAGCTGTTAGGTACCTACCTGCATCTTACTTAAACAGCATCTTGCTTTAACATTCTTGAAATGGGCACAAAGGGGGTGAGCTCATCCAAAACACCCCAGAGAGGGATGATTCTCACCCTGTTGAGAATGTAGCTGAAGTGACTTAAACGGGGATGGCCCAAAGCCAAAGCCGTAATGACATGGCTAAAGTGATCTCACCTTAGATAATCCAAATGTGGAGTGGCGATGATTTGGCTGAACTAACAATCTGAAATAGCCCTGGGCCCAAGTGGACAAGTCAAAAGGAGAAAGTACATTCTCCGACTCTGACGGAAATTTTGCCTTGAGAACACATCACTCTGGAGTCTCCACATGTCCTAATTTTGAAAGGACAGCCTCACAGAAAGATAGAAAGACAAATCCTTGAGCTGTCTCTCCCAACAGGGTAGCAAGTATGCTGTTTGCTGAGCACATGTCGGCTGACCAGCTCGCAGCCAAAGAATTCCAAAAATGCTGCCACAAAATTTGCACATTATAAGCTACTTTTAAATGGCATGGGACTTGGCTTAGAGCCTCTTCTGACAAAAATTAAAATCCAGGAAACTTCAGTTTGAATATTCAGTTATATAAATGCTATGACCTAGAAATTCATGGTAGTCTACTATACACGGTGTTCCTCAAGAAAAAGCATTTAACCGGAAAATGTCTCATGTGCAAAACCTTGTAGGTGCTAGAACAATAAATAATCTGTAATTTCAAATATACAATAAGATGAAGGTATTTTCCACAGTGTTTTCTTTTTGGGTCAGAGCGTTCTTAGGGAAACCATTTTAAAACCTGATGTTTATTGTACTGCATGACATTTTTAGTTTGCAGCTCTGTGTACAATTATGAAATGAAAAGAAGCTCTCTATGCCTGCTGGACACTCACTGTGCTACACAGCACATTCCTGAAATGAGAACAACTTCATCTAAGTGGCTACTAATTTACAGAAATTATTAATTGTCACAGATACAAACTACCACATAAAACATTTATTAATACTTTTACCATAATTAATAATAGCTCAGAGGCTAAGATCCAAGAATAATTTAGGTGCATTTTTTCCTGGTCTGTTCTAAAAGTCTGACAAGAATTCAGACTATGATGGATCTAGGTTGAGGTTATCAAGGAAATAATTACATTTATGTAATATAATGCAAATGGCATAATAACTTATCTCTGTAAGGGTAGAGATAGTGAGCATCTCAAGAATGTGTCTCCTGCTATCTGCATTAGAAGCACATGGTGTTAAAGCCAATGAGTACCAGGAAAAGGATTATGTAGCACAGGCATAGGTCCATGAACTCACACACATAAAAAAAAAAAAAACTAAGGATTTAACTTCAAGATTGTTTGCATTTGAAGTTTTGTGATTATTATGGAACATTACCTGAACAATAGATAGGGACAAGTTGATGAAAAATCTTCTGGTAGATTAAAAACATAGACTCTTAACTGTTTTTGAGACAATGGATGGATTAGGTAGGTAGACAGATGATAGACAGAGAGAAAAATAGAAGATAGATAGATAGTTAGATAGATAGATAGATGATAGATAGATAGATAGATAGATAGATAGATAGATAGATAGATAGATAGATATAAATAAATGAAAGATAGATGATAGAGAGAGATAATAGATAGATTGATAGATAGATAAAGATAAATAAATGATAGATAAACAGATAAATGATAGATAGATAGATAGATAGATAGATAGATAGATAGATAGATAGATAATAGATTAATAGATGATGAAAGAAGGCAGAGTATGAGGTAAATAACATGGATTTAAGTGAGCCAGCTTTAAAAGGGAGGAATTGAATATTCTAGATGGGAAAAAATGTATTATCCAGATATTAGATAATGTGTTATGGACTTTCTAAATGAATGATGACACAGGTCAGGGTGAGTTTGGAACCAAAAATAATATGCTAACTAATGCACATTTATAGAATGTTCAGGAAATATTATATGATTGACACAGAAACAAGGAAAGGCAGAGGTTATCAGCCATCAAAAAGTTCATTTGTTGGTACTTGGTTACATATTAACAATTTATAAAACATAACATTTAAAACTATCCCTTTAGGTTATGTATTCATTGTGTTCATATGGTTATTTCTACTGATTACATGATTATTGGCTAGAATAGCCCAACTTCTGGGGACACCAAATAAAATGTTCTGATGTATTTTTTCAGGAAATTTTAAAAAATTAAGACTTTATTAAATGGGACTTAATATTTAGACAAACATTACCATTTCAATTGACTTTCGAAGAGTCAATACAAGTAGCCTCTAACTTAAGGCTCACTTATAAATCAATTGGCTTTTAGAGCTCAAATAAGTTTCTGTAAAGGAAGAAAACTTGCAAATAGCTTTCATTCAAAGACTGATCTCATCAGATGCATGATTAACAGGTAGAATGACTTCCCAAACTAATGGAATGCTCAAATTCTTTGAAATTTCCCATTTAAAAATATTATAATACCACAGACATAAAATTTGCCAACTTATCCTTTGAGGGCATACACTTGGGGATATTCACATTGTTGTGACTCCATCTCCAGAATATTTAATCCTATAAATTTTAAAGTTTTCGCTAAGCAACCCATCTTTAGCCCTTTCCACAGCCTCTGAAATGGTTACTCTACTTTATGTCTTCATGAACCAGACCACTCCAGTATTTAGAGTGTGGCCATACACTACTTGTATATATTTGCTACTGACTTGTTTAATTTAACACACTATCTCCAAGCATCACCCATATTGGAATAAACTATAGCACCTCCTTCCTTTTTAAAGCTAAATAATAGTCTATCATATTTATGAATTTTCAGCCCATTATTTTCTATCAGGAGACATCAGAGTTGCTACCTCCATTGGCTATTGTGAATATGGTGTGAACAAACACAAGGTTTGTGTTTAAAGCTTATTCACACAAAAAAAAATTTCACTGTTTTTTAAAAATGAAAATTTCTCCAATATGTCATTTTATTTTGGTAATTAATACTTATGCTTGGAATATATTAGTGTATATTTAGATAAGGTCAACAAAAGACTCCCACATTGCTATAATAAAATCATTATTTGATAAAGGATCAGATAATTTAGAACGCATGTTTTTACCATAATCTTCTAAATTACTCATTTTCCAATTATTTTAATTTTAAAAATGTATAATAATACTCCTAATTTTTCATATATGTACAGAATATTTGTTCATGTTCAAAGAAGCACCATATGCTATATAAATCTTTGAGGTTTTCTACTACTAACATATTATAATTTTGCAACTATACAGCTGGCTTGGTGTTTAAGAACACATAGCCATTCTGCCCCCTGCATCTAAACTATAATCTACTCAATGTAGAGATACAGGATCTCTCACCTCAAGATATTTGAAGCCAATTTACTTCAAAATAGTATATTAGGTAGTTTGAAACCTGCGTAGAAAAGAATGATACAATTTTAACACAGATGCAGAAAAGCTTCTTAATCTACTATAAATGCATGCTAGACTTTGGCCTTATACTAGGTTTATTTGAATTGACCATTTTCTGATGCTCTATATGTCCTACTTATCTTAATAATAGATAAATGGATGCACTTCAAGATGTCCTCCCTACAAATAAATTTTATGGCTTTTATGGCTTATATTTTGGCTTCTTAGTAGCTCACAATCAACAGTTACCAAACAGACTGCACACAGTCTTGGTGTTCTATTTCCAAGAAGCCTAGGTTGTCCTGACATACAAATAACATGTGGCTGTCATCCTAGCAGAGAGACGAATGGACCCTCCACTGATACCCTTTCACATTCTCTAACCCCTAACTGCCAAAGTCGTTTTGTTCTCACATTCATTGCAACCTGTCTTAACCACAGTGGAGATGAGGACAGGGCTGACCAAGGCTGAAATCCTTTTGCATGTCAACCTCAGGACTGCTGTAGTGCCCTGTCCTCTTCCTCACCCTTACCTCACTTAGAGTCTCTTGCTGAGGGTGCTGGGGGCGGGGCAAAGAATGTCAGAAAAATTGAATTATTTCTCTTAAAGGTTTCCATGACTATAATACCAGCTCTCTGCCGGCAAAAGTCCCCAGGTTAACCTGTGATGCTCCGAAACTTCTGTAGGTGGAGTTTGAAGGTGGATCTTGCAGAGGTTGTTAATCCCAATCTTGGTTCCCACCTTTATGTTCTTACAGAGCTCCCAGTCCTTTTCTCTATTCATCCTCTGGTCTCGCCATATTCTCATGACTCGCAAGCATTTCAGTTCAGCATTTTCCCCAGTACCCACTTGATGCTTGAAGTCTAGCATCCAACTTCCTTGTTACTGAGTATTTCTGCCTTAGCCCTTAACCCTTGCCGGATGACGGCTAGGCTATCCTTTCAATCTTTCAGCTTCCTTTTCTGTCGGAAGAAAGAAATAGCAGAGTTCTCACTCATGCCAACAGGCCCCTCCGGTTGGACCTTACATTCCCTGTGCTGCTGTTTATGCTGGGAACACCAGATTGCAGCTTAGGCGCTGGGCATCTGATGGGTTAAGTTGGCTTCTGCGGGCTATTCTGGGAACACACCCAAGATATGTAGCTCTTATTTTTCCATTGAAAAGTACCTTCTAAGTTCCAAATAACCAACTCACAAATGAGTTTTTGGAAGAAAAAAATCATTTTTAAGATGAGGGGTTGACTGCAATTAGAATGAAACAATGTAGACTGGATGAAAATTCAATTGAATTAACCAAAACGCAGAAAGATGAAAGGCTGCTCCAGAAAGCCAAGTAATTCCTATGAAAAGATACCATTAGCCAGTACATTAGACTCCTTTTGAAACATGCATTAACTCTTTCAGGCCAACGACGGAAATATGCTGGCGTCTCAGTGGTTTGAAAACTATTCCAAAGGACCTCAAACTAGTTTCAACAGGGAGATTCTGATTCATTAATTTGCATGAGACCATAAGGAATATAGTTATATGTCAAATTGAGTGTGAATGCAGCAGAATAAAACACAGGGAGGCAATGTAAGTTTCTATTATATTATTATGTGTCAGACCGCATCTACACACCTTTCCTGACACAAATTATGGCTGGGAAATGGAAATGCTTCAACCTTCCATATTTGAAGATACATTTTTCCTTTTAGTTCGAATTAGTTAACAAAAATGTAAAGCCTCTTAAAATGTGCTAGGATTTTAGTAACTAGTGTATTTAAATTCCATTTTCATTTTAAGCTCTCATTTGTCAGCTCCTGGGCACGAAAAGCTGTAATCCTGCAAACATGAGTGGTCACAGCAGAAACAGCTGCAGGAGCCGCTCTCTCCAGATAGGGAGGCTGGCCCCTGGCAGAGGGACACTGAGGGCAGCTGGAGAAGCCGAAGCAGTTATCTCAGTTGAATGAACCCATGGTGAAGTCAACCCATCATTGTTTCTATCCCCAAGGGAGCCAGTTAACTTTGCTGAACTCCGTGGACATAAAGTTGTCGTCCTAAATACAAAAGGGATAGCCGTGCTTCTGTAACTTGAGAGTTAGGAGAGTCCTTGGCAGTCATCTGGTCAAGGTATCTCCAAGCTGTGATCTTTTGCTGCCTTAGAAGTTTATACACAAATCTGAAAGTCAAAAAGGGAACGCTTCTGCATCGCTTCATTTTTCAGGATGTGTCATGGAACAAAGTTTCCCCAGGAGCAAATGGGTCCTCTATTTCGTCTTGGCATAATTTCTACAGCAAGGTAAGCACAGGCCAGACACTGACTGAGCACTGACATCAGGCCATAACGTCTCCCAAATGAGGCATATGAGCTCAAAAAACTTCTTTTAGCAGTGCTGTGAATAGGTAGAATTGTTGTCCTCTGTTTTATAAACAAGGATGCTTGAGCTCTTTGGTGAAGGAAACCAGGAAGTAGAGCCAATTTTCACGACTCAATGTTGCCATCCATAGCTAAGCTTTAGTCATCAGAATCCATGAGGAACCCCAACATCCCCACCCCCCTGTATACAGTAAACCTAGAGAAACACCCCTGGGCATGCTCTCAGTGCCGTGCACCTGCCCTGAGCTACAAGACTCTATACCATTAAAGCCTGTGGGTAGTTACATAGGTGACCCTACCTCTGCCATACTCACACAGGCTCCTAAAATACTTGGTGTTATTACTTGGTAAGTACATAGTCTCTTTTATTCAGAATATAGTCAAATGATAAAAAGCTTTTGCAGAACTGTTAACCTCATTATTTTCAGTTGGACAAATTGGGGAATAAGGCTGAAAAGCCCAAGTCGATGCATTTCTCGTTCAGTCCTTTCCTAATGCTCCCAGAGTCTCTATGCCAGTTTCTAGCACACTATTGTAAGCGATTCATAGGAAATTCAATGTAGGCTATCAACACGCTGCCTCCTCTGACTGCTGCAGGAAGAATGACAGCTGAAGTGGTCCCTACAGCCCCAGAAAGAAGATGCACTCTACTGCATGTCTCCTGCAGAGAAACCAAGTCAATACACATTTTAGTAGTTTTAATGAAAAAGTTGTTTATTACATTTCATAGTATAGTAGGTTGATTGATGTGTTCTTTTAGCCTAGGTTAGCTTGGTGGCCTGGGAAGGTATCAGCGAGCAGTGGCATTCTTTCCTGGGGCTTCTCTATATATCACTCCCTCCTCTAGAAAACTTATGAAAGCTTCTTTAAGGTACCAGGAACGTGAAAGGGCAATTGCAAGGCAAAAGGCACTTTTAAGCCTTTGAGCCACCGCTGATATTGTCTTAAAGTAAGTTATATGGCCAAATACAAAAACAGTTTAAGAGGGAGGGACCTATCAGCGTATGAAATCAGAAATGTGAACCATGGTATGTGTTGTACAATGATAAAAACACTTTGTCTTTACAGAGAAAAATATTCAAAAAGTGCCAGGAGTGCATATAAAGACTTCCTACCCACAGAAATGATGCCTGTGTTAATCAGCTATGTTTGGTTGTTTCCTAATATATGTATATTTCTAATATAATCTAATGTATGTTAAATAGCATTGACATGGTAAATATAGGCAATCTTATCTGTCAGGTCTTCAAAAACAAAAATAAGTAAATGGATTTTATTGAAAATAATATAGCTAATACTTGTTGTATGCTTTTGTCCAAAATTAATTATGATTAGTAGCATTTCATATATGCTTCACTTCATGTCTTAAGTACGTCGACATGCTTTCTATGGCAGGAAAACGTCACAAACTCCTTCACATAAATCTGTGGTATGTTCAGGGCTGGAGAGATGGTTCAGCAGTGTAGTGCACTTGCTGCGTTTTCAGAGAAACTGCTTGCCAGCTCACACACTTGATGGCTCACAACTGCCTGTAACTCGAGCTCCAAGGCATTCAATGCGCTCTTCATGCCTCTGCAAACCCAGTTTATTTCTCTCCCTCTCCCCACTTCCACAAACAAATAAATACAAATATTAATCTTTTGTTTACAAAAAATTAAGGTTCTGTTTTTGTTCATGATTTGCAAGTTCCCTTTATTCCAGCAGGGAAGGCATTGCAGCCAGGCCAGGGAGTGAGGTCCTGTCCCACTACTGCTGCAGGCAGGAAGCAGAGACAGATGAATTCTGGGGCCCTGCTCATTTTCTTGTTTTTATTCACGGTCATTCATGGTGAGTCCACATCAACCCAACCTCTCTCGAGACACCATCACAGACATTCCTAGAGGTTGCTCTTCTCGTGATTCTAAATTCTATCAAGTACACAACAAAGATTAACTGTCCTACACCTGAACTAGATACTGTCTTGGGGGGGAGAGAGAATGTTTTGGACCAGGATCTGGCTATGATATGCAAATCACAGCCAACACAATTCAAGCAAGACTCCAGGAGAGACTGCCAGGGACTCCGCGCTATTGCTCAGATTGTTTCTAAATACTTGTTATGTCCTGGGCTTCCGTTTCTCTCTTTCCTATAAGAAAAACATGTGGAACACTGAGCTTTGGTGAAATTCCACAAAGAAATTTGTGAGGAATGATGATCAGGAACTCTGGGCAACACTTTGTGCGGTTTTGAGCCTGCCAGAAATGTTTCAACCGCTTTGATTGGGAAATTACACATTTCCAGTGGATCTACTTTGAAAAATGAGTTTAGGGCCCTTTTATGTAAACCCACACAGCACATTTTGATGCACGAAGGGTGCTTTGCTGAAAAACTCTCTTGGAATTTTTAACCCCTTAGATGAATGGAGAGTGAAAAGCATGTTTAATTTTTCAAAACTCATCATAGGTAATTTTTATAATTTCCCCAATTGAGAAATTTCTCTTTTTTCTTTTTATACGGTGGGATTATACATAGCATAACGGAATCAACAAGCAATTAAATTCATGATTTGTAAGGCAACAGAAATTTTAAAGGATTATGACAGATGTCATAATAACCCCAACATTATCTCCCATTAGCTTTTATACAATTAAAAGAATGCCAATGCCTTTGAATAAAAGTAATTTTTTAAAATAACTGGATATGTGACCATGATATATGGAATAGAATAAAATGCTTAAATAAAATTGTACATTTGCTACAATAATTTTATGCCTCCACGATATATGTGAGTATTGACATTAATAAATCAAATTCTGAACTTCTCATTTGAAAATTAATAAAAGCCAGATTTTACTTTGTTAATTACAGCAATATATACATGATCAGAAATGAACACCGCCCATTTTGTGAGGAAGCTTTGAAAGGAGTAAGTCAGATTAATTACTTTTGAATGATTTGCTTTTATCTTGCCGAAATCCAATATATTATTAAGATGCCTAGACTCTGCAGATAATAGAGCAAGGTGAGTCTTGTGTCAGCACACACAAAGGAGCTGAAGTGAGGCTCAGAATAGCACATACAGCCCAATATGCTAATCCACAACAAAGGAGCAAGGCCCACAAAGGGCCAAGATGGCAGAAAATCTCAAAAGAGAGCCGCACTTTGGTAACAAGATTTTCTATGAGCTCATTAATATTTACCAAAGCCAAAAGAGCTAGGGATTTTTTTTCTTTCATTTAGCCACAAATGCCTTCTTAAAATTATTCCTATATTGAGGCAGCATTAGAAAAATAAACTGCGCATGTAAAAGGAGCTTCAGATGAAAGACAATTGGATTTTAAATAAGCCTGCTTTTAGTGTGAGCATCCGCACCCAGAAGACCATTTACACAAATTAACATATTTTATCTACTGTAAAAAAAAGAAATAATTCATATATGCAAGAGAGTTTAATTTAAATTACTATCAGGGGATGCTTGAACATTATTAGCACACCCACAAAAATACATGAGTTTGGATAACCATAGCAAAGATTTACCACTTGAGGAGAGGGAAGGATATTTTCCAGTTGTTTAATTATTTAATATGGCAATCCAAAAATGAATATTGGATACAGAGAGTGTTGGACCGGACTTGTCTGTCTAACACAAGATGAGATGAGCAAGTGCATTGAGTAGACTTAGCTTTCTGAGACTCAGGCTTCCATCGGTATATGGTTCGCGGGACCTCAGAGAGTATGCTGAAGATGTTTCAAGTGGGAAATGGCCCATTCAGTGCCTTCAACAAATGCTACTGTATTCTTGTTCTTGTTTATATTCCTATCATTAAAGTATCCATGGGAAGAACCTACCTCCCACCCTTACCACCTTGGAGGAGTATTACTACCAACAGGTGAATTCTCTTCTACATTCCCCTCTTTGTGTTGGAAACTTGCATGCATGACTTGCAAATTCTTGGTTTTTTTGCAATATAAAAATATCCAACTTTATAGACTATTATACATTTTAGTCTTCTGCACCATAGTCTGTTAATATATTATTTGCATGTTCTCAAATGTTTAAAGTTTTATAATGTTATATACACCAGTAGAATCATTTATGTGTGTGGCACAGTATTGGAAATGCTTCAGAGAATCAGTAAGCAGCATTGCAGTGTATCTGCCAATAAATATTCTGTGTGTGTTATTGTTATTTTGTTTTGTTTTTCAAAACAGAGTTTCACTGTGCAGCCCTGGAACTCACTTTGTAGACCAGAATGATTTCAAACTCAGAGATCCTCCTGCCTCTGCCTCCAGAGTGCTAGGAATAAAGGTGTGTGCCACCACCACACACTCTATTATCTTTTACTAATATTAAAATATATCCCACAAAATATATAATATTTTAATAGCTTCATGTCTTAAACAAATGTCTCAGCAGGTATCTCTTTCTTGAGACTTTCCCATTTTAACTTAGGAGCATTAAATACATCTGTATTCCAAACTACTTTATATAAGCCAGGTTATTGCAGGTTCCTTGCTACCATTTATGTTTTCTTTACTTATTTCCCACCTAATCCACCCTGCTGGTAACACTGCTACCAAAGCACGCATACAGTCATGTGAGTTGAATCTATGAACTAGAAAGTAAATGCAGCTGCATATAATCAAGTTTTCCCTTTCATTCCTTAAAAGGCAGCACAGAATACACACATGGTGTATTTGGCTTTTCCTATGTAGTTCTTTCTGTGGTGCTGCTTTAAGTGACTCCTCATTCTTTCACAACACCCCGTTGGATCTTATGTAGCATAACTCCTCAAACCGGTTGTTGTTCTAGTCGTTTTTTACCAGGTTAAAGGTGAACAAGTTTCTGAAGCTACTGGTTCATGTTTCTAAATTCTCTTCTGCAAATGGCATCACGATCGGTGTATTCCTCACTGGGTGCACCCGTTTCCTCTCTTCACAGGAGTGTATGATTTTAATGTTCTACTAATAGAGGTGAGATGACACCTTCTATTCCCTGTTTATAATAACTGTGGTTGTGGATCTGTTAAAATACACACGAACTATTTCGTTTTGTACAGAAATCAACTCTGCCATTGACTCACATTTCTTCCAAGAATTATATTCTGTTTTCAATAGCATCCTCTACTTAGAGGATATTTGTGAATTTTTTAAAAAATTGTTTTCTTCTTAATTTTTTAGAGTTTAAAATTATTTGAAAATTGCTTAAGTAGATATTTTACTTAAAGCTCTTCTGTAACTTGTGACATTATTAGACCCAAAGAAGTACGGTTTATATTCACTCCTTCATGCTTATATGTACGCATTCATTCAAAACATGTCAAATATCTGTGTGTGCCAAGAATTGTTGGGCACAGATGGCACAGAGGGGAATACATTCCATCCTCAGAATCGTGTTAAGTTCAATGTTGAGAAGTTTAAAATAGGGATGGAGTTAAGGGCAAAAGCGGAAAAGGGAACATGTTTTCTTTTTCTTTGCTTGCGGATAGGGTAGGGGATTGACGGTATCAAATTTTCAATTTATCAATCAACTCCTTGAAGGTTAAGGCAATTAGCAAAAACAAATAGCTTTTCTGCCGCCAAACTATCTTTGTGAACAGAAAGGAGTGATGTAGGGCATTTTATTTGGGCTGTAGAATACTGCAAGTCATAGATAATTTGGGGGTTTTGTTATGGGGTGGGTGTGAGTATAGGTGTGCATGCCTATGCAGAAGCTAGAGGACATAGGGTGTCATAACTCCACTCCTTATTCCCTTAAGACAAAATCTTTCATTATGTTTGGATCTAGGCTGGCAGCCAGTGAGACCAAGTCATAATTCCTCCCCCTCTCTCCCTGCCTGAACCCCCCTACATACCCTTACACACACAGCACTTGGGTTACTTGTCACTCAGGAACAAGTCTTTTAGTTATTATAATTTTGAATTCAAACTTCAGTCCTTATTCTCCTGTATACTCTTACCCATGAAGCCATTTCACTAACCCTAGATACATTTTTAAAATCACTGTTTTAATTTAATTAGCTTTTATAAATGTTTGATCCAGAGCTATCAGAAAACTATTTAAATGTGTACCCAAAGTAGCAAAAATGAATTACACTTTGCATAAAATTTAAACTTTGATTTAAAAATTGAAAAAAAATTAACGCATTTGATAGGGATAAAAAAGTTAAGGCAATTAAAATCTTTTGCAAATGGCTCCAGAAGAAATGTGCCAAGATTAACAAAAGTCAAAGTAAACTAGACTATCCATGTCTAGAGGGGCAGAATAGTACTTACCTTTTATGTGTGTCTCCCCAGTCATAGGCTCTGTAGCGTTACCATGAAGAATGAGAAAATTCATGTGAAATAGTTCACTGCTTCTGCCAGTTCATAGTTAACTGAAAGTTTTCAGTGAAACAAATGTAATCTATAGATACAAACAGTGATCAACTTTCCCAAGAGCCACTTATATGCACAGTTCATGGTTTTAATTTGATTCTCTTTAAATTCTATTCTATCTAGGCTATGGTTCCTCTACATTGACTTTGCACTATCAATTTATTTTTTTCTTGTTACCACAGTCTTTCCTTTACAGTTCTTCCTTAATGATTGAAATTATTAACATTAATAATAAAATATTTTTATTATATAGATAAGCAACACAGATATCATATGGTTATCATAGTCAGTGGTGAAAACAAAATTCACACAAGATAAGGGATTTCTGAGGGAACTGACCTGAAATACCTCTTGTGTATCCAACTGCTACTACCTCTACAGTAATCAGGAATATTATGTAATGCAAATGATTTGAATTGGAAGTGTATTACAGTTATGTCTCCTTGTATGACTTAAACCAAAGAAGTAAACAATATATTTCACAGATAGGTCAGGTTCTCTAAAAGAACCATTCAACCCATGTTCTTACAGAGTTATATGTTAAACTTTTATTATAAGTTCCACAGTGAGGATAAGATAAAGTTCCCTTCAAAAGAAAGTAATCAGAAAAATTTTCCCTGAAAGGTTGAGTCATTACAGTATAATGCAAACTGAAATTCGATTTCAATTATTATCAAGTGTGGCTATGCCGTCTTTTATTCTTCCCTTTGGTGAAATGACAGCCTTGGTAATTGAATATTAATTTCCTCCAGAAAAGCATTCCAAACTCTTCTTCAAAGAGGGAGTTAAGCTTATTAATTCACTCCTTAAGAGGACAAAGTGCATGACTTGCTGCATAAGGAGCAAGAACTCCTGGGGGCCAAGAAGATTTAATCAAGGATTGAAGGGGAAGAAAAAGCGAATAAGCCAGGAGGTAGAAGAATGTGAGGTCGTCACCCACCTTTTTGAGAGGCCAAAGTAAAGTAACTAAGCAAAGCAATCAGAAGTGCACATTCCTCCCGAGACACGGGCTGAGACATGGGCTTCCCTGTGTAATGCCGCTTGAGTTTCTGGTGCCATTCTCAATCACTGATTTCTATTTCACGGTATCACCAACTCTGCCTAAGACATCTGTGCTACTCCTGTCTTACATGTCTTAGAGATGTTCGGTTTTCTTTTCTGTTTTGATAAAACTGTTCTGTGCCTTCCAACAAAGCCATTTGTATTTACTGATTCCTATCCTAAAACAAGTTCAATCCCAGTTATAAAAATATTAGGCATGCTAATTTATGAGCAAATCCATTAACAATGACAGATAACACACAATGGTCAAAATTTGCACAAGAAATACTAGCTGTACATCTATTCCTCAACATACTCACACAAGAACACACACATATAAGTTAACTTCACCAAAATATATAGCCACATATTATACTTACACAGAACTCCCTATGTCACAGCTCTCTGAGAATACTACTTAGTCAACATCTTGGACATAAATATTCCGTTGGGTTACAGTAATAATTCTCACACTTACAGGTTTTAAATTTATTTCTATATAATTAGACATTATTAAAAGATTAGAAGTTTTGCTTCTGTCTGTTATATCTACCTTTTTCATATAGAAATTGCTGGTAACTTGGGGCTTATTTACTCATTTTATAAACAATGCGTTACATGAATATATACAGCATGGGATATGGAAAATAAACATGTTCCAAAATCCAAATTGTTTGAAAGAATGGCATTGTTTAAATTTCAGCGAATATACTAAAGTCTATGCAAATAGAAGACAGCCGAATTCTCATAACTGCTTCTGCAATCTGTATGTTAAAATGTTGTCTACTAAGCAATGTCTGGTTGTATGTACCTAGATACCAGAAATGGAGGGGCTGGGGCATAAGACTGCCATAAATTCAAAACCAGTCTGAGTTTCATAGGGAGTTTCGGGTAGCTTGTGGATAAAAACAGGGAGTCTGTTTAAAAAAAAATATGTGTATAGATAGATAGATAGATAGATAGATCATTAATAGTTGTTTTATTGATATGCTCATTTACCGGAATAATAGTAATAGATTTTTCCCTATAGCCCATGATCTATCTTATCTCAGGCCCTTGGCCTCGTTTACATATTCATTAGGAATAAAACTTCCATTTGAGTACCAGGTATATTTCTCCATGTTCTATGCCAATGCTTGTTTTAAGTTATATTATATATAATTTCATTTATATTATATATAAATAAAAGTAATAGATGATAGATAGATAGATAGATAGATAGATAGATAGATAGATAGATACATACATACATACATACATACATACATACATACATAGCCACACAGATAGCTAGATAGGTAGACATTTCATTATGGAGTCGTGGAATCATCTTATGCTTGTGACTAAATGCAAAAAATGACAATTAAGTTCTTAGCACTTTTGTTAAAAACAGTTGTTGATGTCATGGTGGGCCCTTCAGAGTACCTGAGCACCACTGGAATCCTGATATGAGCACAGGCCAGCTGTGTTTTCTCTTAGGTGAACCTGCAGAGGTTTCTCTCACAATGGTCCATGTGTATTTTTAAACTCATGACTTCTTTAACTACCAGGGTTGCTCCAATTTCTTGGACTTACCCTATTTAATTCTACACGGGGCTGAATAGAGACTAGCACCTGAAAATACAGAAGACAATGCTTCTGAAGCACAGTCGATGACTGTTTATGCGGCTGACTCCTGTTCTTCCTAGAAAAATAACATGCATTCAATTTAGTACTAACTACAGTTAATTCAAGAGTGATCTCATTTTAGAACATTTTTAATACATTTCACCATCTATGCATGCTTGTTCAGACTGTCTCCTCTCCAGTATAGGCTCATTTTGACTTGTGCAATCAGCTTCTTCATATCCACCTACCAGGTTGCCTATCCTTTTTCCTAACTGGCTATTCTAAACTTCAATTTTTTTCTAAAATTGTTTTCCTTCTCCTTGTACACTACTGGGACACCCTTTCAGCGAGAAACTGCTGGAAGTAATTTCTTTCAAGATTTCAGTTTCTGGAAAGACATCTATTTCTATTTCTCACGGTTACTCTTTTATTTACTTTTTTTGTCTTACAGGCAAATTTTTTTTCAATTTTTTGTTTATACTTTGAGAATTTCACACAGAACATTTTTATCATATTCCTTCCAGTCACACAATTCCTCCTAGATATTTCCCCATCCCTACCCATTCAACTTTATCTTTCTTTTTAAAAAAAAATCCCCTAAGAAAACTTGGAATCAAATTTATGTTGTCCACTGCATCTCCGTATGGGACCTGTCCTGGAGTAAGGTTGATGTAACCAGCGTCATGTTGTTAAGAAATCATATTTTACTTCTCTTGGCCAGCTACTATTTGCAAATAGCTTATTGGCTAGAGGTAGACTTTGTGACCACACCCCCTCTGATGTGCTCAGGTTTTGTCAAGCTTGAAATTGTGCAGATCCTGTGAATGCTGCCGACTTTCATTGAACTCATATATACATCCGTCCTGTTGTATCTGGAGAATCCTGTTTTCTCAAAATTATCCATCACTTCTGAATCTGACTCTATTTCTCCTCACTTTTAGATCTTTTAGCCTATAGTGGAAGTTTGTGATAAATACCTCCCGTTCGGGCTAAGTTCTCTAAGGTCTTTCACTCTCTACCTGTTGTCTAGTTGTTACTGTGTTAATATCCATCTACTGGGAAAAATGAAAAGCTTCTCTGATGAGGGTGGAGCAATAAACTGATCTATGGGTAAAGTATTAAATCAATAAGAGTTGTTTTGCTTCTATGTGCACTTGCTAGAATGATGGTAGTAGGCTTTTCTCTACACTCCATGATCTGTCTAGTCTCACATTCTTGGACTCATTTACTGTATTGTTATTAGTGAAATTTCCATTTGTGTCTCAGCTAGATTTCTCCATGTTCTAGGTTATAAGTATTCTGTGCCTTCAGCAATATTTTCTTAATGTCAATTTGTAGAGGGTAACCAATAGCATTGGAAATACCCTGTTGAGTTTGGGGGTCTCTAGGAGCCCTTTGGCTAACATCTATATTATTCTTAAAAGTCAATTGTATAATATTTACAAATTTAGTTGCAAGGTAATTGTTTACAGCATTATTAATCTTGTATTTTTATGTGCCCATCCCTTCTGGATTCTATGAGAAAGACCTGCTGGTCTAATGGTGGATGGCCTTTCCCTATGGCACTTTTAGAATTTAATTTTTGTCTTTGATGTGGCTGGACTTTAGTGTGTGTAGTTATATCTTTCTTTTTATATATCCTGATTGGGATTTATGAGTGTGCCTGAATCTAATGGTGCATGCATTTCATCATTCTGGAACACCCTCACTCCTATTTTCAAATATCAGTCTCTTTTACTGTTCTCATAAATTCCAGATATGTATATGTCTATTCTCTCCACATCTCTTAATTGGTCATGCTGTCCTATTCTATTTGCCATCACATGCCAAAAATCCTTAGATCTTCCAGTTTCCTATATCGTAATTGTTCAAACCATGGAGTGTTTGATTTTTAACTGCTAATTTGAGTTCTATAAATAGACGCTTAAACATTTTTGATATTTTCTGATCCCTTAATAACATTTTGATTCACTTTTATTTCAATAAGTGTAATATGATCACTCACCTTCTTACCTTATGCACCTAATTATTTGGCTAAATCTTTGTTGTTTTGTAAAGCCTCCACCATAGTGGTTTCCTTGTACATGTAGTTGTTCATGCTGGGTTTCGAACCACTAAACTTTATCCGTAAAATTGTTTAGGATTTGCTTTGGAAGGGTATACCTCTAATAAGGATTTTATTTGTCTCTATGAATAATCTCAGAACATTTAAGCATTTGGTTCTGGTATTTCTGCTAATGAATGTAGAACTGTATGACCCCAGTGTACCTAATGATCAGCTAGCGGGGGGAATGTGGTAGGAAATATTCCTTCCCTGCACGAATCCTGATCCTCATTCCTACATAGACATGAAGGATTATCCAGGTTACAAGTAACCTGTGTATCCTTATACATCCAGGTAACCTAGTTCTTTGACCTTAGGGCAATTCTCTCATTCAAGATAGCTCAGTCATATACTCTAAAAGGTTACATATTATAGTAGAGTATTATTACATATTAACAGTGCTTTTAGTGAGTGAAAGAAATATTTAAGATATGTACTCTGTCATATCATCAGACAGGAAAAACTTTTACATGTTAGCATGCTTATATGAAAATTATACTATAAGGACATACATTCATTTTAATTTATAATGATATTCATAGTTTACTAAAGTTGGAATTGTTTTAATGCCTAAGTTCATAATTATCAAATGTTTTGTGCCACTCATTTTAAACTATAGAAAGATTTTAACAATTATGTGGTGCTAAACACAATTAAAATGTTGTTCACTTTTCATTAGAAAATTCTATAGAGACAAGTATCAGAAATTCATCTGAATAGCAGCTGTGAATATGATCAAATGACTGACTTAATCTGCAACTTGGAATTTTTGCAGCTTTAATGAAGTTGCTTTAAAGATTTACCTTGTTTTAAAATGTTTGTCTTAAATGAAAATACAATGGTAGAGGTTAATTAGACAATTAACTTTGTATTCAGATATGTACAGGGTAATCTGAGAAAAGAAAAAACAATATAGCAACCAATTTATTTGTCATGCATCCTTCTACGTTTCAATGTAGCATTCAAACATCACTATAAACACTTAACTGTGATTTGAAAATAAAAATAACTTTATGAGCTGAAATAAGTATGATAGCCAAACTTTTGCAAGGAATTTTAAAGCTCTCTGGAACTCACCTCAGGCTGTATATGATCTGGACATTAAGTCTGAAACAGGGTCTTTTATTTAGCAAGTTTTTCTAATGTAACCTAGACTTTAGACTGGTATCTGGTATCTTATGTTCAAAGTTTAGCTAACGTGTATGATATATATATATATATATATATCAGCAACAACATCAGAAAAACAAATGATATTTTTAATATTAGTCATTTAAATCAGCTTATTTTAGATGTGTTTTCCCTAAATGTTGAAATTATAAGGCATTCCTTTTCCCCTGGGAAGATGGTTCAGTCAGTAAAGCACTTGTGCCACAAGCCTGGCAAACTGATTTTTAGCTCCAGAAAACACATCTATAATCTCAGTCCCTCTGTAGAAAGAAGGGTCACAGACAGGAGAATCCAAAGAAACTCATATGCCATCTACCCTGACATATACAGCTGTGAACATTAAGAAAGATTCTGACTCAAGCAACATAGAAAGAGAAATGCAACCCTGATGTTTACCTCTGACCTCCATATACATGCTATAGCCGGAAGCAATGCATCCAAACATACCTAATGTATACCACATAACCCATACATACATTCACACATGCACAATAAATTATAAAGAATTCTGAAAGTTCAATTGCTTATAGTACTTTTCATTTGGAAGTTAAAACTCTAACAATAAACTGCTACATCTGTACAACATTAGAATTATGGTAATATACTATTAATTATTTTAAAATATTGGAATGCTTCATGTTCTTTGAAACAAAAACAAAACAACAAAAACAAGATATAGAGATATACAAAGCTTGAATCTAGAGTTTGATATATAAGGTCTGATCATTTATATACGTAAAAGAAATACTATGTCACAAATTTTTCTATAACTCTTTAATATAAAAATGAGTGGAAACAGTTAAGTACCTCCTACTTTTTATATTCATTGTTTCTTAATGGACTTCATAAAACCCTTTAAATCCCATCAAGAAGGATTCTCAACAGCTACCAGTACAAAGCAGTATGGGAGAATGATTGTACCAATTCAGGGTTACACAGGATTGGAGGCACTTTCCACTCAGGAGATAACGGAACTGGTAGAAACAGTCCTCCGTGTTGTTAAATTTAATGATAAAGAACAATAAATCACAGAAGAACAAAAACCATACTGCCAATGAGCTGCTTAAAATTTCTGGAATAACGAACCTGGACAGATGACTCAATGTTTAAGAGTCCTTGCTGGTCCTAAGAGGTGTGAAATGAGCCAGTTTAACTTCAGTAGGTAAAACACAGCCTCAGTATCCAAATGGAGTAGTTAGTAGAATTGCTGGTGTATGAATGCTGAGGTCTTCTTCAGAAAATGGTGTCATGTTTGCATAAACACTATATGCGTCTTTCTGCATATTTGAAATGATTTCCAGATTCCTCAGAGTAACTGATATCGTGTGGACACTTACCTTTTTTTTTTTTCATCCACAAATGGTTGACTCTTCAGTTAGAAATTCCACAATACCAAGAGCTGCTTATAGAACCATGGTATAATTTTCAAAATTAGCTAATTTATGTAGAGCATTTAGAACAATGACTGGTTTATACTAAATCCCATGTATGTGTTTTATCATCTGCATAAGGAAGAGATAGGCAAGCAAGGAATTGGATGTAATGAATCCAAGTCCTGGTGATAGTACTGCTATATGCTCTGATAAGAATCTCAGGCGCAGTTCATTTCACCTGTGACACTCACCGCTTCATTGACTAACCTCCTAGGAGTTAGGATCTAGTGACTGCACAGCACAATCTGTCTTTTCTTTTTTTTTTTTTTTTTTT